>NC_060148.1:47819185-48134185 GCF_021461385.2 Schistocerca piceifrons
CACTCCTTCCAAACCTACTGTTAAGCATAGACCAAATGTGGTTTAAAGTCGAAGAAACAGTACCGACCGCAGTTGAGACACACGGAAGCGCCGAAAAGATTAATATAGTAATGAATATTCAAGTACAGAGACATGTACACAGGCAGAATACGGCATTGTGGTCGGCAACGTCTGTATAAGATATCAACTTTCTGGGGCAGTTGTTACATCAGTTACTGTTACTACATTGGCGGTTTATCAAGATTTAAGCGAGTCTGAATGTGGTCTTATAGTCGGCTGACGGGCGATGGGACACAGAATCTCCGAGGTAGTGATGAAGTGGGGATTTTCCCGTACCACCATTTCACGAGTGTACCTTGAATATCAGGAATCGGGTAAAACTTCAAATCTCCGACATCGCTGCGGCCGAAAAAAGATCCTGCAAGAACGGCACCAACGACGTCTGGAGAGGATCTTTCAACGTGACAGAAGTGAAACCCTCCTGCAAATTTGTGCAGATTTCAATGCTGGAGCATCTACAAGTGTCAGCGAGCGAACCATTCAACGGAACATCATCGATATGGGCTTTCGCAGCCGAAGGTCCACTCGTGTACTGTTGATGACTGGGAGACACAAATCTTTGCGCCCCGCCTGGGCCCGTCAACACTGAAAGGTGGCTACACTGAGCCACAGCGCCAGAGATCGCGCCAGAGAGTTTTGTTCTGCCGCCTCCTCTGGCAGTGATTATTGAGAGGTAGCGGCAGGCAGTTCTTGCCGAGAAGTTGTGGTGGACACTGTTTGTCGTGAAGTCGGAGTGGAGATGTGGTAGTAGTGAGTGTTTGTTCCATGTTTTATGCAGTTGTTTGATGGGAGAGATAGCAGATTTTGTTCTAATGGAGAGATTGTAATGATCAGAGTGCTTTTCGTCAATATATATGAAGGTAACAAATTCCCTGTTTTTTTTCTTTTTATTATTTCTGTGTCTCAAATAATGCATCATTACAGGTTCAGTCAACAAAGCATCTGGCTTGTGTTCTTGTATTAGAGTGTAATTCTGATTTTCTTGAGCAATTATAGTATTTCTAATTTTTTTAATTACTTCAATATAAATGGTACCTGAAATTTCTTGTCTTATTGGAGAAGAACCGTGCCAGATGTGTACGTTGAGTCACACTTCCACACACAGAACAGTTACTCTTGTGCTTGTTGTGGCGTTGGTTTTATAGTTGCTGGGGACTTAATTAATTAATTGTATTAACGAAAATTTTCATTTCATTCTTTGTTGTTGTTCCATGCAGTCAGATTGCGTACAATTACTAGTCAGGGCCAGCCGTTTACGAGACTTGCGTAATCGGACATACAGCTACTAAAAATATTTGCATTTTTATTTATTTAAATTAAGCCCCCATGCAACACCGACATTGGACTGTTGATGCCTGGAAAGCATTGCCTGGTCGGACGAGTCTCGTTTCAGATTGTATGGAGCCAATGGACGTATACGGATATGGAGGCAGCCTCATGAATCCATGGAACCCACATGACAGCAGGGGACTGTTCGAGCTGGTGGAGGCTCTGTAATGGTGTGGGGCGTGTGCAGTTGGAGTGATGTGGAAACACTGATAAGTCTAGATGCCACTCTGATTGGTGACACGTACGTAAGCATCCATTCATGTCCATCACGCATTCCGACGGATTTGGGCAAATCCAGCAGGACAATGCGACACCCCATACGTCCAGAATTGCTATAGAGAGGCTCCGTGAAGACTCTTTTGAGTTTAAACACATCCGCTGGGCACCAAACTCCCCAGACACGAACATTATTGAGCATATCTGTAATACCTTGCAACCTGCTGTTGATAAGAGATCTCCACCCTCTCGTATTCTTACGGGTTTATGGACAGCGCTGCAGGATTCATGGTGTCAGTTCCCTCCAGCACTACTTCAGACATCAGTCGATCCCCTGCCACGACGTGTTGCGGCTCTTTTGCGTGCTTGCGGGGGCCCTACACGATGTTAGGCAGGTGTACCATTTTCCTTGGCGCTTCGGTATATATACCACATAAATTAAGAGGACGGGGTACCGATCCCCCATGGTACATAAAACAGGTCAGGACACTGTTGCAGAAGCAACGAAAAAAGCATGCCGAAAATGAAAGATCGTAGATTCCCCAGATTGCTTGACTTTTACAGACGCTCGAAATCTAGGGCGAAGTTCAATGCGAGATGCTTTTAATATTTTCCACGACGTGACTTTGTTTCGAAATCTGACAGAAAATCCGAAGAGAATGCGGTCGTACGTAAAGTATACCAGCGGCCATGGGCGAATCCACGGAGGGGTCGGAGGAGGGGGGGCGGAGAGGGGGGGCAATATGGCAAATTCCGCGCCCCCCCCCCCCCTCCCTGGTGCGTGACCGATCTTTTTTTTTCCGACTGCTTTAGGGGCTGATTACGACGGCCTATCTAGTATGTTTTACTTGCGGCACCTGCAAACTTATTTAAGAACATCGATGAATGAAAACCGCCTCCTTGGTCTTGCACTTATGCATATTCATTACCAGATTCCTGTAGACTAGAAAAAGTAATTACAAGATTTTCAAAAATTGGTCGTAGAAGGAGATAAGAATTTAATATTTAAGAGCAGTATTGTGAATATACATATTTAATATTAAATTTCATTTTATTTATACTTTTGCATTTTTATTTTATTTCTTATTTTTTTACAAGAAGAAAGAAAGAAATATCTTATTGTTAATATTTACATTCATGAGGAAAAACCGTTTATTATGAGCATAAAATGACGTAATTAACAATATAAGATGATCTGCTGAACACAGTCAAATACCCTACTATAACTTTTCGCAATCGTATCGTCATTGCTGCGTATAAACACATGCGCGAATTCGATGGCAACATTCTGTCAAATGAAAGCAAATGGTCAACTAATTTCGAAGATTTAAGTATGGAAACAAATGAACATTATCATTTTTATAGATTATTTTACATTAGCAGACATACACAGAGTTTTTCAAGTGCACGTGTCGTATTTGAAGAATATTTTTTAGGCAATACAGTAAGTTATTTCGTTAAACACACAGCGCGCGCGTATAGAGTATTAATGCTTTTATTTGGAATTAATTTTTTGGAAGGTAGGTACAAAAAAAATACCCTCCCCCCCCCTCGAGATCCAGGATCCGCCCCTGCCAGCGGCAAAGTGCAAAAAATACTTTTGTAAGTAGGCTATGTAGGTTTTTATGTTGGTAACCTCACCTAGTGCTCTGTATGAAAATCACTGGCTGTGCTGTGTGCAGTCTGTGGCTGGTGGGCATTGTTGAAATAGTCGCTATTGTAGTGTTGAGCAGTTGGCTGTTAACAGCGCGTAGCGTTGCGCAGTTGGAGGTGAGCCGCCAGCAGTGGTCGATGTGGGGAGAGAGATGGCGGAGTTTTGAGAGTGGATGATCTGGACGTGTGTCCATCAGAGACAGTAAATTTGTAAGACTGGATGTCATGAACTGATGTATTTATATTATGACTATTGAACACTATTAAGGTAAATACATTGTTTGTTCTTTATCAAAATCTTTCACTTGCTAACTATGCCTATCGGTAGTTGGTGCCTTCAGCAGTTAGAATCTTTTATTTAGCTGGCAGTATTGGCACTCGCTGTGTTGCAGTAGTTCGAGTAATGAAGATTTTTGTGGGGTAAGTGATTCATGAAAGGTATAGGTTATTGTTAGTCAGGGCCATTCTTTTGTAGGGATTATTGAAAGTCAGAGTGCGTTGCGCTAAAAATATTGTGTGTCAGTTTAGTGTTGATCAGAATAGGCAAAGAGAGAAATGTCTGAGTACGTTCAGTTCTGCTCAGCTGTTTGAAAAACAAATAACGTAAGGGGTTTACCAGCACAGTAATTCAATAAATTTTTCTAAGGGGACGTTTCACTTTCACTGTGTGTGATAATATTGGTGATGTCACTAAAGCAGAGTTACTAAAAACAGAGTTTTGTAATTCCTGCACCAAAGAAGACGAAGTAATTATCTCAGAATATGAATCAAGAAAAACTGCCAACATGAGGAACAGAAGTCGACAGGTGTAAAATACCAGGTTAAATCAGTTAATAAATGCAAAGCTTTTGGTCCTTACTGTACAGCAGGATGTCTACCTCAGAGTATGCTGATATAACAGCTCCTTTCATAGTAGTCACGTACAACCGCTAGCTCGTCGAAAGATCCGCACTGAAAGACTGGAAAGTTGCACAGGTCATAGCAATACCCAAGAAAGTAGATAGGAGAAATCTGGCAAACTACACCCATATCCCTAACGCCGACTTGCGGTAGGATTTTAGAACACACACTGTGCTCGAGCACTCTCAATTACCTAGCAGAAAATGACTTATTGACAAACAGTCCACATGAATTCGGAAAACGTGATTCTTATGAAACGCAACTAGCTTTTTATCCCCACGAAGTAATAAGCACTATCGAGAGGGGATTCCGTATTTCTAGATTTCTAGAAGGCTTTATACACCGTTTCTCACAACCAGCTTCTCATCAAATTGATTGGCTATGGAACGTCATCCTAGTTGAGCCATTGGATTCGTGATTTCCTGTCAGAGGGGGCAGAGTCCGTAATAACTGACGGAGGGTCATCGAGTTGGACATAAGTAATATCTGTCGTTCCCCTTTGAAGTGTTATAGTCCATCTGCTCTTCCTGATCTACATAAACGACATAGAAGACAGTATGAGCAGCCCTCTTAGATTATTTGTAGTCGGTATAGTCCCTTACCGTCTCATAAAGCCATCAGAGGATCAAAATGAATTCAAAAATGATTTAGACAATGTACCTCAAAAATGAGATCGACGGGAGGTGCAAAATGGCTAATCAGGAATGACTAGAGGACACCTGCAAGGACGTAGAGGCATATATCACTAGGGGTAAGATAGATACTGCCTACAGGAAAATTAAAGAGACGTTTGGAGGAAAGAGAACCACCTGTATGAATATAAAGAGCTCAGATGGAAAACATGTCCTAAGCAAAAAAGGGTAGGCAGAAAGGTTGAAGGAGTATATAGACAGTTTATACAAGGGCGATGTATACGAGGGCAATATTATGGAAATGGAAGAGGATGTGGATGAAGGTAAAATGGGAGATATGATTCTGTGTGAAGAATTTGACAGAGCACTTCAAGACCTATGTCGAAACAAGGCCCCAGGAGAAGACAACATTCCATTAGAACTATTGATAGCCTTGGGAGAGCATCCCATGACAAAAATCTACCATCTGGTTAGCAAGATGTATGACACAGGCGAAATACGCTCAGACGTCAAGAAGAATATAATAATTCCAATCCCGAAGAAAGCAGGTTTGATAGGTGTGAAAATAACCAAACTATCAGTCTAATCAGTCATGGCTGCAAAATAGTATCACGAATTCTTTACAGACGAATGGAAAAACTGGTAGAAGCCAGCCTTGGGGAAGATCAGTTTGGATTCCACAGAAATGTTGGAACACACAAGGAAATACTGACCCTACTTACCTCAAAAGATGGATTAAGGAAAGGCAAACCTACGTTTCTGAGATTTGTAGACTTAGAGAAAGGTTTTGACAATGTTGACTAGAATATTCTCTTTCAAATTCTGATGGTGGCAGGGGTCAAATACAGCGAGTGAAAGGCTATTTATAATTTGTACAGAAACCAGATGGCAGTTATGAGTCGAGGGGTACGAAAGGGAAGCAGTGGTTGGGAAGGGAGTGAGACAGGGTTGTAGGGTATCCACGATATTATTCAATCTGTATATTGAGCAAGCAGTGAAGAAAACAAAAGAAAAATCTGGATTAGAAATTAAAATCTATGGAGAAAAATAAAATCTTTGAGGTTCGCCGATGACATTGTAATCCTGTCAGAGACAGCAAAGGACTTGCAAGAGCAGTTGAACGGAATGGACAGTGTCTTGAAAGAGCCCGCATCTCGTGGTCGTGCGGTAGCGTTCTCGCTTCCCACGCCCGGGTTCCCGGGTTCGATTCCCGGCGGGGTCAGGGATTTTCTCTGCCTCGTGATGGTTGGGTGTTGTGTGCTGTCCTTAGGTTAGTTAGGTTTAAGTAGTTCTAAGTTCTAGGGGACTTATGACCACAGCAGTTGAGTCCCATAGTGCTCAGAGCCATTTGAACCATTTTTTTGTCTTGAAAGAAGGCTATAAGATGAACATCAACAGGAGTAAAACTAGGTAATGGAATGTAGCCGGATTAAATTTGCTGATGGTGAGGAAATTTGATTAGGAAATGACACACTTACAGCAGTAGATGAGTTTTGCTATTTGTGGAGCAAAATAGCTGATGATGGTCGAAGTAGGGAGGACATAAAACGTAGACTGGGTATGGCAATGAAAGCGTTTCTGAAGAAGGGAAATTTGTTAACATCGAGTATAAAGTATCAGGAAGTCCTTTCTGAAAATATTTGTGTGTAATGTAGCCATAAATGGAAGTGAAACATGGACGATAAATAGTTTAGACAAAAAGAGAATAGAAGCTTTCGAAATGTGGTGCTACAGAAAAATGCTGAAGATAAGATGGGTAGATCATGCAACTAACGAGGAGGTACTCAGTAGACTTGGGGATAAGAGGAATTTGTAGCACAACTTGACTAGAAGAAAGGGATCACCAATTTAGTTCTAGAGGGAAGCGTGGAGGGTAAAAATCGTAGAGGGGGACCGAGAGCAGATTGAGAAGGATGTAGGTTGCAGTAGTTACTCAGAGATGAAGGCTTGCACAGGAAAATGTAGCATGGAGAGCTGCATCAAATCCGTCTCTGGACTGTAGACTGCAACAACAACATCTCTATGGTGCGAAAAATGGAAGTTGACTAAATTATGAAAAGTGTGAATTCAGCCACAGGATTACCAAAAGGAATCCGCTAAATTTCGGGTACATGATAAATCACGCAGATCTAAAGGCTTTATGTTCAACTACATATTTAAGAATCACCATTACGAATAAGTTGAAACGATCACATAGATAATGTTGTGGGGACAGCAAACCAAGGACTGCGATTGTTTTTGGCAGAACACTTAAAAATGTAACAAGTCTGCCAGAGAGACTGCTGGCACCACGCTTTTCCACCTTCAAAATGGCTCTGAGCACTATGGGACTTAACTTCTAAGGTCATCAGTCCCCTAGAACTTAGAACTACTTAAACTTAACTAACCTAAGGACATCACACACATCCATGCCCGAGGCAGGATTCGAACCTGCGACAGTAGCGGTCGCGCGGTTCCAGACTGTAGCGTCTAGAACCGCTCGGCCACACCGGCCAGCCACGACATTGAATTCTGAGATCTTTATTTTTCCTTGTCGCCAGTCAGATCGCATTTGATTTTAACTAACACTTTAAGTATTTTATTGGAGAAACAGCAAGCCCCTCTGAATGATTCTCCATTAGCAGAACTGTGATCATTCTCTACTGTACAATCGTCGTCGTTTGCATCTATTTTTTTAACTATATCACTGACCTCTTCCTCCACCCACCACTTAACAATTTAATCAACCTTACGATCGTTAAAACTGACACATTCCTGTGAACACATTTTATGCTCTGCTGAAGGAAACATGTACATAGTTCACGAGCCGGAGTCTAGGATAACTCTACACATGTCAGTACCATGTGTTAGTAACGAGAAAAGAAGGCGATAAGGCAACCAACAACAAAATATTGCCGGCCGGATTGGCCGTGCGGTTCTAGGCGCTACAGTCTGGAACCGCGAGACCGTTGCGGTCGCAGGTTCGAATCCTGCGTCAGGCATGGATGTGTGTGGTGTCCTTAGTTAGGTTTAAGTAGTTCTATGAGACTCATGACCTCAGAAGTTATGTCCCATAGTGTTCAGAGCCATATTTGAACAAAATATTGTAGAGTGGGCAATTTAAGTAGGGTAGGGGGAGTAAAGTACCGGGTGATCAAAAAGTCAGTATAAATTTGAAAAGTTAATAAACCACGGAATAATGTAGATAGAGAGGTAAAAATTGACACACATTTTTGGAATGACATGGGGTTTTATTAGAACCAGGCGCTCCACCCCATATTGCTAGACGCGTGAAAAATCCCTTCCCTTGCGCGCGTCGTGTGGTGATGATCGTGTGCTCAGCCGCCACTTTCGTCATGCTTGGCCTCCCAGGTCCCCAGACCTCAGTCCGTGCGATTATTGGTTTTGGGGTTACCTGAAATCGCAAGTGTATCGTGATCGACCGACATCTCTAGGGATGCTGAAAGACAACAATGCCTCACCATAACTCCGGACATGCTTTACAGTGCTGTTCACAGCATTATTCCTCGACTACAGCTATTGTCGAGGAATGATGGTGGACACATTGAGCATTTCCTGTAAAGAACATCATCTTTGCTTTGTCTTACTTTGTTATGCTAATTATTGCTATTCTGATCGGATGAAGCGCCATCTGTCGGACATTTTTTGAACGTTTGTATTTTTTTTTTTTTGTTCTAATAAAACCCCATGTCATTCGAAGCATGTGTGTCAATTTGTACCTCTCTATCTACATTATTCCGTGACATATTCAGTTTTCAAATTTATACTGAATTTTTTGATCAGCCGGTAGTGTTCCGCCATAACTGACCTTGGAGGATAAAGAGTTCGAAAACTTTCGCGCGGTCAGAGGAACCACACCTCGTGACTTAACCCTTTCGTGGGCAAAATTATTAAGCAGTTTTTTTAAATGAATGGAGAGCAGACAGTAGTTAACAGATAGGTATATTTATCATACAGAATATCAAATTTGCTCCAACTGTGAAAGTGAGGTCACACAAAATGTGGGAAGTATTCTTCCCACTGCCCTTCCTTGGAGTCAAATGACAAAAACAACCTTTTCAATATATGTCATATTTATTTGATAAATTTACTTCTCTTGTTACAATGATTGTTCACAATTACTTGCCATGAAATTTTCTGAAACATGGGTCTATGCAAAGTGGTATTTGACAATATGTACAAACACAGCGAGTGCTCTTTTCCGCAGCTTTGGTACTACAGTGACGGCACGTCCAGTAGGTTTCTCTTAAAATGGGTTGATGCTCCCCTACAGCCACATGACGAAAATCTTCAGGTACTTTACCCCTTTTTGCCAGAAAGACAGATTTTTGTCCACGCCTTTTTCGGGATAAGAAGCCAGCGATCAATTGTCTGGCTAGATGGATCCTGTATGTGAGCTGATGATGCTGTCCACTTTCTCTTTTACTTATTTTCCACAGGATAAAACTGTTCACTGCAGCAACGTCCACCAGGAAATAAAATATTCTGTGCCACCATTTTACAGAACGTCTGCCAATAGCATACCTTTCTCGTAATTGATCAAACTTATCGACACCACCCATTATTTTGTTGTATTCTGCCACAATTTCAGTACGAGAAATCTCTTTGCTAGTACCATCCTTGATTTTCCTTTTCACTGTGGGTATTTCTCATGGCTCATGAACTCAGGACAGGAAAGTGACTGGACGGTTATCCATCCATTTCACTGCATAAATGGCTCCTTTTGTTTCAAACTGGAATTCTCCTCTTTCCAATTTTCGTTTTCCTTCATAAATTTGGGTAAATCAAAAGTATTTACCTTATACTATAGCTTTGAGGAAAAAAATCACAAAATGTCACGCGAACAGCACTGAAAGGCTCCTCTACAAAGCAACCCTCAGCTATACAATGCCTCTGCGTGAAGGTACAGCAAAAACGGCGGGAACTTCCCATTGGAAGTAGTACCCTATACTGATGATTTTCACGGCTTTGCAGCCGGGTTCCATTGCCCTGACGACAACACGATATTTCGGCGGACCATGTGGCCGCCATCTTCAGGTGATGATTGAGTGCACAATCACGCCGGAACTGAAGAGACCTCATTTTTTTTTTCTTTATTGATTTTCAATTCCCCCCGAAGGGGGCGGGCTGGCAGCAGCTTAGTACGTTGCTCTACAGCCTACAGACTTTTTTTTTTTTAAAAAAAGAAAGAAACAAGGAAAAACAGGCGATAAAATGGTGACTTAAAGTGTAAAATGGCGTAAAAATGCGGAAAGTTAAAACAGAAAGCAAAAGGGGTTGGCAATGTTGATAAAATACACAGGAATCAGACAAGTAACATAGTAGACACACAATTAAAAAACAGGGCGACAGTCTGGTTTCTGTTCGCAAGAGATAAAAAATCACACCCAGTGACAGTATGATGGCTGTTCGCTACACTTCCCAAAAGACCCAACACGGAACACTCACTGAAAAAGCAAACATGGTAAAACACTGCACGAAAATGGCGGCACAAATATGGCACTCCCGAGCCAAAGGCAGAAGGGGGGGGACTTGGGGGAGGGGGAAAAACAAGGAGGGAGGAGAGGAAAAGGGGGGAACCAAGGAGGGAGAGGACTAATAAAGGGGGAGAAGGGCAGACGCGAGAGGGAATGAGAGGAGGCAGAGGAGGGAAATGTAAAAGGACTTGGGGGAGAGAAGGGGGCAAAGAGAGGGGAGGTGGGGAAGGAAGAGGATGGAAGGGGGGAGAGGGAGCCCAGGAAAAGGACAGAGGAAAGGAGGGGGAGTGAGGATCAGAGTTGATAGGAGGGATAAGGGATAAATGGAGAGAGAGAGTGCATCATCCAGGAGGGGGTTTATGGAAGCCACCTTGGGAAAGGAGATGTAGGGTGTAGAGATGGAGGGTTGGGGGGACACAACAGTGAAGATGTGACAGGTGGCGGGGATGGGAGAGGAGAGGAGCAACCAGGGGGTGAGGGGGTTCTAAGCGGCGGGAGGTGTAGAGGATGCGAATATGTTCGAGGAATAGCAGCAGATGGGGGAAAGGAATGAGATCATAGAGGATCCGCGTAGGGGACGAGAGGCGTATACGGAAGGCGAGGCGGAGTGCATGACGCCCAAGGATCCGGAGGGACTTATAGAATTTGCGGGGGGGGGGGGGGGGGGGGGGGGCAAAAGAGACCTCAGATTCTGCGGCTCCTTTATACCGCGGGTACTGGCAGTTGCGCGTGTGTGAGCAACGGAAGAGCTGCCCTCTGTGAGGCGAAGAATTGCAGCAGCGCCAGCGGTGAAAACTGTCAAAAGCGAGGAATCGCAGAATTAAAATGCAGCCGGTCGGAAACCAGACCGTTGTTGTTTTACCTGTGATAAAATAGGATTCCACGTCTTACTTAAAGGAAAACATTTATCTCTATTAATAATATCATCAGACAGACGTATTTCAATTGATTCTTTCAATACACAATCCTAGTAATGGGAAGCCGAGGCAATAATTTGCGTCTCGTTATACGACATATTGTGCCCTTCATTAAGACAGTGTTCAGCAACGGCTGATTTTTCCGGCTGGAGCAGACATGTATGCCATTGATGTTCCACACATCGATCTTGAGCTGTACGATTAGTCTGTCCAATGTAGGCCTTTCCGCAGTGACAGGGGATCTTGTATACCCCAGGCTTCCTCAGTCCCAAATCATCTTTAACCGATGCCAGAAGGGATCTAGTTTTGGCCAAAGGCATAAGGACGCTTTTAGTATCATACTTCCTGAGTATTCTCGAAATTTTCGAAGAAATAGTTCCCACGAAGGGTAAAAAAGCAACTAATTTGGAAGTGTCCACCGTTGGTTCTCGTGGGGGGTCCAAATTGAAAAGATCAGATTTGGCGATCAGAACACCCATTCTGCCTGAAAACAACCTTAAGGTGATCCAACTCCTGTTTCAAGTTATCGGAATCCGAAGCAGCATAAGCCCTCTTGACCAGTGTGCGTAAAACTCCCAAGCATTGATGTTGCGGATGACAACTTGTGGCATGGAGGTAGAGGTCCATATGCGTAGGTCTTCGGTATACACTGTGTCCCAAAGTCCCATATTCTTTCTCATGTACTAAGACATCCAAACAAGGTAATTTGCCATATTTTTCCCCAATTTCCATCGTAAATTTGATTTGTGGATGAAGGCAGTTAAAATGTGATTGTGCACTCAATCATCACCTGAAGATGGCGGCCAGATGGTCCGCCGAAATATCGCGTTGTCGTCAGGAGGATGGAACCCGGCTGCAAACCCGTGAAAATCATCAGTATTTGATATGCCGGGAAAATCTACGTTATCACAGTACCCTACACTGTTCACTAGGTGGTAGCACCGTACAGAGGGGGGAACTGTGAATCCCACGGGACTAGTGTAAGACGTGTATATTTCTATTGTCTACTGTCAAACCACAATTTATGAAAGATGTTTATATTATATCAATAGGATTAAGTAGGAATAATTAATATTTGTCATGTTGGAAATAACTGTGGTAGCAGGGAATATCTGCACCAAAGTATTGTTGATATAACTTTAAAAAGGGCGGGAGGACCCGCATACGGATACATTTTAAGAAAAGAGCGGGAAAGGCCGCGCATTGATACATTTTGTAATGGTAGCGGGCATTGTCTGCACCAGAAAGCATTGTTGGCGTGAGAGACAACAATTTAGCGTTCGTAGGAAGTCAGTAGTAAGCGAGAAGTGAAGCGAGTCGGTAGCAGGTCTGAAGCGAGAGGTTGAGAGGAGTGGTGTGCCTGCCAGCCACCAGCTGTGACTTACAAGAGAGTATAAACGGATGTACAGAGACATCAGCTAACTATTATCATAAGAGGAACTAATATTATTGAATTAATTTTTTTAGAAACTCTAGACTACTGAAGGAATGTTTGCGCATCGCTAGTTGTAAGATTATTGTAAAAAGTAAGTCCCATTTGAACGTTTGTAAAATCATTTCATTCAGAATATAATTAACTTTTGCCAGCAATACTGCATTCCTAATTATAATCCATCCCAAAAACCATCAACGTGAAACTTTGCAAAATTTTATTGTTGTCAAGAAAAAGTTTAACTATGAATTACGTAACTTCAGTCAAATTAATTAAAGAATAACGTCAACTTTGCTACTAAAGAATAACGTCAGCTTTGGTAATAAATAGAGCCACTTATTATGAAAGCCCACTAGCGGCTAATAGAGTGTATTAAAACAGAGTAAGTATATTCATGTTGCAGTTCGATGTAGCTGTCAGATGGCGATCCAGTAACAGTAAAAAAGGTAATGAACAGTTTTGGGTTATTGCAGGTAAGGACTGAGGGCTACACGACGACGACACATTGTATGTTTCGTCGAAATAATCAGAAAATCACTTTTAATAAGCAGCAATTAAATTTGTATGAGGAGATTGAGAAAGAGAATAAATTTCAAAGGGAAGATTTCATTTGTTATTATTAAGCAAGAGATACAAATCCTAAGAAAAGGTTTCACAGTTTATTGTAAAATGGAAGGTTGCGTAGTAACAAAAGAGATATAGTGGAGTCGGGAAGGTTTCACTAGGAGCGTGTTCATTGTAGTGGGAAGCATGTTTCCCACGGTTCACGAAAGGGTTAAGGGTTAATGAACGGAAGCGATGACGACTCACCAAGCGCGCCATGTTCTCCAGCTCCGGGTGGTGTTCGTCGTCATCCATGACTCGCTCGTCTTCAGCGGCCTCTGGAGACTCCAGCCGCTGCCTCGGCGCAGGTGTGACGCACACTAACACGCTACACCCCCCCGCACGGACCAGCAGCAGGTGTACCGCCAGAGTCTGCTGCGCCGTGTCTGTTTTGACCACAGCTGCCGCGAGTTAAATGCGGCGCGGGACTGCTGCCCGAAAAAACACTCCCCCCCCCTTTCCCCTCCGCTCCCCCACTCTCCCCCCCCCCCCCCCCCCGCGCTTACTCTGATCTGCCGGCCGTGCTATAGCAGCGCGCACAATGCTAGATTGGGTGCCCCCACTCCACTCCACCGGGCGGCGTCTATAAATACCACGCTCCGCGCCGCTGCAGGCGCAGCCGCCCTAATGAACGGAGAAGCGACGTGACGCGCCGAGCCGCGAACTTCCGGACGCTTCGCCGGTTAACCAACCGCGCGGACTCTACACTCGCCGGCCGCATTTAGCGCGAAAGCGCGCTTCGCGTGCGCCTACGCTAATCCGCCCAAATTAATAACGACCGCCATGTTAGGCGAGGTGCGGCGCGGCGGCTAAAGATACCCGCTACTCTCATCGCGACAGCTCGGGCATCGGCTACGTCCGTTGTACGCACGTCTGCGGCCGGGAATCGTGAAATTTGCTGGAACTCCCTGTACTGGTTGATAGGACAGCTTGGCTGTGGAAGTGGAAGGGTAGCCCACAACATAGACAACAGTATTCACAATTACAAGCAGCCAAGCTTTAATGATCTTCCAGCAGTAAAGGCTCTTAACAAATCTGAATTAAGCAAGGACATATAAACTTGGTTACAAACATATGTTGACCTTCAACCATTGAATAACACCGATCAAGAATTACCAATCAATAAAACGTAGATAAAGGACTGCTTTACAAGAATGCTGAAATTAAAATCATGAAAGCTAAGTTACAAATTTTATGTTAAGCTTCAACAGGTGAATAACCCCAATAAATAATTCTCGTTTAAATGAAACATAGATAGGAAACTGCCTTACCAAAATGCTTGAATTGTGTAAAATCATGAACAGCTGAGTTACAACTTTTCTCACAAACTACTTAGGAATTTACAGCAAATAAACAAGTTTGATCTGGTTAACCAGACACTTTAATAGGTTTTGTCGACCTGGAAAAAGCGTTCGACAATATAAAATGGTGCAAGCTGTTCGAGATTCTGAAAAAAGTAGGGGTAAGCTATAGGGAGAGACGGGTCATATACAATATGTACAACAACGAGGGAATAATAAGAGTGGACGATCAAGAACGAAGTGCTCGTATTAAGAACGGTATAAGACAAGGCTGTAGCCTTTCGCCCCTACTCTTCAATCTGTACATCGAGGAAGCAATGATGGAAATAAAAGAAAGGTTCAGGAGTGGAATTAAAATACAAGGTGAAAGGATATCAATGATACGATTCGCTGATGACATTGCTATCCTGAGTGAAAGTGAAGAAGAATTAAATGATCTGCTGAACGGAATGAACAGTCTAATGAGTACACAGTATGGTTTGAGAGTAAATCGGAGAAAAACGAAGGTAATGAGAAGTAGTAGAAATGGGAACAGCGAGAAACTTAACATCAGGATTGATCGTCACGAAGTCAATGAAGTTAAGGAATTCTGCTACCTAGGCAGTAAAATAACCAATGACGGACGGAGCAAGGAGGACATCAAAAGCAGACTCGCTATGGCAAAAAAGGCATTTCTGGCCAAGAGAAGTCTACTAATATCAAATACCGGCCTTAATTTTAGGAAGAAATTTCTGAGGATGTACGTCTGGAGTACAGCATTGTATGGTAGTGAAACATGGACTGTGGTAAAACCGGAACAGAAGAGAATCGAAGCATTTGAGATGTGGTGCTGTAGACGAATGTTGAAAATTAGGTGGACTGATAAGGTAAGGAATGAGGAGGTTCTACACAGAATCTGAGAGGAAAGGAATATGTGGAAAACACTGATAAGGAGAAAGGACAGGATGATAGGACATCTGCTAAGACATGAGGGAATGACTTCCATGGTACTAGAGGGAGCTGTAGAGGGCAAAAACTGTAGAGGAAGACAGAGATTGGAATACGTCAAGCAAATAATTGAGGACGTAGGTTGCAAGTGCTACTCTGAGATGAAGAGGTTAGCACAGGAAAGGAATTCGTGGCGGGCCGCATCAAACCAGTCAGTAGACTGCTGGGGAAAAAAAAAAAAAAAACAGCAGGTAACTGCCAAGTCCAAGCGACTCAGAGCGGACGACCGCCCCACCGCTGGTCATCAACCGACATCGTCACGGCCCAGTGGCCACCGTGCCAAAACAGACTAACGTGTCGGTAAGCGACCGACAGCAACACAGGAGTAACAGTGACAAAGTCGGCGTACTCCTTACGAAACTCCCTGAAGCGGGAGCAGGCACAGCTGACTAGCGGCCGTGCAACCGCGAGCAAACAAATCTCACGCCGCCCGTACTAACGCGGGAAATGATAGCGAGGGACAAGACGCCACGCGCAAAGCAGCAACCGTGCCTACCCCTCGACCACAGGATGTGCCCTGTCTCCTTGTCTATGGTAATACAATTTATAGCACACAAGAAACGATTTAAGAATGGCATTAGTTCAACGCAAGATCAGTTAACAGTTGGGTCCAGTAAAGATTTACCCACGGATTTACCTTCAAACCAACTTCCGGACAACAGGCGGAAATTAGTAAATTTGGCATAAGTTTTCACCAGACCGATAAACAAGAAATCAAATTAAACAGTTGCCAAAAATACAGTCGCGATATGCAAGCCCTTCAAGACCTTCCTATCTTACAGTTATTAATGGCGAAACATACACAAATGAATGACGAGAAATTCACCGATTAAAGCAAAAACACACCACAAAGGTTAAATTAATTAATTTGCACACGAGCCAGTCACTGAAAGCTCAGTTTCACACAGGGTGCGATTTGTGCTTCTGCCAGTGGGGGGATGTCTTAGGGGGTTAGTAGAATTATACAGGGCTATTACAAATGATTAAAGCGATTTCATAAATTCACTGTAGCTCCATTCATTGACATATGGTCACGAGACACTACAGATACGTAGAAAAACTCATAAAGCTTTGTTCGGCTGAAGCCGCACTTCAGGTTTCTGCCGCCAGAGCGCTCAAGAGCGCAGTGAGACAAAATGGCGACAGGAGCCGAGAAAGCGTATGTCGTGCTGGAAATGCACTCACATCAGTCATAACAGTGCAACGACACTTCAGGACGAAGTTCAACAAAGATCGACCAACTACTAACTCCATTCGGCGATGGTATGCGCAGTTTAAAGCTTCTGGATGCCTCTGTAAGGGGAAATCAACGGGTCGGCCTGCAGTGAGCGAGGAAACAGTTGAATGCGTGCGGGCAAGTAATGCGTGTATCTGGACGTGCTGGAAAATTGGCTCATGCCACAACTGGAGACCGACAACGCCGACTTCATCTTTCAACAGGATGGTGCTCCACCGCACTTCCATCATGATGTTCGGCATTTCTTAAACAGGAGATTGGAAAACCGATGGATCGGTCGTGGTGGAGATCATGATCAGCAATTCATGTCATGGCCTCCACGCTCTCCAGACTTAACCCCATCCGATTTCTTTCTGTGGGGTTATGTGAAAGATTCAGTGTTTAAACCTCACCTACCAAGAAACGTGCCAGAACTGCGAGCTCGTATCAACGATGCTTTCGAACTCATTGATGGGGACATGCTGCGCCGAATGTGGGAGGAACTTGATTATCGGCTTGAAGTCTGCCGAATCACTAAAGGGGCACATATCGAACATTTGTGAATGCCTAAAAAAACTTTTTAAGTTTTTGTATGTGTGTGCAACGCATTGAGAAAATATCTCAAATAATAAAGTTATTGTAGGGCTGTGAAATCGCTTCAATCATTTGTAATAACCCTGTATATGTTACTAGCTTGGACTGTGGTGTTACGCATGGTTAAACAGCTATTTATAAATAGATGTTAATGCCGAAACTCACTACTGAACGTATGCATTGTCAGAAAAGCCATCCCTTGTTATATCTTTAAAAGTACGTTATAGGTAAAGCTTATTTACAAAATCATCTACATGCGGGTACAGATATACGAGGGGAATTCAAAACGTAGAAGCACATTTGTGAACAGTTGTACTTATTCTGATGATAGAAAACTGAAACATATTAATAGTGTTAATAGTAAGACTTATTAAAAACTTCCAGTGTTCGGCTGCACAAATTTACATTATAGGTAAAGTTTTACTCCAGTGCGTGGGAAATAAACATCCCAGGTTGGGATACATAAACTAAAACCAGAGGAGGGGATGGTCTGATGCAGGGGGTGGGCGGGGGGGGAAATCCCCCCATCCCCCCCTGCAAATCGCACACTGGTTTCACAAGATTAGGGCTAACCTCACTCGGCAGCAATACATTTGTGTGCGTGATAACTAGGTGCCCAAACAGGACTCCAAAACCCAAAACAACAGGTCACACGTTAGCTGTCTTGTTCTCGGGTACTAGGCACCACCGTGCTAAGACAATCGCGACGAAAAAAAAAAAAATCTCTGAAATTACAGCTGCCTGCAGCAAAACAAATGAGACAGGGTGACGAACGTAAAGCACAAGCCACTGTTCCAGCCGCAGCGTAACCTTTTCAGTGCACATACGGACAGAACAACACACGTGGCCATAAGGGAGCAGCAGATGCGTACTGAGCAAACTGTACGGCGCCAAAATACGACCCACGTCACGTCCACAAACCGGAGCACTGCTCCCGGAGCTGGTGCCTGCTCGCTGGACTGCCGCAACTCTCTGTCCCCCGGAGAGCGGTGCTGACTGGCGCCTCGCTCGACGCTCCCTTCTCGGCCGTGGACGACAACTCTTCTCTCGTCGGCCCAGAGTGCGGCCGCCATGTCCGTTCTCCCCTGCTGTCCGCCCCAGACTCACTCGCCCGTCAGGACCCGCTCCGGCAGGAGGCGCTCGCGGTCGCACACAGTGCCAACCTCAACCAGAGGAGTCATCGACAGCGTCTTGCGCGCGAGAGCCGCGCCACGCTTCACTCCCCACTCGTACTGAACCTCCAGAAGTGTCTCAGTTCAGCGGGGGAGTCCGTACATGGTGCTATAAAAGGGCGTTCAGCATAACCGGCCACGTTTTCCCACCCGAGTCTACTGGTTAACAGAAAAGAAAAAGAGAAGAAAAGAAAAGGTTCAAAATGTGGTAACAAATGGTGAATAAAAAGTGGGTTTTAAAATCGTTAGTGACCGTGAAAAAGGGAAAGAATGAAATGCAAATCGGACTTCGTGTTACAGAAAATTTGTCGGACTTCGTGATTCGGAAAAGCTATTGTTGGGGTGGTCTTTGTGCCGTTTCTGAGCAAAAGTCAAACCAATATCCACCACAAAAATTATTTGAAAAGAACAGAGAATAACAAAATGTGATTAACAGGGGGAAATGGCGTAGATAAGATTTCATCCTTTACCGTGTTAACATGTCTCCTTTCGTGCGGCGTCCAGGTCTTCAAAAATCTCCTACTTCCTTTCTGCATGAAGAGTAGTAGCTGCTCCGAAATCTTGCAATCGTCCAGGAATCACTAATTTATACAAATCAAAATCATCTTGACACTGAATGCAATTGATTTTACGTTGCTACTTCCGTCCTCCGAATTTCATAACAACTTCCACAATATGTCTACACGTTAATAAGTTTTTTCGTCTTCATCAGATCAGGACTAGCTAATAAGTTTTTTACGTCTGCATTAAGCTTCCGCACTCGAGAGACAAAAAAGGATAGAAAACAAAAAAAGTTACAATTTTAGTAATTTCTCTGCTGTCGAGCTCTCATACCGCTGCGACGGTATAATTTATATCTGAGGGAACGAGTGTAGCGCGACGAAATTCAAACTGCTACATGAGTTTTGCGATAATGACACCAGTCCGCCGTGGAACCGACTCAGTGCGCGGCCGCATAGGAATTCGTCCTCTGTGGTATGTGGAGATGCTCTCGTAGTTGAATGCCGGACATTTGCCACGCCGGACATTTGCCACGCCGGACATTTGCCACACTTGCCCCTTCGCCAGGTAGCGATCTCTCAGGTAAGGGACGCCCTTCCTTGTATTCCTTCTGTCCGCTTTCAAACCGCCGTCTCCACATCTTACTCGATACAACCAGCACGTAAGGGACCTTCTTCTTCCACAAATTGGCCAAATACAGAGCTTCTTTTCTGAAATCGAAATATTTATAACTTTTCGGAAACGAAAGCAATACCGACGATAAAGTCAGAATGTAATTAGTTCTGCCAAGTATATATACAGGGTGTTACAAAAAGGTACGGCCAAACTTTCACGAAACATTCTACACACACACAAATAAAGAAAAGATGTTATGTGGACATGTGTCCGGAAACGCTTAATTTTCATGTTAGAGCTCATTTTAGTTTCGTCAGTATGTACTGTACTTCCTCGATTCACCGCCAGTTGGCCCAATTGAAGGAAGGTAATGTTGACTTCGGTGCTTGTGCCGACATGCGACTCATTGCTCTACAATACTAGCATCGAGCACATCAGTACGTAGCATCCGCAGGTTAGTGTTCATCACGAACGTGGTTTTGCAGTCAGTGCAATGTTTACAAATGCGGAGTTGGCAGATGCCCATTTGATGTACGGATTAGCACGGGGCAATAGCCGTGGCGCGTTACGTTTGTATCGAGACAGATTTCCAGAACGGAGGTGTCCCGACCGGAGACGTTCGAAGCAATTGATCGGCGTCTTAGGGAGCACGGAACATTCCAGCCTACGACTCGCGACTGGGGAAGACCTAGAACGACGAGGACACGTGCAATGGATGAGGCAATTCTTTGTGCAGTTGATGATAACCCTAATGTCAGCGTCAGAGAAGTTGCTGCTGTACAAGGTAACGACGACCACATCACTGTATGGAGAGTGCTACGGGAGACCCAGTCGTTTCCGTACCGCGTACAGCGTGTGCAGGCACTATCAGCAGCTGATTGGCCTCCACGGGTACACTTCTGCGAGTGGTTCATCCGACAATGTGTCAATCCTCATTTCAGTGCAAATGTTCTCTTTACGGATGAGGCTTCATTCCGACGTGATCAGATTGTAAATTTTCACAATCAGCATGTGTGGGCTGACGAGAATCCGTACGCAATTGTGCAATCACGTCATCAACACAGATTTTCTGTGAACGTTAGGGCAGGCATTGTTGGTGATGTCTCGATTGGGCCCCATGTTCTTCTACCTACGCTCAATGGAGCACGTTATCATGGTTTCATACGGGATACTCTACTTGTGCTGCTAGAACATGTGCCTTTACAAGTACGACACAACATGTGGTTCATGCACATTTCAGTGGAAGTATTTCGTACGCTTCTCGACACCAGATTCGGTGACCGATGGATTGGTAGAGGCGGACCAATTCCGTGGCCTCCACGCTCTCCTGACCTCAACCCTCTTGACTTTCATTTATGGTGGCATTTGAAAGCTCTCGTCTACGCAACCCCGGTACCAAATGTAGAGACTCTTCGTGCTCGTATTGTGGACGGCTGTGATACAATACGCCATTTCCAGGGCTGCATCAGCGCATCAGGTATTCCATGCGATGGAGGGTGAATGCACGTATCCTCGCTAACGGAGGACATTTTGAACATTTCCTGTAACAAAGTGTTTGAAGTCACGCTGGTACGTTCTGTTGCTGTGTGTTTCCATTCCATGATTAATGTGATTTGAAGAGAAGTAATAAAGTGAGCTCTAACATGGAAAGTAAGCGTTTCCGGACACATGTTCAAATAACATATTTTCTTTCTTTGTGTGTGAGGAATGTTTCCTGAAAGTTTGGCCGTACCTTTTTGTAACACCCTATATATATATATATATATATATATATATATATATATATATATATATATATATATATATATATATATCCCTCTGTCTGTACGCTAGCTTCCTTTCATGCCTAGTGATTGCGATAGAAACGACGCAAGTTTTGTATAAATGATTTTCTTTTGACATATGACCATGTGCAGACTTCGTCACCTACGTCAGTTACAAAACACTTCAAAATTATTTAAATTCTTTTTAAAGTTGTCTCTGAATGGTTTTTGAACGAAAGTAATTGAAACATCATCATTTGAGCCGTATGCGCAGAATTACGTCACTTAGTCCAATCGGTTTGCGCTAACTTTTTTCAATGTAGATGTCGTTTGTTTCTACTCAGAAATTGTATTAATGCAAGTTATCTGCTTTAATAAACATTAAAGCCACATTGAATAAACTTTTAAGACTCAAACTCGCGATGAACGTTGTCAAAAATTAATAATCTTGTCAAATACATCAGTAATACTTCATCCATAATATAATTCTTCGTAAGTAAATTATCGGAACACGTATTTAAACTTTAGCAGTATACACTAGTTTATTATCTTCATATATACTACATATAGACGTGAACATGAGCCTTGACAAGATAGGACTGAACATTTAGAACATGATTAAACTTTCTGTGACGTCATTGTTGTAGAAACATTACAAATTCTTATTTTTTTCAGTTTTTTAGAAGCACGACGCAACAACTCGCTTTCAGGATCTTCTGTTGCTCTTTGGCTGTCGACACGCGACGTATAGTGGCCAACAATTTTCCCTCTGGTCCCGGCAGTGAAGATGCTGTCTCCGTTCCTCCGTACATGAAACATAAAAATAAATACAAAACTTTAGATAACTTACAAACATTACAAATAATACAAAATACATAAACAAGACACTAAATTAAATTTATATTCACCTGCAAACTGGGCTGACACTGGTGGATGGGTGACGCCTCAATTTCGCGTCCCTCTACAACAGTCAATAGTCATGGGAGCAACAAGAAAGGAACGATGTAACGAGAATGCGAATGTACACCAATCATTTCTTTTTAATCACTGCATTTGTGCCTACTTTAATTACTACAACTGCATGCACAAAAGACAATAAGGAAATAAGAAATGGGTATGTGAATGTGTGAAAAGAACGACGTACTCCATATTAATATACTCTCTAAAATGCGACATCCCTTGCGGCGAAACATTAGTTAATATAGTGTAGCGCGACAATGTCCAAAACATGACTGAAAGTACGTTCATAAACAGGGATAAGAACATCTATGATTGACATGTCATGTAAAGTCGACGTACAATTTTAAAATGTTAGAAATATGGAAATGAAGTAATACAGAATGCTATGGTTGTAACGTACGTTGTTGTTCTACATTGTTTAGCTCTGGTATTCACAGGGTCACAGAGAAAGCATCCTAAGTTTTGGAGGGAAAAGCCGTAATTGTAATGATCTGCACTACAACAGAAACGAGAAGCACAACGTAAGGAAAAATAATGTAATGTGTGTTTGAGTTCACAAGCGACATTGAAGCAGACAGTTCCTGTGACTTAGTGTGGGCAGAGGTTATATTCCACAGCCGGAATAAATTAATAACTGGCTCCTTCTACCGACCCCCGGTCTCAAATGAAACAGTTGCTGAACATTTCAAAGAAAACTTGAGTCTCATCACAAACAGGTACGCTACTCATACAATTATAGTTGGCAGTGAGTTCAATCTACCTTTCGTATGTTGACAAAAATACATTTCCAGACGACATTGTAGATATAAAACAACTTCCGTAACTGCTCTAAATGCTTTTTAAAAAATTATTTTTAACAATTAGTTCACGAGGTCATTCAAATTGTAAATGGCTACGAAAACACACTTGAACTCTTAGCCAAAATAATCTTGAACATCACGACGGGTACAGGGATTAGCGAACACACAGTCGTAGCGAGGCTCAATTCCGTAACAAAGAAATTCACCAAAACTATAAGCGAGATCTATTTATAAAAGCAAGTAAACATTCTAAGAGATAGTCTCCATCCCTTCCAAACTATGTAAGTGAAGACCATATGTGTCTTAAGTTCAAAGAAATAGGTATCAACAGCACTCGAGAGATTCATACCAAATAAATTAATAAGATACGGAACTGATCCCCCATGGTAGACAAAACACGACAGAAAGCTGCTTCAGGAGCACTGGAAAAGGCAAGTATAATTTAAACGAACGGAAAATCTCCAAGGTTGGGGAGGTTTTACTGAGGCTCGAAATTTGGTGCGGACTTCAATGCGAGATACATTTAATAGTCTCCACAACGAAAGTCTCTCTAGAAATGTGGCGGAAAATCCAAAGAGATTCTCGTTGTATGTTAAGTAAACCAGCGGAAAGGCTCAGTATGCGATAAGGAGGAGGGGGGAGGGGAGACAAAGGACCCAACCATTCGGAGCAGGTAAAATCGTGGCAGATGTCCGGCGTGGCAAATGTCCGCACACCATGGCGACAGCTCCAGGATCGGCTACTACGTCCGTTGTATGCACGTCTGTGGCCGGGAGTCGTAAAATTTTCTGGAACTCCTCACTTGTACTAAACCTCCAGAAGAGTCTCAGTTTAGCTGGGGAGTCCGTACATGGTCCTGTAAAGGGCGTACATCATAACCGGCTACGTTTTCCCACCCGAGTTTTGTGATAATGAAACCAGTCCGCCCTTGAACCGACTCTGTGAGCGGCCGCATAGGAATTCGTCCTGAGTGTTATGCGGAGACGCTCTCGTACTTTTGTGTCCCTTTGCAGAGCCGAAGCAGCGACGTCGCATTCTGAAAGTACAATACTACTATCTACGTTTTACGTAATGAAACAGGACGATGATTTTGTTGTGCAAGTAATTTTTCATACAGGATGCCAAATGATGACCGTAAAATGAGCTTGTTCGCCGGCCGCGGTGGCCGAGCGGTTCTAGGTGCTTCAGTCTGGAACCGCGCGACTGCTACGGTCGCAGGTTCGAATACTGCCTCGGGCATGGGTGTTTGTGATGTCCTTAGGTTAGTTACGTTTAAGTAGTTCTGAGTTCTAGGGGACTGATGACCTCAGATGTTAAGTCCCATAGTGCTCAGAGCCATTTGAACCATTTTTTGAGCATGTTCGCACTGATTATAAGCTAACTATTAACGGTACGAGAGTATGATCTTACGCATGACTAGATCGAAAGGCGTCCTATCATACACAGACTAACAAGAAAAGAGAAGCGCAACTCCCGCGTTAAAAGACGGAAACAGACTAATAGCAGATGAACTAAAAAAGGATAAACATTTTGGGTTGCATGTTGCATCCCTCGAGGCTTATGTACGTTGAAGGACCTTTTATTTTCGGTTCGTATTTACGTGTTTGAGTGCGCTTTTGCCTCGGAAAGTAAGGGCGTGTCGAGTTGAAATTGATATCACGTACTGATGTACAACACCCCTTATTGTTTTGGAAGGGGTTGAAATGTTCAGAGTTCTGAAGAAATCCCCTCGCTCCTCGCTTAATGCCCAGACCGATCTGAGGCATAAGTGTCTTTCAAAAAATTTTGATTACTTGGACTGGTAGCCTTACCCCTATAGCTTACTTGTCAGTAGGTTCTGTCCAATATAGTTTTATGCATTCAGATCCACCACATTTATTATTCTTGTGGTTTTAACTAACTGCCCATTTCTTATATTGGACACCTAGTATGGTACTAGACTTTTTTAAAAGAATAGACTCAAGGAATCGTTTATCAAATGTTGAGCACTCCCCACTCCTCACCCATTGTACACGTCATCCGGCCTCTGGCGAAATCAGTACCCAGAACAACCACCTCTGGCCGCAATAACGGCCTTAATACGCCTGGGCATTGAGTCAAACACAGCTTGGATGGCGTGTACACGATACCACGGTTCATCAAGAGTAGTGACTGGCGTATTGTGATGAGCCAGTTGCTCGGCCACCATTGACCAGACGTTTTCGATTGGTGAGAGATCTGGACAATGTGCTGGCCAGTCGAAAATTTTCTGTATCCAGAAAGGCCCGTACAGGACCTGCAACATGCGGTCGTGCATTATCCTGCTGAAATGTAGGGTTTCGCAGAGATCGAATGAAGGGTAGAGCTACCGGTCGTAACACATCTGAAATGTAACGTCCACTGTTCAAAGTGCCGTCAGTGCGGACAAGAGGTGACCGAGACGTGTAATCAATGGCACCCCATACCATCACACCGGGTGATATGCCAGTATGGCGATGACGAATACACGCTTCCAATGTGCGTTCACCGCGATGTCGCCAAACACGGATGCGACCATCATGATGCTGTAAACAGAACCTGGATTCATCCGAAAAAATGACGGTTTGGCATTCGTGCACCCAGGTTCGACGTCGAGTACACCATCGCAGGCGCTCCTGATGCAGCGTCAAGGGTCACCGCAGCCACGGTCATCGAGATGATTGTCCACGCTGCTGCAAACGTCTTCGAACTGTCCGTGCAGATGGTTGTTGTCTTGCAAACGTCCCCATCTGTTGACTCAGGGATAGAGACGTGGCTGCACGATCCGTCACAGCCGTGCGGATAAGATGCCTGTCATCTCGACTGCTAGTGATACGAGACCGTTGGGATCCAGCAAGGCGTTCCGTATTACGTTCCTGAACCCACCGATTCCATATTCTGCTAACAGTCATTGGATGTCTACCAACGCGAGCAGCAATGTCGCGATACGATAAACCGCAATCGCGATACGCTACAATCGGACCTTTATGAAAGTCGGAAACGTGAAACGCAAACGGAAACGCAAAATGATCATTAAAACCACCGAATATCAGCCGCGCAGAACACTGACGTATGTTACCAGAAACAGTATTCTTCGCAAGACGTACGAAATTAATTTCGGTTGCATACATCAGCAAGAAAAAGTTTGTTATACGGATCGTGCTATGAGAACTGTTTTTAAAGGACCAATCTGATTCGAACTATTTTCATTAAAATGAGTTCGGGACCATCGGTGCACATTCATTTTTACACATTTTTATTACCTTCGGCATTTATGTCTGCAGAGTTGCGTAATTTGAATTTGCCGCTGAGATAATTGTTAAGATGGCGGCATTCAATTGATAGACTTTCTGTTGTTAGAGCAAATAGGATAATTATTTGGAATGCTTATTAAACTTTACTTTCGTATTGTGCACTATTTAGACTAATTTCCATCAAGCAAACCTTTGACATTTTCATAAGAAAAACAGATAAAAATGCGATACAAATCGCTATCATCAATGGTTGCGATCCTTGCAGCAGAAATAAATAATTAACAAAAAAATGGCTCTGAGCACTATGGGACTTAACTTCTTTGGTCATCAGTCAGCTACAACTTAGAACTACTTAAACCTAACTAACCTAAGGACATCACACACATTCATGCCCGAGGCAGGATTCGAACCTGCGACTGTAGCGGTCGCGCGGTTCCAGACTGTAGCGCCTAGAACCGCTCGGCCACTCCGGCCGGCATAATTAAGACAGATAATGCTTATTGAAAGAGGAATTAAAGTTACAAATAATTATTCACTCATATTTATAATAGTAATGAACTCTATTCTCAAGTAATAGTTAACAAATAATTACAATTTCTTAACAGACCTCAGTTTTGATATGCGTCTTGCGTCCACAACCTACAAAAGCCAACCAGCAAAAGGTAAAAACAAACGCAGATCATTAAAGGAATTTACAATTATCATTGTCTCGCATTCGGGAGGACGACGGTTCAATTCCGCGTCCGGCCATCCTGATTTAGGTTTTCCGTGATTTCCCTAAATCGCTCCAGGCAAATGCCGGGATGGTTCCTTTCAAATGGCACGGCTGATCTTCCTTCCCTAATCCGATGAGACCGATGACTTCGCTGTCTGGTCTCCTTCCCCAAAACAACCAACCAACCAATTATCATTGTCTTTGTATGATACACATCGATATGTCCAATTACATCATAAAATATTATATAAATAATTAATATTTATTTCACTGTTTTTTCGTAAGTCGGATAGATACTGTTTGTAACTGTTAAGAGGGATAATTTCCTCTCGTCGCACTGTAGCTAAAATTTATCTCGTGGATGTTACAGGGACTAGCTACTACCTATTCGGAAAACATCCCTCGATATCATGTATCATCAGTTTCAAAAACGTTGACCCCATTAATAAGCTAACAGTGCTTGACTTTTTAGCAAGTCTTTTGATACAGTTGACTTTGATATATTACTAATTACAATGAAACAGCTGAATTTCTCAAACAGCGCAATACACTGGTTCGACAGCTACCTCAAAAACAGAAGTCAACAAGTCATTTGTGGGTCGGAAAAGTCATCATGGGAAAACGTGCGCTCTGGAGTTCCCCAAGGCTCCGTCCTTGGTCCATTACTCTTCTCACTGTACATTAATGACATTTCTTCAGTGATTCACTCCTGCAACTACCATCTATATGCCGACGACATCCAACTGTACATAAGTGCAAGCCCCAAGAACATTGCTGATGCAGTAGCGAGTATGAAAGCAGATCTTTGCTCTGTTTCTCGATGGGCACAGAACCTAGGTCTGAAACTAAACCCCAAGAAATCCCAGGTCATACTTATATCTCATCCAAAGTTAATCAGACGGTACTTTCGCGAAGCAGTCCCTCAAATACTCCTCAATGGTACCCAACTACCATACCAAAAAACAGTAAAAGACCTTGGAATAATCTTGGATGAACACCTAAACTGGGAAGAACAAACAGTCACAGCTTGCCGGAAACCGCTCTCCTCCCTACATGCAATTCAAAAATTTAGAAAAATATTTCCAACCCATGTTAAACAAAAATTAGTCCAGACACTAGACTTGCCTATTCTTTACTACTGTGATTTAGTTCAACACGGCACAAATAGCGAAAATTCGAAATGCCTCGAGCTAGTGATGAATGCTTGCGTTAGATACGTGTGCAATATACGGTTGTATGATCATATCAGTCCTTCATACTCCCAGCTAGGTTGGATACGACCACGCGATCTCCACACGATGTGCTTACTTCATCGATTTCTTAGCCACTGGTGCATCCAATCCTTATCCTCTCACATTAAACACCTATCATCATTCGACAACCCCAATACCAGATCGGATATGTCTAGCATCTTGGCTGTACCTTTACATAACACAAAATCTTTCTCCGTGTCATTCTCCATCTCAGCCATACGACTATGGAACGCGCTCCCCTGTGATGTGCGTCTTATCCAGAACCACTCAACATTCAAGAGGGAACTCAAGACTTACATACGAGGGCTATCCACAAAGTACATTACGTTTTGGAAATAAAAATAAATAAAGTATTGGAATTTTTTTTATTATATACAAATGAAAGCCACACTTAAATACTACTTTTCTACATAGTTGCCATTTAAATTAAGGCACTTATCGTAGCGATGGACGAGCTTGGAAATTCCTTAGTCGTAAAATTCGGCCGCCTGCGCCTTCAACCACGTGGTTACCTCTTTTGGGACAGAAAAGGTGTGATTTTTGTGGATTTCCTGGAAAGAGGCATTACAATAAACTCTCAAAGGTATTGCCAAACTCTGCACAACCTCAGAAGAGCAATACAAAACAAGCGCAGGGGAAAGTTGGGCTCAAAGGTCTTGCCGATTCACGACAACGCCCGGGCCCACACGGCAAATGCCACTCGTGAAGTTTTCGAATCTTTTAAGTGGGAGTTGTTTCCTCATCCGCCGTACAGTCCCGACCTGGCACCGAGCGACTTCCACTTATTCCCAGCAATGAAGAAGTGGTTGGCTGTGCAGCGTTTTGATGACGACGCACAGCTTCGGGAAGAGGTAACCACGTGGTTGAAGGCGCAGGCGGCCGAATTTTACGACGAAGGAATTTCCGAGCTCGTCCATCGCTACGATAAGTGCCTTAATTTAAATGGCAACTACGTAGAAAAGTAGTATTTAAGTGTGGCTTTCATCTGTATATAATAAAAAAAAATTCCAATACTTAATTTATTTTTAATTCCAAAACGTAATGTACTTTGTGGATAGCCCTCGTATTAGGGACGGTATAGCCACCATTGCTGTGCCCCTCTTTGTTTCTCCTCTCCATCATAGCTTCAAATTTTACCATTCTATTTCTCTTCCTCTAACCTTTCTACCTCTTCTATATCTCTTTCAACCCATTCTATCGTCTTACGTTTCTGCTCGATGAGAATAACTCACAAGCTGCAAGAATATAACGAGAAAATTCCCAACTAGCAATAGGACTGACATTCATAACAGAAAAATATGTTTACTTTCATATACATAGTCATTATTATTATTATTATTATTATTATTATTGATTGTTATAATTATTTTTTGATTGTTATAATTATCATTGTACTACTGTTAAAATCTCTATTTTTTTTCTTTAACGTTAATACTGTATAAGACGTTATATGTCCTTCATGTTCTGTACAAACTGAAATTCGCCGCGCAGGATTAGCCGAGCGGTCTAAGGCGCTGCAGTCATAGACTGTGTGGCTGATCCCAGCGAAGGTTCGAGTCCTCCCTCGGGCATGGGTGTGTGTGTTTGTCCTTAGGATAATTTAGGTTAAGTAGTGTGTAAGCTTAGGGACTGATGACCTTAGCAGTAAAGTCCCATAAGTTTTCACACACACAAACTGAAATTCGTTCAATCTGAGTATGCCTGGTTAGGTGTAAGAGAGGGCCTGAAGGCCCTAATCTTGCCAGGTAAAATAAATGCATAAATAAATAAAATCTGTGTGGGAAATGTGTTCTGATAATTTAACATCTGTAATACGTTACTGAGAAATTTTGTAATATATATATTGGGGGCGGCTCCGCCCCAGTGCCTTTAATTTACGAGCCGCGCCAGCCTTAGGCAGCCCCTTTTACAGTGTCAGACCAGTCTGTAGCCAGACGTACGTAGCCCACGCCACGCATCGGCCGGCCGTTTTCGTGGCCGTCGGCGCAGTATTTCGGGCACGGTGTGGCGTAACGCCGCCGGAGGGAGCTGTCTGGGGTGACTGGCGGTCGGAACCAGTTCCCGCTGCCAGGGGCCGAACGCACGGCCGGTGACGCGTGTTTACAAGGCCCAGGTGCGGGGAGCACGCGACCTGCGGGTGAGTCTCGTTGCACCCTGCTAAAGTCACGCGTGACGTCACTGCGATTTTATTTTTATTTATTTACACGTCACGTTCCGTAGGACCAAAATGAGGAGCAAATCTCCAAGGTCAAGGAATGTGTCACTGCATGAAATTACAACATAAAAGTAAGAACAGATAAAGGTAAAAATTCATGAACCTGAAAATAGATAGAAACTGTGTGCCAGGTCGAGACTCGAACTAGGGACCTTTGCCTTTCGTGGGCAAGTGCTCTACCAACTGAGCTGCAGAGTGAAAATCTCATTCTGGAAACATCCCGCACGCTGTGGCTAAGCCATGTCTCCGCAAAATCCTTTCTTTCAGGAGTGCTAGTTCTGCAAGGTCCCAGGAAAGCTTGTGTAAAGTTTGGAAGGTAGGAGACGAGGTACTGGTAGAAGTAAAGCTGTGAGGACAGGGCGTGAGTCGTGCTTGGGTTGCTCAGTTGGTAGACCACTTGCCCGCGAAAGGCAAAGGTGTCGAGTTCGAGTCTCGGCCTGGCACACAGTTTTAATCTGCCAGGAAGTTTCATATCAGTGCACACTCCGCTGCAGAGTGAAAATCTCATTCTGAAAAAAGATAGTCCATAAGTTTAAGTAAACTCCATCAGCAATTAATAAGAATCAGCTTAATTTCTCAAGGAATTTCTCGACAGAATACAAGAAGTGACCCATGAGGGAACTCTTAAAAAAAAAAAATAATAATAATAAAATGGCTCTGAGCAGAATGGGACTTAACTTCTGAGGACATCAGTCCCCTAGAACTTAGAACTACTTAAACCTACTTAACCTAAGGACATCACACACATCCATGCCCGAGGCAGGATTCGAACCTGGGACCATAGCAGTCGCGCGGTTCCAGACTGAAGCGCCTAGAACCCCTCGGCCACCGCGGACATCTATATAATTATTCTTTTTCATACTAAAATCTGATTATTCCATTACGAGTTGTTTTAATCATCAATCCCATGTATTCGAAGCCAAAAAGCAACGAATAAGGTAAAATCACGCAAGTGAATTTTTATTTTTGCTCATTCAAGTTCGTAGTTTTTCGTTCAGAAAAAATTTCTTCTGATGCTCAGTAGAAGTCAAATCGTAGTTAGAAGTAGTATTAATCAGTGAGTATTGGAAGGGAGTGCTACGGATAATCGAAATTTTCAAAAGCGACGCAAGATTGTTTTTTCGTGTGCAAAAGGGAACACGAAATGGCCGACTTGGCCAGCAACTGATAAATGAATGTCGCATCGAGGAAAATTAGTTTACTCATTCTTGTGAATTATTATTGCTGTGATTATTCTGTGTTAATTTTAAGAGCAAATATCCGTCTGAAGCTTTTTCTGACTTTGAATAATTTTTGGTTATGGTAAAAGTAGAAAGATAATTTTCCCACTGAAGTAATGGCTTCGCCAGCTATGATATTGATAGCGAAATATAAAATAATAATGAATTTTTAGTGGATCTGAACTTTGACGCATTAGAAGACCCACTACTTGATCCGAACATGGCAGCAAATTTAGAAAACTCGCAGCCAAATGCCGACGCTAATTAGGCGCCGAGCGGAGCGAACGAGAGACAGAAAAAGACGCCATCTCAGCAGTAACAGATGCGAGCGTTTCTCTCGACCCGCTTATCGCTTCCATACAAAAACTTGAAATGCTGAATTAAAGCTGAACTAGGCACAATCAAATCAGAGCTAATTACAATGAAGGCAGTTTACGCTCCAATTTTAAATCAAGTCACGAAACTTGAAACTGGTGTGAAAACCTCTCACGATGAAGTAAAGACGAATGTGGACACTTCAACTTCTGCAGTCGCCAACATTAAGCTCAACAACCAGAAAGGCACAGAAAACAATTGAATAAAGGTATATCCAATTGGACAGCGGACAAGGAATCAGAAATTGACTCAAAAATAAATGTGGCAGTCAACAATGACATGCGGTGCGTAAGCGCAGAGATTTGTTCCGGCGCGGAAGCAAATTACGACGATGTACGTAATGTGCTATCCGATAAAAAAAAGGCACCGACGAAGAAAATCCTATGTGGAAGCAAGAGATACACACCCGCATAAGCAACCTGAAAAGGGTTATGTCAAGTGATACCAGATAGTAAATTAATTTTCTATCACATGGTGAAAATCCTGTCATTGACATTAAACCCACTTACGGGAATGAAAAAACAACCACCGTATATAACGCCCGTCCAAGCTAAACACGAAAATGAGCCGTGTGCTACCACTACTAAGATAGAAAAAAGTTTGTTGAAACGTCATTTGCAAACTTTTTCATAAGACAAGCCAGTCAGTGCACCCCATTGTCTTCATACGAGTGTTCAAGAACATCTTACCACGATGTTAGACGGAGTATCAGAATATACAGTTCGTTATGTCACACATCACAGGTGATGCAGTTTTGTGGACGAGCGAAACATCAGAGGTATGCGACACATTAGCGGATTCTGAAAGAGCGTTTCTTTCTAAATACTGATTCGCGGGTATTCAGGAGCCATTGCGCAAAGAAGTGTGTTCGCCCGAATTTAACAACTCGCGTAAGGGAAACTTGCGGAAATACTTCCAAAGAAATATTGCCAAGACGAGGTATTGGTCGGAGCCAATCTCTCACAAAGAAGTGCTCCGCATACTGGAGGCAAAACTTCCTATCCACCTAAGAGAAAAGTTGATTACTGTACCGCATGAGGACTTGGAACAGTTTCTGTCCGTGATCGACTCACTCGATCCCATCCTAGGAGACGCTAAGTCGTATCGGGCTTATTCCAACAACTGCAATAGCTATCACAACAAACGTCAGTGACGGTAACAAACAACACCAGAGTGGAAAGAATCAGTACGCAAAAGTGAACACGTCTGCCTGTAGTCAAAATAACCACTCAGCAAATGAACCAAACACGAATTACGGAAATAGTAAGTGGAATCATAGAAACGGTAATCCGGCAAATGGTTCCAATAGAAAACGGAAGGATGGTAACGAAAATGCTTACAATGATCCCAACCACGATAGGAAAACATCACGGAAAAACAATCGGCAAATTCCTGGAATGATAACAGTAATGTATCGATACACCAAGGGGTGCAAATGACAGGAACAAAAGTAGTCAGCGAAATCCTAATCATGGAAATGGTTGGCCTAACCAGCAGCCAATTTTTTGGTTTGGGAATCCAGTGCAAAACATGATGCAGGCCATGCCTGTTACTCCGAAACCGAACACCTTCAGTCACAGTGACAACAGCTGCCCTACAACGAATCGCGTATGCGAAATCGTAGAGCAGGATACCAATCCACAACAGTTAAACTACACTACTGGCCATTAAAATTGCTACACCACGAAGATGACGTGCTACAGACGCGAAATTTAACCCACAGGAAGAAGATGCTGTGATATGCAAATGATTACCTTTTCAGAGCATTCACACAAGATTGGCGCCGGTGGCGACACCTACAACGCGCTGACATGAGGAAGGTTTCCAACCGATTTCTCACACGCAAACAGCGGTTGACCGGCGTTGCCTGTTGAAACGCTTTTGTGATACCTCTTGTAAGGAGGAGAAATGCGTACCATCACGTTACCGACTTTGATAAAGGTCGGATTGTAGCCTATCGCGATTGCGGTTTATCGTATCGCGACATTGCTGCTCGCGTTGGTCGAGATCCAGTGACTGTTATCAGAATATAGAATCGGTGGGTTCAGGAGGGTAATACGGAACGCCGTGCTGGATCCCAACGACCTCGTATCACTAGCAGTCGAGCTGACAAGCATCTTATACGCATGGCTGTAACGGATCGTGCAGCCACGTCTCTATCCCTGAGTCAACAGATGGGGACGTTTGCAAGACTACAATCATTTGCACGAACAGTTCGACGACGTTCGCAGCAGCATGGACTATCAGCTCGGAGACCACGGCTGTGGTTACCCTTGACGCTGCAACACGGACAGGAGCGCCTGCGATGGTGTACTCGACGACGAACCTGGGTGCGGGAATGGCAAAACGTCATTTTTTCGGTTGAATCCGGGTTCTGTTTACAGCATCATGATGGTCGCATCCGTGTTTGGCAACATCGCAGTGAACACACATTGGAAGCGTGTATTCGTGACCGCCATACTGGCGTATCACCCGGCGTGATGGTATGGGGTGCCATTGGTTACACGTCTCGGTCACTTCTTGTTCGCATTGACGGCACTTTGAACAATGGACGTTACATTTCAGATGTGTTACGACCCGTGGCTCTACCCTTCAGTCGATCCCAGCGAAACCCTACATTTCAGCAGGATAATGCACGACCACATGTTGCAGGTCCTGTACGGGCTTTTCTGGATACAGAAAATGTTCAACTGCTGCCCTGGCCAGCACATTCTCCAGATCTCTCACCAATTGGAAACGTCTGGTCAATGGTGGGCGAGCAACTGGCTCGTCACAATACGCCAGTCACTACTCTTGATGAACTGTGGTATCGTGTTGAAGCTGCATGGGCAGCTGTACCTGTACACGCCATCCAAGTTCTGTTTGACCCAATGCCCAGGCGTATCGAGGCCGTTATTACGGCCAGAGGTGGTTGTTCTGGGTACTGCTCTCTCAGGATGTATGCCCCCAAATTGCGTGAAAATGTAATCACATGTCAGTTCTAGTATAATACATTTGTCTAATGAATTCCCGTTTATCATCTGCATTTCTTCTTGGTGTAGCAATTTTAATGGCCAGTAGTGTAGAACCGACCGTTAGAAACAGCCTTCCTAGTGCGGTCGTATTCCAAAGTGGAGGCAACTTCAAATCTGACCTGAACACATTGAGCTACAACGACGGTGTGGATTCCAGAGAAAACTTTTACAAGAGCCGAACGCATGCAGACATACGAAAGAGTATACTGTGAAAACGGCAACGAAAGTTTCAATAAATTGTATCAGTGTGGAAGCTATAATAGACACAGCCGGCCGGAGTGGCCGTGGGGTTCTAGGCGCTACAGTCTGGAACCGCGAGTCCGGTACGGTCGCAGGTTCGAATCCTGCCTCGGGCATCGATGTGTGTAATGTCCTTAGGTTAGTTAGCTTTAAGTAGTTCTAAGTTGTAGGCGACTGATGACCTCAGAAGTTAAGTCGCATAGTGCTCAGAGCCATTTGAACCATTTTTCATAAAGATAAACTTATAAGCTAAAGAAACAAATAGATAGATCTTTTGCTTTTATTTTAAAATCATTTATTAGTACTTACAGAGTTTTGATGGTTCTGATGAACGTTTTCATTTTCTATTCTCATTTAAAAGTATATTCTCAATTTATGGTGATGTATAGGTCTAAGTATGTTTAGCGTAAGAAAGTCCCTACGGAGAATCAAAGGAAACGACTCCCTTTTTACGTATTGGGATATACATGCTTCACATGTGTATGTGATAGCCAGTTGGCTCTTCCGTGCTTTATTTTTGCTTTCTGCCAGCAGGTATAAAGCCGCGAGATTTTTTCTCCTTTTGACTGAGCAATAGAAACTTCATTTGTGTGAGTAAAGTTTTGCTTTGTCCCGTAAATATGTAAATGAGTTTAATCGTCAAATGAGTGAATTTTGTAAACCTCTTGTGTGAAATTCATGTTAATTCTGGACAGTAAGGATGGTCTAATGATCAGCATTTGTTACTGTGGAACTTAAATACGAGGCCTGCATCGTGTGTGCAAATTTTGTGCACAGCAGGGGAACTTTCACGTGGACTGTGTTAACTAAACTTTCAGTGGAACTTATATGGGACAATTAGCGGTGAATTTTCCTATCGACGAATGTTGTGATTCTCTGAGGACTTGGCAACAAGGTAAAGTTTATTACAACTAACTGTGTATTGTGTTATAATAGTTTTAGACTTGTGAACAGTGTAATCGCGTGCTCGTCTCAGCACTCGTCGTTCTTCGCATTACCGCCTGTCTCAGTTCCACTGCCGACTGCTCCTAGTTAGTTCACCCTCCAGTTGTTCGTTTCGTTCACTGCGCTCCCCTATATTACGTGTGTTCCAAACTGTTCTTGCACTTGGTTCTGGCTATTCAGCGTCCACGACCGGTAATCAAAAAGTATTTTATAGTTACGTAAATTACATAAAAATCACGTTGTATGTAATAGGTACGTCTTTTCAGGTAACAAAAGGGCATATCAGCTCACTTCTTTATATAGATGACCAGCAGAAGACATACTTATAACAAGGCAAGTTCTTTTTGTTATTCATATATCTTTTGGTTCCATCGACTTGATTTAGCAGGTAACTTTCAATAATTTACTTAATTTTTAGTGTAAGAAAATTCATATAAAACGATTTTTGTATATCTTTCATATACAAAACATTACATTTAGGAAGGGTCTAATTATTTTTAAGTTTGGTTGTTTCCAGTTTGCATTACTGGCTAGTTTGGTTTCTTTGAAAAAAAAAAAAAAAAAGCGTGTTGTGGGTCTTTTGGCTCAATAGGAAAAGCGGTGCCTCTCCATTTGAAAACACATACATTGCCATAAAATCGTATTTACTTATTATCTCAAAAACATTTGTTCAGAAGGATCTTTCAAACCAAAAACCTTATTACTACGAACTTAATTATTATTATTATTGCTGTATTAACGTGAATAATGCAACACAAAAACCTAATTTTTACTAAGTGTGTGACGCAAGTATGAGAAAACCACATTTTATTTTATGCTTCCATAAAGTCTCTACTTCGCCTACGAGCTCAGTGACAACGTGAAGTATATATAGGGTGTAAACGATTATTGTTTACAACGTAGCATAGCTATGTAATGGAAGTCGAAACGAAGAATTTTATACAAGACCCTTGTGATCTATTAAGGTGGGAAACAGCCACCAACAGGTTTACAAGACTACATGAGCTATAGCCCGTGCGCGTCGCGTGAGATTTTCATGATCTCTTCTCCAGCTCTCTCTACACATCGTCATCGATTGTTTCGCAGTTGTTGCTTGCATTAGCTTGTTATTTCTTCGCTGCCTAATTATAACATGTTTGTCTGTTTGTTGTATCTACTCGTAACGGGCAACACATCGTCCGTAATTGGCGAGCAGTCTGTACTCGGGGCCGGTTTTCCGTGCGCCACCCTATATTATTTCCCTGCGGTCAGCCACACAAGGCCACGGCTGGCTAAACGAGAGGTTCTGCAGAATCACAGAAATTACTTCTAAAAGTGTGTAAGAATTCTGTAATGAATAAAAACTCTAATACTCCAGAGGGGAGGCAAGTGCCCCATCTTGGTGCCCTCCATCCTTCAGTCACCTACACTACTATTTAGTTTTCAGTTTTTCATAAGAACCATATACCAAGCACGAATGAACGGTGAACGAGTAAAAATGAACGGTTCCCAAAAAAGAACGATCAGCAGTGAACTAGTTCCCAAGGATGAACGAGTTTGCCCCTCTCTACTGTGTACGTAGGCAGGGCGGCGAGAGGACGAGTCGGACAACGGAGGAGCGGGGACAGCGGCTACGGCGTGTTGAGCCGTGAGGGCAGAGCCACCGCCCACGGTGATTCGGTTCTCCTAGAGGTCGGAAGGATAAGCTACGCCGACCGATTGAACTGGAGTCGCGGAGTTGCTTCGGTGGGTTGCGTGCGGCTTAACTGAATATGCCACTGTACTAAAAATCCTTTGGAATTGTTTTAGTTGTTTATCACTTACCTCGGTGTCGTGACTAACTACACTGCCAGCAGCTGAGGAAGAGTGGCTACGCCCAACCAACCGACATGAGGCGTGGTTGAAGACGTAGCTAGAAGTGCAACGAGTAGTGAGTAAGTCCGGCTCTGGCGTTTCGAGACTCGCCGAGAGACGTCCTCTATTCTACCTTGTAGTTCATTTGGTAGTCTGGCGTGTAAATGGGCGCCGAGATAATTCTTGGCATCTTAACTTGAGGGCATGATTTTCAGAGAACTTATTAATCAAAGTTTAAGGGCTGGCTGGCACTGGCCAAGCAATTCACGGAGGCTAATTTGTTTCTCTAACGCGAATTCTGTACAGACCAATGGAAAAACTGGTAGAAGCCGACCTCGGTGAAGATCAGTTTGGATTCCGTAGAAATATGGGAACACGTGAGGCAATACTGACCCTACTACTTATTTTAGAAGCTAGACTCAGAAAAGGCAAACCTACGTTTCTAGCATTTGTAGACTTAGAGAAAGCTTTTGACAATGTTGACTGGAATACTCTCTTTCAAATTCTGAAGGTGGCAGGGGTAGAATACAGGGAGCGAATGGCTATTTACAATTTGTACAGAAACTAGATGGCAGTTATAAGAGACGAGGGATATGAAAGGGAAGCAGTGGTTGGGAAGAGAGTGAGACAGGGTTGCCTCTCCCCGATGTTATTCAATCTCTATATTGAGCAAGCAGTGAAGGAAATAAAAGAAAAAATCGGAGTAGGTATTAAAATCCGTGGAGAAGAAATAAAAACTTTAAGGTCCGCTGATGACATGGTAATTCCGTCAGAGACAGCAAAGGACTTGGAAGAGCAGTTGAACGGAATGGACAGTGTCTTGAAAGGAGGATAAAAGATGAACATCAACAAAGGCAAAACGATGGTAATGGAATGTAGTCGAATTAAATCGGGTCATGCTGAGGGAGTTAGATTAGGAAATGAGACACTTAAAGTAGTAAAGGAGTTTTGCTATTTGTGGACCAAAATAACTGATGATGATCGAAGTAGAGAGCATATAAAATGTAGACTGGCAATGGCAAGGAAAGCGTTTCTGAAGAAGAGAAATTTGTTAACATCGAGTATAGATTTAAGTGTCAGGAAGTCTTTTCTGAAAGTATTTGTATGGAGTGTAGCCATGTATGGGAGTGGAACGTGGACGATAAAGAGTTTAGACAAAAAGAGAATAGAAGCCTTCGAAATGTGGTGCTACAGAAGAATGCTGAAGATTAGATGGGTAGATCATAGAACTAATAAGGAGGTATTGAATAGGATTGGGGATAAGAGGAGTTTGTGGCACAACTTAACTAGAAGAAGGGATCGGTTGGTAGGACACGTTCTGAGCCATCAAGGGATCACCAATTTAGTATTAGAGGGCAGCCTGGAGGGCAAAAATCGTAGAGGGAGACCAAGAGATGAATACACTAAGCAGATTCAGAAGGATGTAGGCTGCAGTACGTACTGGGAGATGAAGAAGCTTGCACAGGATAGAGTAGCATGGAGAGCTGCATCAAACCAGTCTCAGGACTGAAGACCACAACAACAACAACAATTTGTTTCTATTCAGTTGTGTTGCTCACCTGTTCTCTAGATAAAATTGTGTAGTTTGTCTCAGAATACTGTCTGCCGTTCATGTGTGTTCTGTTGTAGATAATTGGCAGCGGTCGACGCGAGCATACTGGGAGCAGAGCACCATGGGGGCAGAGAGATATTTAAGGCCCTGTCCTCTCCTTTACATCATGGGTTATGCCGCCACTGTTGCGTGGTTCCATCTTTCCGGTGGAGAATCGTGGCATCTGAAGTTCAATTGCAGTGCCAAGTTGAGTACCTTTGTATGTCGTCTCGTGGATCTCTCGTATTGATTTGAATCTTTGGTCTGCTCGCGTCTATCGCTAATTCACACGCAGTATTGAAGGAACCTCATTTTAGTGATATTATCATATGCTCATGTTCTAGTTGTAATCATTCTAAGAATGGATTAATCAACTGAGTAAGTAAATTTGAAGATTTCTTTGGTTAAAATTAAAGCACCTCCCTAATTGTCATTGGTGGTGGTGGAACAAGGAATGTGAGGAAGTGGTAGAGACTTGCAGGAAAGCTTGGAGAGACTGGAGCAGCAAGAAGGACCCGGAAAAATGGGTAGTTTTTTTAGGAGCAAGATAGGAAGCAGCCCGAATAGTAAGATGGACCAGAAAACAGAAGATGAAGCAGGAACTGGAAGAGATTGAGACCAACTTCAGGAAAAACAACAGCAGACACTTTTTCGGGAAATTCAAAAAGAGTCTGATTGCATACAAGGGTAGAGAACTGTTTATAGGAGATAAGAAAGGAGAGCTGGCTGTCAGTGCGAAGGAGAACCGTCGGATTTTTGCAGAACACTTTCACGACCTGCTGAACTGTGAACCGCCTGAAGAAGAGCTGGAACTGGGGACTGATACAGAAGAGAGAGAGCCACACCCTCCAACCAGGGATGAAGTCGCACATGCCATAAGCGATCTGAAGAATAATAAGGCAACTGGAGAAGATGGTATAGCAGCCAAGATGATAAAGTGGGGAGGCAACAAAGCAATAGACAACATGACCAACATAATTCACCAGATCTGGAGAACAACTAAGTTGCCAGAAGGATGAAGAATGCAATTGTAGTACCAATACACAAGAAGGGGGACAAGAGAGATGCAAACAACTACAGAGGAATATCGCCACTAGAGGTGGGATACAAGGTGCTGTCAAAACTAGTGATCAAGAGAGTAGAAGAACAGGTAGAAAGTACAGTTGGCGACTACCAAGCGGTATTCAGGAAGGGAAGAGGTTGTGTAGAACAGATATTTATCCTGAAGCTACTGATAGAACATAGGGCCTTAAAAAACAAAAGACAGTAATAACCTTCGTGGACTTCACAAAGCCATATGACTCCATCGACAGACAGACTCTTGTTAGGATCCTGAAGAACAGAGGACTTGATGGAACTACACAAGAACTCATAAAAGAAATTCTGACAGACACAAATGCAAGAGTGAGATTCAGAGGAGCACTGTCAGAAGAATTTGAGATCAAGACTGGTGTTAACAGGAAGATGGATTGTCACCATTGTTGTTCAATATAGCACTGGACGGAGTGATCAGGCAGTGGAGAGTAGTAAACGAGGAAATGGGGATACCAAAGACCCATGTGGGGGACAAAAAGGACAACAGGGCTCAAGTGGACTGTCTAGCCTTTGCAGATGACATAGCAATAGTAAGTGAGACGGAAGAAGACGCAAAGACACAACTCGACAACTTAAGTAAGGTAGCCAGAAAGGTGGGACTGAGGATCGCCTATAACAAGACAAAGACATTAAACACCACTGCAAACTGGGAAACACCGGAAGGCACTGTGCAAATGGTGGACAAATTTAAATACTGGGAGAATTTATAACAGGAAGGAACAGGAGCAAGGAGGGAATAACAGAGAGGATAAAGAAGATGAGGTCAGCCTTCTGCATGGCGAGAGAGGTATACAATAAAAAGAATATATCCACAAAGATAAGCCACTACAAGGCAACCGTGAGGAATGCAGTATTATATGCTGCTGAGACGATGACACTAGGAAGAAATGGAGCAGAGCAACTAGAGAAAGAAGAGAGGAAAATACAAAGAAAAATACTAGGTCCCAAAAGAGGTGGATAGAGGTGGATGCGAAGACTTAGGACAGAATTGTACTGGAACATGAGAACAATATCCGGGGAAATCAGACTCAAAAGGGCGGGGTTTGCTGGGCATGTAGTTAGGATGAGTATGGACAGAATGACGAAGAGAGTGTGGGAAACAATAGGGAGGACAAGGGGAAAGACAGGAACCAAGTGGGTTGTTGAACGTCGGAAGGACTGGTTGGAATTGGGGATCGAGGTCGAAGGAAAGGAAATTTGGAGGAAAAAATATACACCGACAAATATGCCAGAGATCAATGACAGAAAAGAATACAGGAAAAGATTAGAATGTCACCAGTGGAGCCGTCAGGAGAAACGGAAACTGAAGATCTCGGAAGAAGAGCGGGAGAGGAGAAAGAATGAAGAGGATCTGGGAGAAGAAGAGGAAAAGGCAGTCCACGAAGGGGCTACCCGTGGTCCTACAGAGTCCGTAAAGCAAGAAGAAGAATAAGTTTTGTTTAGGAAAATTGGCTAGCCAAACTTTAAAAGATCTGTGTTCTTACCCTTAATCTGTTCCTCAGCTGACTGGAACTAATGACAGTTCTGATGAGAACTGTATGGACATTTGTACTATTTAACTAAAGCTTTACCTGAGTATATTCACCTAGTCATATGGAAATTTCAAGTTTTATGGGTCTTGTTCCGGTTAAAGAAATTTATTTGTTATTTGTCAAAGTGATCTGGCCTTGTAGGGCAGTCTCCTGTATTATTATGATTTTATAATGCTTTTGATTGTAATAAAATATGTAGCAACTGCAACGGATTACTTTTCTGATTTTGATGTGTCACTACCATTAAACAATTCAATTGCTACGTGTAAATTGTGTGAAATGCTTGTTTCAGTGAGCAAAGACTGTGTGAAAACCAGACATTGATCTCTGAACCATGTACGTTAGTGTGACGAACCGAAAACAACTATGATCGCAAGGCGGAATCGGTACCGGAACTGCAATTTAGATCTACTTGTGAAAGACTGTGTTCCGAAACTTTATCGGAACACTGAGTCGACCTTTTTGCTTCGGCGTGAACATTCACATACGAGCCCCAATCTGCGTCGAGAGAACCATTACTGACAAATTCGCCGAACCGCTTGTAGTGCAGCTCCGTGCGTGACGTTCACCTGTCGCGCCACGCGTAACATACACTACTGGCCATTAAAATTGCTACACCAAGAAGAAATGCAAATGATAAACGGGTACTCATTGGACATGTGATTACATTTTCACGCAATTTGGGTGCATAGATCCTGAGAAATCAGTACCCAGAACAACCACCTCTGGCCGTAATAACGGCCTTGATACGCCTGGGCATTCAGTCAAACAGAGCTTCGATGGCGTGTACAGGTACAGCTGCCCATGCAGCTTCAGCACGATACCACAGTTCATCAAGAGTAGTGACTGGCGTATTGTGACGAGCCAGTTGCTCGCCCACCATTGACCAGACGTTTCCAATTGGTGAGAGATCTGAAGAATGTGCTGGCCAGGGCAGCAGTTGAACATTTCTGTATCCAGAAAGGTCCGTACAGGACCCGCAACATGCGGTCGTGCATTATCCTGCTGAAATGTAGGGTTTCGAAGGGATCGAATGAAGGGTAGAGCCACGGGTCGTAACACATCTGAAATGTAACGTCCACTGTTCAAAGTGCTGTCAATGCGAACAAGAGGTGACCGAGACGTGTAACCAATGGCACCACATACCATCACGGCGGGTGATACGCCAGTATGGTGATGAGGAATACACGCTTCCAATGTGCGTTCACCGCGATGTCGCCAAACACGGATGCGACCATCGTGATGCTGTAAACAGAACCTGGATTCATCCGAACAAATGACGGTTTGGCATTCGTGCACCCAGGTTCGTCGTCGAGTACACCATCGCAGGCGCTCCTGTCTGTGATGCAGCGTCAAGGGTAACCGCAGCCGTGGTCTCCGAGCTGATTGTCCACGCTGCTGCAAACGTCGTCGAAATGTTCGTGCAGATGATTGTTGTCTTGCAAACGTTGACTCAGGGATAGAGACGTGGCTGCACGATCCGTTACAGCCTTGCGGATAATATGCCTGTCATCTCGACTGCTAGTGATGCATACGGATCAGAGTGCCTAACATTGAATAAGAAAGGCGAATTAAGAGAACTAGAAAAAAGAGAGAGAAAAATATTAAGAAAAATTCTAGGTCCTGAGAAAAACAAGGAAAACATGTGGATTAAAAGGAGAAACGAAGACCTATACAAAAATACAGGAAATATCACAGATACAGTGAGGAAGAGACGGCTAAAATTTTACGGACATTTAAAAAGAATGGAAGAAACACGGATTACAAAGAAAATTTTTAATTACGTTGGCAAGCTGAAAAAAAAAACTGTAGGATGGATAGAAGCAGTAAAGAAAGACGCCAACAAAATAGGTGTTACAGAAGAAATAATATGTGACAGGAATAACTTCAGGCTACTTATAGAAAACGCAAACTATGAAGAAGATGCGCCAAAACGTCGACCCAAGAGAGTGTGGATTGATAAGCAGAGACGACCAGTTGACGAGAAAATGAAGAAGTACTCGGAAGAACGGAAGAAAAAGAAACACCATTAGTTTTAAGTTGTATGCGGTCAATAGCAGGCCAAATTCATAATTATATATATATATATATATATATATATATATATATATATATATATATGTGTGTGTGTGTGTGTGTGTGTGTTTTAAGAGAATGACACAAAGTTCTATGTGCGCTGTTTAAATTGATTTGTTGTTGGATAGTCCTGATGACTAATAGGATTCTGTTTCTGCTAATGAGTGTATGCGAAAATACGGTTTCTGTTAATTGATAATAATGAAATTTGCCCAGTTCTCGCTATATATATATATATATATATATATATATATATATATATATATATATATATTAAAAACACAGCTAGTTTCTCCTTGGTTCCAATCGGCCTTGTACCGTTGCATCCCTGTCTGTCAATTTCATTCTTGATGAGACCATGCACTTCTTGGAATTGATCACGGTTTAATCTAAAATAGTTCGTGAATTTTTCATCATCAGATTCCTTAGTTAAAGCGAGTTCCCCATGACCTAGTCTTCTTTTCATGTACGCACTTTTTTCTGCTTTTTCTTTCATCAAAGCGATGTAACACACCGTTTCGAAGTCAAACTCAGAATCGGAATCCGATTCTGAACTTACATCTGTTAACACAGCGGAAGTAGTCGCCATCTCTGCCGGAGCCAAAGTCCCTCAGCAAGCTGCGTATTGAAACTGCGATCCAGCTTGCGGTGACTGTCGCCGTGACTGACGCTGCCGCGAGGAATTCGGCGTGAGCCCCGCTGCCTCACCTCACGGGCCTGCGTCTCATCTTGCGGCCCGCCTACAGCGCGACACGCACGTGCCGCACGGCTGCACGGGTCACGCGTGTCCAGCGCATATTGCGACGCCTACACCGTACTTCGCACCCGCCGACTGGCGACGCTCTGCGCTGAATGAACCGAAGCGCGCGCAACCTGTTATCTTTCTCAAACGATTTTACAAAAACTATTTATTCAAAATATTTGATTTCTGCCTTACTTGTGGCGTTATATGTCAGCTTCGTGCCCATCACCTCGCTAATGACCATTCTTATTGTGATGTACACATTTTACTAAGACACTACGCAAACCTCAAAAACTTTACAACGAAAATTAGGGGCCGCTATGATTTTGCGTTTGGTAGGTATTACACCATATGTTGCTGCGTATGAAATTTAGCTAACATGCTGAATTTTTGTTTAGACTTGGGAGGAGGTCTCTAACTGCCTCCGATCTCGAGAAAATGGATCCCATGTAGCGCGCTCACTTCCGATCTCACGCCCGCGAGAATGAAAGACTCGCAACATCTCCCGTATCTCCTAAACCGCTCGAGACATCGAAACGAAAGTTTGGCGAATGATAGCACACAAGGAGGAGAGTGTTTTGCCAATTCTTAAACACTTGGAACTTTATCAGTAAACACTTCCGGGCTGAGTTTCCGTGGTCGATCTGCAGAACTTCTTCTCCCTGACGTTTCGCTCTCAGCTACGGAGAACATCTTCCGAGGTGAGTCGACGACTGGCTGCTAGGAGCTGGGGCCGCGAGAAGAAGTTCTACAGATCGACCACGGCAACTTAGCCCGGAAGTGTTTACTGATGAAGACGCCGGCCGTGAAAGCCTACCTGGGATGACACGGAACTTTGTTATCTATGGCGATATATCACTACTTATACTTCTTTTTTTATTTATTTCACTCCAGTGACTGTAATTTTTTAAGACAGCTAGCGAAACAAGAGCTTCTTAGTATGAAAATAAAAATGAGATGTCTTCTTTTATGTTACTGCAAACCGATACTATGAGGTTTTTCGTAAGCTATTGAGCTCTGTAATTGCCAGTTACTTGTTTAATGAGGCTCTACGTTTCGGAATTCTGTCTCAATAGCTGCTGTGAGATGAGTTTGGCAAATTACATTGTGACACAGGAAGTACAATTAAACCAGTCACCAAGAGAAATGTGGCCTTTACTCATAAATGGTGATGCTTCTTAGAATGAGAAAAGGTTAACAACTCACACAAAAACAGATTGGCAATTCTGTTGGAATTTTGGTGGACTCCCCGTAACCCATCGTATTTTTAACACTGAGCGACTGGAATGGAAGCTTACCAAAGGACTTTGTTCCTTCTCTCGATCTGAGCAGTGTTAAAATAATGACTAGCGTTCGTTCAGGCGGAATCATAGGCACATGCCAGATACTGTTTACTCACCTAGGGCTTGCCAAACTGACGCGTGATCGCGAATAAAATAGTTGTTATTGAGAAAAATAAGCAACTGATCTGTCGCACAACACAATGGTCAGTGTATTGTCAGCAGCGACAGGAATGCACAAGTTAGCCATGTGTGCCTTGTGAGATGGAGTTCGAAAAACATTGTCATGAAAGTAGATCTGCCTTTGTCAGCTGCACATTTCATCAAATTAAATATATGTAATCATAACACTCTTTTAGGATATTCCTACTTTCGTAATAATACCGGCCATTTTCTTAATTTGTGTAGCCTGTTGTTGTATAATTAGTTTATTAATGCTGATAATGTCCATGCAACAATTGAAATGCTTTTCCTCATCACGGCGAACCAATTAAAACATTGTTATTTGTGACTGCTTTTCGACTGTTTCTAGCTTGCAGTGGAAATATGTTGTTCACATTCTTGTAGTACAGTGTGTCGTATTACATTATTACATACATATCAGAGTAATCACAGTGAAACTTCTATACTTCAGATCTAGGACGCTTTTTACCACAAGAACAAAGAGATCACACCTGTGGAGATTATCCCTTTCTAAATTTTTGTAACAGAGATACGCTAGCTTACTAGGCAGCGAGAATATAACCTTGCTTTACTTTCCTGCCTTGATTCTTAATCACATGATTTTATAATATTCCTTGCTTCCTTATTCACTACCCTCTGTTCCTTCTTGCGATCTGAAAACATCGCGGAGGCATATGGTGCAAATCCAGCGGCCAATGACTCATCAGTTACTGAAGTATGCATTTTTCTTGGCAGAAGAAAAACAAAACAAAACTATACAGATATTAATAACAGAAAAGTATAACGTGCTAACGAAGAAAGCTAGAGCGTTTAAATGGCGAAAAACGAAACATACTCAAAGGCAATAAAGTGCAGTACACAGTAAGGCAAAATTTATCGTATGGGCAATACTACCACTGCTGATATGCGCCGTTCCGATGTGAGCATATGGCCGGGCTACTTTTCCGCTCCCCGCCTCAAATTTCCCACGGTGCTAGCGACGCGAGAAACTGTGCCGCAACCACAACGCCGCGCGACCTGGCGCAGTCGCGTCCCAGTCGCGTCGCGTCGCAGTTTGCGCGGTCCCATTTGAACCTGTCAAGTTACAAAAACGCGCGCTGCGCTGCGTCGCGCCACACGCGCTATACGCGTCTCAATTTGCGCCTAGCCTAACATAGCAGTCGCGACACCCACTACTGTTACCGTCTGAAATCTGGAGCGACACTGGCGCTCCACGTGGCGAGAAAGAAGAACGCCAGATTTGTCGTAACCATAATGTTTGTTTTGCACCCCTATCCTAGATGATTTACGAATATTTCAATTATTTTTTTAGTCTTCAAGAATTTGTGTAATATAAGTAAAGACATAGATGTTTCTAAAAATGATTCTAAAACGAGCGCAAGTAGGGTTAAAAATCACGAATCCAGTGGCAATCTACAACACATTCGCGAAGAAATACTTGTGACGTTGGGTAGAACTACAGCTTACCGCGTTGATATCAGTTGAATACAAACACATAGATTCACACCTAAGAAGCTCAGACATTATCCTCAACGTTCAAAAGGGATGGACGCCCTATTTGTCATTCCAGAGGCCTACTGTGTTTTAGTCATTATCGCCATTGCTGCAAGTACGACTTTCATCTTTATATTCCAAGTGGGACAAGCCACTGTCAAGTATTTGCCTTTACAGACATTTCATCCAATGACGTATTCACTAGTTCATCAGTATCGGAGAAATACTGTACCTTCTTCTTTAAAAGGTGGAATGTATTGGCACTTACCGCACATTTTATTTGTATGCATTCCACGTACCTCTGTAATGTACGCACTGATGCAAGCATAAAATATTATGACAAAACCTGTATGTCTGAGTGTTGTAATACAATAAACTTAGAACAAAGAGCTTATTTTCGTCTTTCCATCTTGCACTGCTTTGCTCCTTCAACGGCATGCTAATCTGGCTTCATAACAAGTCAAGGGCATCTTTGTTGAATATAGGGAACCTATAGTTTCTAAAATTTGTTTGTCTTTCTTCACTTAATCCTTCTGATTCAGTTTCTCTTGCTGTCTGTACTTAAAATGATAGGCACTTTCTCTGTCCCGTAATAGTATCGCCAAAGTCTAGCCATCTGCTCATTCTGACACTTCACACACTTTTGCAAGAGGCGAATAATTGCACTTAATCTAATCACTTCATCGTCAAAGCAGGACTGTGTTGGCGATTTAGGTGAATCTGCCACTGATATATGGAGACTTGAACCGGCGGGCTTCTGTGCCATATGACTGTTTTACAGCTTTTAGACAGGTTGCCGAACCTTTGTGGTGGGTTCATCTCCATCGTCAATTGATGTGGCTTATTTGGGATCTCAAACAGTGTGGGTTACTGCATTCCACAAGAGTTTGTTATTCATTCATGAGCTGGTTTTGTTCGAACTGTAGCAAACAAGAATTAACATCATTATAGAAGTAAACGGAGTCTTCTTTCATAAGATCTTCTCGTCCGTTATTCACTATTTTTTATGCTCCTAAAATGAAACATTAATCATTAACACACATGTAGTTTGCAAGCGAACCCTGACGATACAGTTTAGTAACATGATGGATGGTCTATACATCTCAGGGTCCTTAGGAAACCTAAAAAAAAAGACAGATGAGTTGTCTGCTTCTTGTTGTTGCTGCAATTTATTGCGCTACAGACTCTCCCGTTTGTGAAAGCCATTGTACAAAACAAAACAAGCCACTACTATCCGCGTACGCTTTTACGATCGCGCGATCTCAACAGTTTTACTTACTGCCCGCTTGGCGCGCTGCTGACGCAACAGGCAACAAAATCAGGGCGAAGTGTCGCGACCGTTTTGTTAGACTGTGGTTACTCTCACTGTGCGTCTATCTCTTCTTAGAGCCTTACCTTGACTGTACAAGTTTATGTGGACTATCTGCGAACAAAACAGCACAATGCAGGCAGCCAAGGGAAGGGACTTCAACTTCACGTAAAATTCTTTCCCGTGTTACGTTTCACCCAGTGAAACTCTATGTGCTACGATCCAGTTAGCTGCGTATGATGTAAAGTGCTGCTTCAATGCCATCAAGTTCTGTTTTCATACCAACTGGTTCGGGTCAGTTTTTCCTAGTCCCAGTGTTGTAATGATGATAAAAGGGGGAAAAATCGTTGTCCGTCGCGTACAGCTGGCGAGTACCAGACGCCCGGAAGAATGCGATATGCATAATGCCGGGGAATCTACACTTCGTCGTCTCCACGTAGTGTAGGACATTGACGCAAGATGGCAGCAGCTGCCGACAGTGGCGAGCGGCCGGCCCACATAGTAGTCATTGCAGCCAACAGAGGGCACGCGCGAGCTACAGAGCCAACTCCACGCCACCTCCTGCGAGTTACTGTTCGCCTGGCCCTACAACTGCATAGCGCGGCGCCACTACGAGTCTGGAGAGAAGCAAGCATACATAATCGTGTGTTCTGAACAATCGATATTAAATAAATCCTGAGTATCGAAAGTGATATTTTTTTTATTGTTTGTCGTTTCTTGACTCATACGCAGTATAGTTTTCATCATCAGATTTCTTGCCCATTGCAGCTACTTCTGATCTTTGCAATGTGACAGTAAATGTCTTACGAATGAGCTCAAAATCTGAACGCGAATGTATCTGCACTGCATATTCACGAACTCATTTTACTTCTGTGTGTCATTTCTACCGTCGCAAAGGATAGCTATGAGGTGCAAAATGCACACATTTGGTGACAGTACTGTATCAGAATGGTGGAAATTACCGTCGCCTGCTCCCTGCTGTGAGGCAAACTGTGCATTCTCTTTAGCTAGATAGTTACCAACTGCGCACAGCCAGGATGACGACTCAAACGAGCGACCAAATGGTGTAAATTGCCCTGAAGATGACCCCATCGCGGGTTGAAACCGGTTGGCGGCAAAATAAATAATGTGATTGTGACTGTCATTTTGAATAATTGATTATAAGAAAATTAATCGCTGTTTAACTCCATACAACGATGTTGTCCAGAAATTTACGTAAAGGAAATGTATTTGATGTGGGCAGTACATATAGCCAAGGTGTGTGGATGACTGCTCGAGGGAAATAATTCTCAACAGTATCTGAAGTTCTAAGAAAATAAGGTAATATATGTATCCACGAAGTTCCATTGCTTTGATCAGTATCATTTTCATGGCAAATGATACACATGCAATGTGACAGTAGGCTTTTCTTCCTTCTTCCTCTTCTTCTTTATTGTCGTTGCATTTTCCTCACCGCATATGGTTTGTGGGAAGGGGGGGGGGGGGGGGGTCGGCTGTCAGTGGATAAAAGTTGCCGATCTTCAGCCATGACAGCAAAAATGTAAAACAGTATAAAATTGGACATGGCAGTTCACAAAATAAATGTTTGACATAATAAGAAGACATAGATTTAGTTACATAATTTAAAATGTAAAAGGCATATTAGCTGATTCATTAAAAGACTGACACAGCTGGAATGGTAACAGAGTGTTTCACGAAAGGTAAAAGACGAAGGGACAGGAGCATAAGTTAAAAGAAGTAAAAAGCCAGTGTGAAGTAATGAGTGGGCCAGGAAGAGGCGCATCATGGGGATGTAGAAGTTGAGGTAGTGCTTAAGAGTGTGTCTGTGTGGGGAGATGAATAAAGGAGCAATTCAGGAGAGTGAAGACGAATGCCATTCCAGACTAAGGCTTAGGAAGTGACTGGAGAGGAAGGGAGTACTGGCTGCAGTTGGCGGAGTGGGTTCTGTTAAATCTGATAGGATGGGTGTATATCAGGGCAGACTTCATGGTCAGTTAAGGGAAGGCGATTAAAGTTCCATTGGGAGAGATGTGGAGAGTGTGAAGGTGTAGTGTTGGGGGAACGTGGTGGTAGAGCTGCGGCAGAGAACCAGTAGCAGTGAGAATTGCGGGGGGTGGGGAACTAAGGGATGAGTAGAATCAAGTTGGTGGGCAATGTAGGATATTCGGAGATGCTCAGGATGGAATAGGACGGAGCGAAATGTTACTGAAACGCACACTAAACCCGCTGGGCAGAACCGGTATTAGGATTGTGGAAAGGGCCAAGGGTTGAAGTCAGTTTCTACTCCTAATTGTCATTTTTTTTTTAATTTAGCAACTCTTTGATGGCTGAAGGCCTCCAACAAGAAATCTTAACAAGATAAAAAAATCCAATTAAGATAGTACTAAAATAATTCAAAAACAACATACACAAAGTGCAATACAAATGGCTGAGGGCCACAATCAATTTCCAAACTTCTAGAATATATTACCATAGACCTTTAAAGGCAGGAGGCCAACAAGAAATCTTAAAAAAAAAATCAAAATTCAATTAAGATAGCAATAAAATAATTCAGAACCCAAAAGGCAACATATACAAGGTGCACCACAAATGGCTGAGGGCCACAATTAAATCTCACAACTTCAGAATATATTACCATAGACACTGAAAGGCAGAAGGCCAGCGTGTTTAACAATAAGAAATCTTAAAAATAAACAAGATAAAAATCCAATTAAGATAGTAATAAAATAATTTAAAGAAACAACATATGCAAGGTGCAATACCAGTGGCTGAGGGCCACAAACTTCAAAATTTAAAAATATATTACCATAATCTTTAAAGGCATAAGGCCGCATTGTTTAAGCTTGAAAGGTAAATTTAAAAATTAATTTGCAAAATGTTAAAGAAACATAACAAATAACCATAAACCTAAAATTTAAAATAGCTGACAACAGATAATTAAACACCGATAGCACTCGGAAAGCCTCCAGGGAGGTCGGTCTGCCCTCGTTCACTTAGGTGTGACAGGTGGTGAGCCCAACCAGGGGACAGCCACGGACCGACCGACACAACGACTGGGTTGGGTTGTTGGTTGTTTTGGGGAAGGAGACCAGACAGCGAGGTCATCGGTCTCATCGGATTAGGGAAGGACAGGGAAGGAAGTCAGCCGTGCCCTTTCAGAGGAACCATCCCGGCATTTGCCTGGAGTGATTTAGGGAAATCACGGAAAACCTAAATCAGGATGGCCGGACGCGGGATTGAACCGTCGTCCTCCTGAATGCGAGTCCAGTGTCTAACCACTGTGCCACCTCGCTCGGTGACACAACGACTGGCTTCCCGTCAATCAGTACACGAGAACTCAAACCGACACTCTTACAAACGTGATAATCCACAATGGAGTACGTATTAGCTGTCAGAATTACACAAAATGTTGGACAGCGACAACAGGTGAGGAAAGGATGAAATTACGTTAGTGGCCAGGGCAGGTACACGGAACACTAACAGCCACCAGGCAGAAAATTCCGCTGGTACACTTGAATTTGAAACACGGTCATAGTTAACTTCGCTCGAGAGAACACTACCTGAATTTATGTCAGTGCCCAGGGCAGGTAACCAGAACACTAATGGTCACAAGACAAAAAGTTCCACTGCACTCCGTCTTCAGGCCACAAGTGGCCTACCGAGACCATCCGACCGCCATGTCATCCTCAGTGGAGGATGCAGATAGGAGGGGTGTGGTGTACTCAAATCGCAGTCGACCAAAATAGTTAATTGCACTGCATGGCGGCTAAATCCCAGCAGTAGAAACACTCAGTGTTTCTCACCAGAGAACCTCCCCAACAGCAAACCACCGAAGTGAACCACTACAACATGAATGGCTTCGGTAGTTGAAACCACCACTCAAGTTTGACATCCGGGGTCGGCGAACCACGAAGCTCGTAGCGATTGGACAGCTCCACACATGCTCCGACACTGTGCAGGGACTGTCAGCGGCCCCAGCTGACCGCAACCCGTGGAGAACTTCCCTCGTCCGCAACAACGGACCTACTCGCCTCAGAATCACGACAACAAATAAAATCGTCGTCAGTGGAAATAACGCCAAGTACACACAAAACCTGACAAATACTTGCATGAAGTCCTGAATAATGCACAACAGTAACTAAGCACGCACGAAGACAAATCGGTAACCGATGCACACACTCACACACACAGCCGACTCATGAACGATCGGCGAGCCAAAATGCATCGTCCAGTATGGCGACCGGCCGAGGATCCACCAAGACTGCGGGCTGGCTCAAGTGATGCGTGGCGGCATGTCGACGCAGACCTCACTGCTGCTCCAACCCGACTGCACCAGTGCCGCATTGGAACTCCCGACTGGCAGGTCCGGACTCCAGTCCAGACATGTTCCAACTGACTGACAGCCGAAGTCGCCACCCGAACTGGCTGTCCGAAGTCCCCTAGGACAGACAACGACCGGGAACAAATAGCAGTCGTGCAAATATACTACGAGAGGGGATATATCGATATGCGCTGCTAGCGCCCCTAATGGTCAGGCAAAGCAGCAACACAGTGACAGTAGTAATTTGAATTAATGTAGTGAGGTGGAAGTCCGTTAAAAAAAAAAACAGGATGTAAAATAGATGATGGCAGGAACATGAGCCACGCACGTCACAGTTATATGTTGGTAGAGGATCTATAGGGTACGATAAAAGGAGGGAGAGTCCATTCCAAATTTGTGTAGCAGAGGATGAGTCAGGTCAAGTCTGGAGATTTGTGGAAGCGTGCAGCCCCCATGTTTTGCTGGTTAGTAGTTCTAGTAATTTCAGTCTATTGTGAGCTTTCTGTTGAATGGTTAGCAGATGGGGCTTGCATGTTAGCCTATGATAAAGTGTCAGTCTGAGGTATTTTAGCATGTTATTTATCTGTATAATACAGTTGTAAATGGTAGAGTAAAAGTTGTAGGAAGGGAAGCTGCAGCTGGTCCAGCCTACAATTATTGCCTGTGACTTGAGGAGCCACTGGTAGTACGAGGACATGGACTGGTTGAGATGGAGCTGGAGGGATCGCTAGAATTTCTAGAGGTTAGCATAGAGGACAAGGAAGGCAGTGTCATCGGCATAATGAAGGATGAACAGAATGGGGGAGGGGGGCAGGAGCTTTGACATGTCGGCAGTGTAGAGAACATACAGGAGAGCTGACAGAACCTTGGGGCACACCTGCAATGGGATGGAAGATATGGGAATGAACATTTTTGATGGATACATAAGATTGGCTTTTAGAGAGAAAGTAGGCGATGAGGTGGACAAAATTTATGGGAATGCCATACAAGGTCATAAGCATTCTTAAGATTTAGGGAGACAAAAATGGCGGATCTGTGATTGTTGATCTGATGGGAGAGCAGATGATCAAGGTACAGGAGTTGGTTATTGAAAGAATCGTTGGGACGGACGCCACACTGATGGACAGGTACGGGTAGGTGTTTACGGATATGTGAAGATTGAACGAACTCAAGGACCCTGCTCAACATGGATGTGAGGCTGATGAGACAGTAGGAGGAGGTGTCAGTGGCATGTATATTAGGTTTGAGGAAGAGGAGGATTCCAGGATAGAAACCTTTGTGAATGATTATACATGTTTCAAGGAAGGAGAGAGGGATTTCTCTTAAGTGTCTTAGGAGATGCAGTAGTGCTCAGGATCCACAGTGCGTTTATCATGGAACATCTGTTGAATGTCTTGTGTTGCTATTGGAGTACTGAGTTCTGCGGTGGGATGTTGTCAAGTTACTGGTAATTAGGAGTGATAGTGGGAGGGAAGCATTGGTACTCTTGTGGACTATCAGGAATAAGGAGTAACCAAAATGGGGGTCATCTGGGATGGTGAAGATGTCAGAGGGGTGAGACGCAAAGTGGTTCACTTTGCTTAGGTTGTGAGGGAGAAGGCTTCCATAATTTCCGAAATGCCGCCCCACTTAATTTTGAACGTTTGCTTTCATCACTGTTATTCATGTTAAGTCACTTTCGAAATTGTCAACCAACGGTCAAAACAAAGGAAAAACAATTGTAAGGGAAAGAAAGAAAGACTGTGTTCGGTTCCACTCGTACTACACCGCACATGAGCACAAAGCTTTTTACTCTAAACACGGAGCGATGAACTGACCAACTCGGATTACTCAACGTAACTTTGCTATGAAAGAACGACAATGCAGAATGATTTAATTTCATTGTCGCCTCTTTCTCTGTTGTCAGTGAGCAGCAGAAGCACACCTGCCGACTGGAATTCGTCTCGTAAGGAAAAACAAAACGGGGCAGTCCCTCCTTTGGCTTCTGTTTCCTACGTGGCCGGCATTTTAGCTGGGATGCAAATATGTTCTGAATATTCTCTACACTGTCGTTCTAATTTAAAAAGCAAATAATTTTTGCAATTCCTTGCAGTCAGACGTGCTGGGTCGACTCTTATCCCACTTGTTCTTACAACATTTTACGGTTTCTGGGGGCAGAGAAAACAGACCATAAAGTTTATATTGTCTTGTGGGCAGTTGATGTGATGTGTGGTAATTTGTGTGAACACTGCTGTTATATCTACACGCAAATGCACCTTACGTTATAAAAGCTTAGTTCAAAGAATGGCTCTGAGCACTATGGGACTTAACATCTATGGTCATCAGTCCCATAGAACTTAGAACTACTTAAACCTAACTAACCTAAGACATCACACAACACCCAGTCATCACGAAGCAGAGAAAATCCATGGCCCCGCCGGGAATCGAACCCGGGAACCCGGGCGTGGGAAGCGAGAACGCTACCGCACGACCGAGCGAGGTGGCGCAGTGGTTAGCACACTGGACTCGCATTCGAGAGGACGACGGTTCAATCCCGTCTCCGGCCATCCTCATTTAGGTTTTCCGTGATTTCCCTAAATCGCTTCAGGCAAATGCCGGGATGGTTCCTTTGAAAGGGCACGGCCGATTTCCTTCCCCATCCTTCCCTAACCCGAGCTGGCGCTCCGTCTCTAATGACCTCGTTGTCGACGGGACGTTAAACACTAACCACCACCACCACCGCTACCGCACGACCACGAGCTGCGGACAAAAAGCTTACTTAAGATGTTCAATATAAAATTTTCAGTCTCATGTCCCATTTGATTGCACAGAATGGGAATTTTGATATCGTGCAGGCTGCACGAGACAAACGAAAGTCGGTTTCTTCTTCTTTTTCTGCCAAAAGTAACTAAGTAAATAAATAAATAAAATTTTTAAACTGTTGTGAAGTGTATTTCACACATTATTTGATATTCTGTTATGTTCTTTCCGTATAAACATGTGTTTAATAATGTAAAACATTCCCATTATCAACATGTTGCCAGGTTAAATGAATAAATAAACATGTTTTTTCAAACGGGTGCCATTAAATCAAAGCCCAGATACTGAAGACCACAGAGCTTTCACATTTATTACAGTAATGGAGAGCTGACTTGATACTTCCCCGCAATTTCCACAAGGAATTGAAGTAGAGTCAGGTTTTACATACTGAGGCCCACACATGTTTCTGTATTTAAGAAACTGCTGGTTACCTTATCACAGCCTTTCAGAGGTCTCATTATTTTCATGTGGAAAATATGGTAGGGTTAAGCAGAATCTGACAGCATTCTCGGAATAATAACGTTTCAAACATTGTATTGTAGATTGCCATCCTGACAGCTTACTCCAAAATAAATACATAAAAAAAAGTTTTGTATCAGCCCGGTTCAGTGAGTTCCTGATCCTGTATAGAAAATTAGAATAGACATCAACATAAACATAATTTCCACCCTCTTTATTGCTTTTGAAAATCACACATTGGGTGCTGTACCACCATACAGTGACACTTCAGAGCTGGTGGTCCAGACTGCTGTACACACCGGTACATCTAATGCCCGGTAGCACGTCCTCCTTCACTGATGCACGCCTGTATTCGTCGTGGCTTACTATCCACAAGTTCATCAAGGCACTGTCGGTCCAGATTGTCCCACTCCTCAGCGGCGATTTGGCATAGATTCCTCAGAGTGGTTGGTGGGTCACGTCATTCATATACAGCCCTTTTCAGTCTATCCCAGGCACGTTCGATATTCATATCTGGAGAACACTGTGGCCACTATAGTCGAAGGATGTTATTATTCTGAAGGAAGCCATTCTCAAGATGCGCACCATGGGGCGCGAATTGTCGTCCACGAAGACGAGTGCTTCGCCAATATGCTGCTGATATGCTTGCACTATCCGTCGGACGGTGGAATTCTCGTATCGTACATCCGTTACGGCGCCTTCCATAACCACCAGTGGCGTACGTCGGCCCCACATAATGCCACCCCAAAACACCAGGGAACCTCTACCTTGCTGCACTCGCTGGTCAGGCGTTCAGCCTGGCCGGGTTGCCTCCAGATATGTCTCCAACGATTGTCCAGTTGAAGGCATACGCGAAACTCATCGGTGAAGAGAATGTGATGCCAGCCCCGAGTTGACCACTCGTCATGTTGTTGGGTCCATCTGTACCGCGCTGCATGGTGTCATGCTTGCAAAGATGGGCGTCGGTAGTGAATTTGCGCATCAAGCTGCCTATTGCGCACAGTTTGAGTCGTAACACTACAGCCTGTGGCTGCACGAAAAGCATTATTCAACATAGTGGCGTTGTTGTCATGGTTCCTCCGAGCCATAATCCGTAGGCAGCGGTCATCCATTGCAGTAGTAGCCCTCGGGCGGCCTGAGCGAGGCATTTCATCGACAGTTTCTGTCTACCTGTATCTCCTCCATGTCTGAACAACATCGCTTTGGTTCACTCCAAGATAACTGGACACTTCCCTCGCTGAGAGCCCTTCCTGGCACAAAGTAACAATGCGGACGCGACCGATCCGCGGTATTGACCATCTAGGCATAGCTGCAGACAACTCGAACCGTGTACCTCCTTCCTGGTGGAATGACTGAAACCAATGGGCTGTCGGACCCCCTTCGTCCAATAGGCGCTGCTCATGCATGGCTGTTTACATCTTATGGGCGGGTTTAGTGACATCTCTGTGCACTGTGCCTGTGATACAACATCCACAGTCAACGTCTATCTTCAGCATTTCTGGGAACTGGGGTGATGCAATGCTTTTATTCATGTGTACATTTTGAACAATCATGAAGATGTTACCATACAGAAAACCAATGTCAAATTTCCCTTCAGTCAACAAGTTCACTAAGTATATTTCCAAGCTTGTGGTGTCTAATTTCGTTCTTAAGGCTTATTGAAACTGGCAAGTTGTTTAACGAGATTGAAGATTATTGTCTTTTGTAAGTGCAGTGATTTTGAAACGTAAAAGGTTAAAATGAGTACAGAGCAAAAAATGGCGCCCCTTTTAAGGTGCCTCCCCTAGGCCCGCGCCTATTGGGTCTATATGAAATTCCGCCGCTGGTTGCTCACAAGTTACAGGGGATAGTACTCTACGGCCACAAAGTAATATCGCGTGACTTGACGACATCCGTCAACAAACGGCTGACGGCGGCAAAGGCGGGAGAAGACGAGGACCGCACTTTCCAAGGCAGCGTACAGACCTGCCATCTATCGACGGCGGCGAGCAACAGCGCCGCTCCCGATTCGTGTTCTTCGGCTTTAGCGATTAGAAGCTTGGCAAGAAATTACTGCAAGTAGTGAACGCGTCTTTACTGGAATCGATTAGTAATTTCAACTTTGAAACTTTCTGGCAGATTAACACTGTGTGCCCGACCGAGACTCGAACTCGGGACCTTTGCCTTTCGCGGGCAAGTGCTCTACCATCTGAGCTACCGAAGCACGACTCACGCCCGGTACTCACAGCTTTACTTCTACCAGAACGTCGCAGCTTCTGTAAAGTTTGGAAGGTAGGAGACGAGGTACTGGCAGAAGTAATAGCTGTGAGTACCGGGCGTGAGTCGTGCTTCGGTAGCTCAGATGGTAGAGCACTTGCACGCAAAAGGCAATGGTCCCGAGTTCGAGTCTCGGTCGGGCACACAGTTTTAGTTTGCCAGGAGGTTTCATATCAGCGCACACTCCACTGCAGAGCGAAAATCTCATTCTGGAATTTCAACTTTGTTGACAAGAAACTTAATGACGTCCACTCCAAATCCTGTATCACACGCACGACAATCTTTGCCCTGTTTCTCGGCAGTAAAAAACGTGCTGCTCTTCTCTGAACTTTTTCTACGTCCTCCGTTAATCCTACCTGCTATCGATCCCACACTGAGCAGCGGTGCTCCAAAAGAGGACGCACAAGCGTAGTGTGGGCAGTGTCTCTAGTAGGTCTGTTGCATCTTCCAAGTTTTCTGCCAGTAAAACACACTATTTGGTTTGCTTTCCCCACAATGTTTTTCGTGTGTTCTTTCCAATTTAAGTTGTTCATAACTGCAAGTCCTACGTATTTAGTTGAATTTACGGCCTTTAGATTTCACACTGAAGATCGTGCTAAATTTCGAGCTTCTGCAAAAGATCGCCAATCTTGGCAATTTTGCATTCGTTTAAATATGACCTGCTTTTTTCGTTGTTTCTGCGACAGTCTTCCGATCTGTTTTGCGTACGTTTGGCGATCCCAGTTCCGCCTTTTGTTAATTTATTTGGTACAAATCTCTCAATTTCTGGCTACACTATTTCTTTGAATTCAAGGCACATCTGAACTACACTTGCAATATTAATTTGGAAGAATGGAGATTGTCTCTCAATCAAGCAGAATAGATATGTTTTCCGTTTATTTTGGGCGACTTCGGAGCTACGATATTCAGTGTCGCTATGACAACCTTCTTCTACCTAATCCCAGTATCAGTTTTGATGCTCATTAATATCTCTGGATTATTTGTTGCTAAGAGGCCAAGTGTATTAGCACAACTGTGTACCATTAGAGTGGGCGTATGAAGTAATTGTTCGAATTAATTTTAAGAGAATGCGTTTAGCACAATATCGGGTGATGTTCTGTGTTTACCTCCGGATTTAAACATGTACTTTCGTCAACATATCTAGGGTAAATTGAAGTCACTACCAACTACAGTCGTGTGGTTAGGGTACGTGTTTTCCAGTAGAACTCTGCTCCTTTAATCACTTTTCTCGTTAGGCATCATGAAGTGGCCAGACGCTGCTCAGCTTGCAGGGCAGTGACAGCACCCACGCACAGTCTTAACCTAAACGTTACTGCCCTCGGGGAGCTGTACAGTGAGTAGAACACACCCACTTGTCCTGAGGCCGCCAGCACTTCATGAACTCGGCGTGTTCTCCCAGGTGGACAACGCCCACTCAGTCTCTGGCCGGGTTACACAGCGCCACACTCTTACGCACGCCCCAGTTCTCCTGTGCAGCGACAAGCATCACCAGTTGGGTACCATGTTTCGGCGAAACGTAAGCTGTGGAAACATCTGGTGTTTGATGAGGCAATACTAAACCGTGGAAAATTAATCCTGCTGTTTCTGCAGCACTTCTCAGAAGTTCAATGGGACATGTTCTTCTGTTCTTCCAGCACGGCAATGCACCTTAATTCATTACTGTGTCACACAGATGCAGAAACTCAGATGCACTTCAGCGGCATAAACTGCCGACATAGGACATCACGTCGTGGGGAACCGCACACTCTGTTTTTCATTGTTAGCACACCCTTGGCAGCCCCTCTGAGAGAGCCAAATGTAGAACCAATCCGGAAATATTTGCCGACATAGTTATGGGCATGACGCTTTTTCAATTATTCGTTCTTTGTTCGGAGGGCGCCAGTGTCTTACTCATCTCTGCTGTCAGTAAAAGCGGTAAGCGGTGCGACATTTGCAGTGTAAAGGCTCGCACTGTTTTCTTGCACACCACTGGACCACCTCTACTGTTCTAGTGCCTCTCGGAAGAGGGGTGTTGGGTGGTGTTGTGTACGCAGCATCTTCGTGTTTCAGAAGACTACCTCCTCAAGATCGCTTCGGATGTGGCCACACCCTGAGTTCACGTCATCGTCCTGCAGTGTGTTTTGTGTTAAGACATCTGCCATATTTCTGCTGTACGTGAACAAGTAAACAAGATATAAAATGGATCAGTATGAAAATCCATAGCGATTAACACTTTGATCTCGGGCCTGACATGTTATCGTTTAGTACTCGAGATACAAGATTAAACTGAAACACAGTTGGATAATCAGTTATGGCGAGGTGGTGCAGTAGGGAGGGTGCTGTTGACGCAGCCACGTTACAATAGCAGCGTCAATTCATTTATTCTCATTTCGTGTAAACATCCCCTCGACACCAGAGCGGCAGAGAGTCTTCGTCACCGCGAGCTGCTGGATGCCTGTCTGGACACAGCCACAGGGGCAGAGGGCCGCAGCTTAGGTGGACACGTAGTGTGCGTACAGGGAGAAAGAACCACCTGGGACTGAACCACGTACACTGTCTTCAGCTCCAACAAAAAGGCGTTCCATCCAGTTTTCTCCGATAACGTTCATCATTAAAATTCTGCAACTAGCATCACTCCATAAACTCCAAAACATGACCAAATAATTGTTTTCATCTTACTTAAGAACTGAGTGTTGTCATGGGATACCATTTAAAGCACAAAAAAATAGTGAAAATCATGTTAATGGTGGAAAACATGGAAAATACTCAGGCCAATGGCACGGTAAGGTCAGTAAGCCCCTGGACACAGTAGTTTGGTTTCTGCAGCTCTCAGAAGATGGCGTCATTACTAAATGTGAAGGCCTTGTCATGCAGAAGACAGTACATTCACGTCACGGGGTGGCAGTCTGACGTCATGAGTGGCCTTCATGTTCTTCGTGGATGTCACTCTCTCGACAGCGACCTTCTGGAAGCGGTTTAGGTCACTTCATGAAGCTGGCGGCGTGTCGACCAGAACGATTCCCGTCAAACCAGTAAGGAGACACTCCTCATTGCTGTGTAGGCCGTGCTCTCCGATAAAACTTTATTTGACGCCGAATAGCGTTATCATTTGCTAAGCCACCTTCAAATGTCATAAGTGTCGCGGCTAAAATTATTTGATGGACATAAACAATCTTAGAAATAAACGTCGAAAACACAATTTATTCTTTGGGCTAATGAAATCTTCTATTAATAAAGATGGCGACGCTTTCGTCTCAAGTTTACATAAATGCTTATATTTCCAGACATATACTACGACAATTTTTACTGCGGATTTGTGTAGACAAAATAGCAGTTTCTGTGGCGGGAGCATTTGGTACTGTTTCCTGGTGTCTTTCATGCAATTGTCAAAAATGGTTCAAATGGCTCTGAGCACTATGGGACTTGACATCTGAGGCCATCAGTCCCCTAGAACTTAGAACTACTTAAACCTAGCTAACCTAAGGACATCACACACATCCTTGTCCGAGGCAAGATTCGAACTTGCGACCGTAGCGGTGACGCGGTTCCCGACTGAAGCGCCTGGAACCGCTCGGCCAGAATGCAACTGTCAAATCTTCTAGCGGAGCGTCAGTTTGTCGTGGCCGTACAGCTTGTAAGAGGTCCGGGCAGATGTAATTTCGATGTATTGCTCGTGCGATATGCCTGCGATATGCAAGGTATAAGAGAATCGCCGACCAGAGAGCAGTGTTGACTGAATAGGAACTGTGTAGCTGTAGCTGTAAGTTGTTGCTAGTGGCTAGTCTGCAGTCTGCGGTCTGCTCTGGTCTGGTCTGGTGTATCGTGTTGGCTGGGCCGGTCGCGGTGCAGCGATGCCGGAGCCTGAGTATTATTGTATAAGGTAAAAAGCAGTCTCGCGCATATGTACTGATGTTATCTCAAGTCCCATGTAAATGTTTTAAAAAATGTCCTAATAATAATCTTTCTCATTTCAATTTAAAGAATTTACTAATTTCTCCAATCCATGATCATTCCGATTGTTGCAAAAGAAAAATCAGTTGCTTCCTTACATAAATGACAAATCTATCGGCCAGCATTGCACAGGGCTGTGCTAAAAAAAATTTATTGTAAGAGCACATATATATGCGTCATCCGGCGACTTCATTGAGGTAATAATTTTTCTCTTTTTATTCAGAATGATCTTTCAGGGCCCTAACGCAGCACTGCTGACGTCCAAAATTTACCAGGTTAAATTCACAGTCAATTATTGAAAGGTTATAACTGAGCGACAATTTAATTCAGAGGTTTAGGAATTTTTCTGTTTTGAGGTTACACTAAAATGGTAACGAAATTTTGTGGGGAGGTAAAAATGGCAATGAATTTTGTAGGGAGGTTACAAAGTGAAATAATGGAGTTTTGTGGGGAGGTTACAAGCTCATACAGTTCGTAGTTTCTCTCCTAATGCTTACACTCGTACGGTACCGGTCAGATGTCACGTGGCCACTGGGTGGCTCTCGATGTCGCACCATTCTCTGCACACTATCGAGAAAACGCGAGTGTCGTGTCTGGCCAGCCCTGCTGCCCACTCTCCAACTCTCTCTCAGTAGATGTCGGCCACCTGCCACCAGACTTCAGAGTACCCGTGGTACACCAGCACAGCTGTGCGGCAGTCTGTCGCCACAGTTCTCCGTTTGTCCATTCAGCACTTCGTCAGGTTTGACCGCCTGCTCTGGTTCGCAATCTTTAATTCCTCCTACATCTCCTCCCTTGAATCTGTCAAAGTTTTTTTCGGTTCCTCGGAGAGGATGACCTATTTTGTACGCGTGTTTAGCGACGTATGACTTGTCACAGTTAGAGAGCTCCTTGAAGCTTGTCGTGTATGTTTTAAAAGGTTCTCCCAGGCTCTGGAACGAACTCAGCATCGAATTTTAATATTACTGGCATTTAAAAAAGAATGTAATATTAAGTTTATTGCTTTTACTGGTGGCAAGCTTCTAAAATGATAAAATGGTGCATAGAAAATTTTTACTTGTGGATAACGGAATTATACATTCCGCCAACCAGCATCAGACCGACGAGATCGTTGACCGACGGCATTGTTTAGGGGCCAGTGATCGATCTAAAAATTACGCAGTTTGCGTAATTACACTGAAAGACAGGTAAGACCGGTAAAAGAGATTTCTGGGACGCTGAAATAAAAATTTTCTAAAGTAGTTGCCGACAGAACACAGATTTCTAAAATGTGGCATAATAATTTGATAAGTGGAATTAATGATAAAGGAAAGTACAGTCTTAATTAAAACACGGCTTTTGAAATTAATTTAGCGTAATTATTTGCGAAACGTTACAGAGCGACACTTACATTTTCGAAACAGCCATCGAAATCCAACGAGAGAGATAGAGGGCTCACAGATCCTGCTTTTATGTTCAAATGTGTGTCAAATCTTATGGGACTTAACTGCTAAGGTCATCAGTCCCTAAGCTTACACACTTCTTAACCTAAATTATCCTAAGGACAAAACACACACACCCATGCCCGGGGGAGGAGTCGAACCTCCGCCGGGACCAGCCGCACAGTCCACGACTGCAGCGCCTCAGACCGCTCGGCTAATCCCGCGCGGCCCTGCTTTCATGTAATCCAAAAACAAATTACGGCCAGTTCCTTCAACTTGCTTTACAGTTTCGATAGATAAACATTTCTCTGGAACTTTGTCTACCAGAACAGCAAAAAAAATACGTTCCTTACATTAAATCGTGAACTTTTTTTTACTTTACACATTTACTTAGATTGAAAAAATAAATTCTTAGTGTATTTTAGCCTTAATTAAGAAATTGGTGCATAGTCTATTAAATATTCCAAAAAGCAACGTTTCAGAAAGCTTAACATCAAGTCTGGTATACCCGTCGTTTATTAAAGTTGTTGCTTCTGTAAGATATTCGATCGAAAGGCCACCTTAACCATACATGACTTACGAATATCAGCAGTTTTTCTGCGATATGTTTTTTCCGAATCCCGGAATCGTAAGCAGATTAATTTCGTGACACGAATGACGCTCCCTTCTCTTCTTTGTCTTCACTGCACGTCGCCTGCAGTGAGGTGTGCCTCCCGCAGCCGCTGCCTCTCGCCGCCCTCCATATTACACTCACCCCCATCTTCCTGTGCTCGTCGCTCACGGCTATACTGTCATCCCAGCACTATAGGCACTAAAAATTGTCTCCCTGTGGCAGAATTATTTAGGCTTCACTACGTTCACTACAGTTCTCTCTTTTCTCCAGACACTGAAGCCCCGGCCACTATCTTGATCTGCAGTGTTTAGATCAACACACCCATCGATATTACTAATCTCGTCCTCAACTGGAAATTCTCTCTCCAGTGCGACGCGCCGCATTACTTAACGACATTATGTTGTCATCGGCCGCATGTAATAACAACGTATTTTCGTCCACATAACTAATTTATTCATTAGGCTGAATTTAAGTGCAAATAACTTTGCTCCATCACATTAACTCAGATCTGTATAACCCTCAATATATTGGACCACATAAACAATCCCCTCATTTAAATGTGAAATCAGCTATTAAAAGCAATTCATTAAAATTTATAACCACCTCTTGCACCTCGGCAAATTTGGTGGTCTCACGCATCGATTTATTTTCAAGTTTGAGAAACTTTACTTTTTTAATTTCATTCCTTTCTGTGTGAAGCAAATATTACGTCCCACGGTAGGGCTTCAGTTATGTTCATGAGTATTATTTCATAGCATCCACTGTTGAAAAAGGTTCTCAGGGTCGGAAAGTAAAACTTGTACGTCGCTAACTTGAGATCAAGAAATACCGTACTGTTATTGCCACACAATCATCGCAATGCAACCTCACTTAGTGGTGCACAGACGGTTATACGGTAATGTAGTCTTGTTTACTGCATGGCGCACTGCAGTTACCACAATATTAGATCTGTATTGCTGGATAATGACTTACAGACCACATTTAGATCTTTCTTTTTGTCTTGTTGGTCATCACATCCTGGGCTGGAAGGACCTGGGTGATTCCCCGCAAGCCTGCGATAAGGGTAGGTGCGATACTATCGGATAATAACAACATGTGCTAAATATTAACTTTCAGTGATTTATATGTATTATTACGTAAATATACCTCCAATTACTTCTAACAACTGAAAAGCTACCTAATCAAAAAAATTGTTTTTAAAAGAGCAGAAGTTTCAGCTAAGCTGTCAACAACTCCATCCTGAAAGATTCGATTCCCATTATCCTTGATCAGATCTAATTCTGTGTTTCAAATAATCAACGAATTCAGCAGTTCTCGGCCCAGTGAAGACTTAAATCTTGTCTTAAAGCGCTTCGGTGCACTGAAAATCGACTTTCGGAAGTCACTTGCGTCAACGAAATTGTCAGTATTACACAGTAAAGCAACGTACAGGTTGGACAACGTACCGCTGTGCTGTGTCATACTGTGGCAAAAGTTTACATGCACGTCGTACGCAACTTCGCCAGGCGTCAGAACCTCTTCGGGAAAAGCAAATGGCGTCCTTTGCAGTTTGGCCCAAGCCGTTTTCGATCGGCGTCTTCTTCCTCTGAGAATATGAACCATTCACGGTTTGTTGCATGGGCGGAACGAGTTGACCCCAAAGAGTTTCAGACGGTTCATTAAAACTTTTGGCGAAATATTATAATTCGTTTCACAGAAATTCTCGATCGGCATTTGCAGCTGATGCGAGAGACTGTAATGCGGCATTAGGAAAACCATTTTTGTTAATTTGATCGAAGTTTTTCGGGTACAAAAACGCGAGCGTCTTCATTAAATGTTAGTTGCAACTGAACTTTGCATCTGATTTAACTAAATCTGCGTTAATAATGACTCTGTAGACGGAAACGGAATAGAATCTCTTTGGGTCCGCAGACAGTAATGCCACTTCGTCCTGACATAACTCACCGTGGTTTTTGATTTTTTAAGATATTCTTCGTAATGGCAGCGTGCGCCGTTTGTCGATATCAATATTTTTGATTTGCATTAATCCTTGAACTTGGGATCTAAACAGTGTTGGAGCTCTGGAAACGTCGTCAAAATTACCTAATTGGGTTCTTTAAACTTATCTCCAAACATTTGATAAGACCCCAAGCTTTAAGATTGTGTACTGTTGCGGTTTGAGGATACTGGCTTACCGGGGTTCGTATGTGAAAAATTTTATTGAATGTAAAGGTTGTCAGGATGGCTTCCGATTTCAAAAATGAATCCATCAGTGCCTACGCTTGCAACGACGTCTTTAAATCGAACTCCATTCTCGAAGATATGACACTTAAAAGTTTTTTTACCAACGCGACGTGTCGAGTTTTCTCCTTAATAGTGGCCAAGGCTCTGTATTGAGCCGACAGTCCCGTTTTCCGATGTTCTGTAATCGTCTCAGTTTTTGTTGACCAGTTGTTAATTCCAAAATTTTGTCCACCCATACAGATGTGCGCTTAAATAATTCGTGCATAAATACACTGGTAGACTCCAAGGACCGAAACACACTCTTTGCTTCAGCGCAGCTTTCAGTCACGCCTCCCAGCACTAAATTTAAAACATCCGCGTAACAAGGCGCGAAAATTAATTCTGATACTTCTTCCTTCAGTGCCGCTGGAGACCAGCATACTTGCCGGCATGTTTCCAGGGCCATCAAAAGATACGCTAATTAGATCTGGCAAATGTAAGCCTAACTGGGCTGATTCGTAAGTTACAAGAACTCGGTAAGCTTCTGCTATCGATTTCCCAACAGGAACCACACTGATTGCCCGTTCTTGCGCGACTGAATTATTAACAAAGCGCACGCAGGTTACAGACTGATCAACAAAGCCAACGTCTTGGCAAGAACCCGCATTGAAGCTGAAAGATTTCGCTGTCTGGATTTCCTTCACGATCTCTTCTTTAACTTGAAGTGGATATATATTTATTAATTTATTTATAATGAGTTTTGACCAAAAGGTAATAAGACTATCTCTACTCTTACCTTTTGCTGACCTTTTTTTTTTTAACGTTCAATAACTGCGTCCAATATGTGGCCTTTTGCCACTGGATCTTAGTTCAATAACACGACGACTGCATTTAGAAAGTCACAAAGAAATTGCAGATATTGTCTGCGAGTGGGCATTGATGAACATCAACGTGGAATATTGTAAATTTGTGCCTGACCGAGATTCGAACCCAAGTCTCCTGCTTGTCAGGACATATCGTCCATAAGAATAGACACCACATGTACGCAGTTAAGGCGAAAACGGCCAGTGATCATTTCGAATGCACACCCGGCTCGAAATCTGCAAAATGTGTAGCTCCTCTCAATTTCCGTCAGTTGTAGGTGACATTTTTTAATCTGCCTTTATTGTTTTTTTAGTAATTGAAATAATCATTTAGGTTCAATATTATTTAAACACAAAATGATCTCTAAGAGTAGCAAGTAAAGGAATAAAAGAATGTTGTGCTGTAGATTATTTCGGTCTGTGTAGTCTACTACACGACATTGTTATGTCTCTTTTGTTGCTCGCTTGCTGGTTGCTGCTTTTGTTGCTAATTTACGTTTACTGATTTGATTTCTGCCGTTTTCACTGAAACTGCAGTTAAAGTTTTATTTATTTGTGCTGTGTAAATAAAGTATTAAAAATACAACGAAGTTTATTTTAAACAGTGTAAGTGCTTTGACCAGAGATATCCCTGCGCCAAGTCGGCGATAACTACATCCTACGAAATAATTACTTCTCGAGGCTGAAACTGTTTCTGACCAGCGCTGCCCTGCACAGTCTAACACTGCCCTTCAGCAGGACGGCTGCCGCCCTTTTATAGTCCCGCTTGGTTCCTCCGTGAAAAGTTCAACTTGTACATCACGTAACGAGTTTCGCAGTCTCGCCAGCCTCACTTACATCTTTTGATACTTAAATAACCCTGCAATTCTGACTACATCATTCTCATCCTCTTCGTGCCGTCAAATATTACAACAAATGCAGATACATACGCCTGTGCAGTTAGGAAGAGCGAATGTTCCTTGGGAGATGCACGTACGTCCAAAAGAACGTTGCACCGTTCTCCTCGAAAACACAGCCGCTGCAGGATCGCATTCACACGCCAATTCCAGGCAGCGACTTTCGATTAAAACGTCCCTCTCCCCTACTGTATGGGAAACGTATGTAACGTGTCTACCAGCACAGGACGTGGCGCAGGAACGACGACGTATGATACGGAAGTTCGGGTGTGGCCGTGGGCAGCGCACGAGCGGCCAAAGTGGCGGCGCTGGTGTAAAGCTGCGGACCCGGGTTCGAGTCCCGGTGCAACAGATATCCTCACTGTCGTCAGTCTTATTACACAGCTGACGAGTGTTCCGTAGCGGCAGCTGCGAGTACCCTCCGTGTATTCCATTGCGCCTCCGCAGTGGCCGTTCCTCTGGAGTGGCGCGCATCTCCGAAGGAACGTCGCGTCACACGTCTCAACAGCACTGCCGTGTCGAACCTTGTGTTTCAGGAAGTGAACGAGGTAATCGAAGCAGCACCGCGAATTACAACAGCTTAACGAATACACCCACATAGTAATCAGCAAAATATAACAAAATAAGAAGTGTAACATTCTGTGCGTTGGCAGAGTCAGTATATGCTGTGCGTATTTGGCATCCTAAACTAAACGTGCACAAATATGTCAGAGCAATATCTTAAAACTACGTCGAACAACATATTTACGAATTAAAGACGTAATAAATAGACTACATTCGCGTCTCAGATTGAAGTAGTCTTTTGAAGTAGTCCACAATTCGTACTCCTTCATCGATTCAGTTGAATTCGACGCACATTTCCACACCACACCATGATATCAAGCGCCACCCCCATCTACGGTGAAATAATCCATAGGATTGATTTCAGTAAAATCTTACATAATAAGCACACGTACGAATAAAAGCTTCAACAACTTCTACCCATATACGAACTGGCTACCAGCTTCTCAGCAGCAAGTGCATCTTTCAAACGCATGTGCTTCTTACTTGCGCCAGCGTTCAATACCTGCAACGGTCGTTACCCTAATCTTCATCCTTCCACAAAGGTAGCAGCGGGCCTTGACTTTTCGTGGTGTTTCTCCAACGGACGTAGCATTTCTTTTGTATCTGAAAAACCTTAAGGATTCCTTTACAATCCTAGGTAGGCATATGATTTTGGCTCTTGAGAGTAGACGGTGCTCCAGTAATCCCAAACTCAGACGTTTTCTGAATTCTCAGTGACACCTGGATGTGGAAAACTGTATGTGATCTGGCCACTGATTCCTGCTGTGTTCAATATCTGTAAAAAAAAAAATGAGGGCCATCTTCTGGTTCTTCTGGAAATGGAATAATTACTGGTTTCTGGACAACTGTGTCCACGGCAGCTTTGGCGGTATTAAATAAGTTTATTAAGTCCGACTTCTGTGTGTTTCTCGATCCAAAATACATCACTCTACATTGTTGATAGCAGCAAAACCCACTTCCCATTCTTTGGTAAATAGGATGCAACAACAACAACATTTCGAAATCCAAAAGCAGAGAACCGGACACCTTTGCTTGTTCTTATTCACAGATCCTTTGAATGTCAGTTTCTGCTTCAGCAAACAATCAGCACTAGAGTAAAAGTTTTCACAAGCGAAATATCTGTTTTTCGTATTACATTTTCCAACTATGCATGTACAGTTTTTGGGGGTGTACCTGGCTTAATGTACTGTCCTGACTGTATACGCAATACCTTCGCACGTTACCTGTGTAAAAGGATTTTGCGTCACAGAAAGCAAACAAACACCTTCAGGGCACACTTGGCAGGCGAGTTCGGCCGGTACTGAATGAACCCACAGTTTTCTCTGAACTTCACTTGGACGATACGATTCTTTGCAGTTATTCACAAATTGCTCGACAACAAATCGAACTGCTGCGAGTTCACCAAAACATTTTCTACCATTTCTCGTTTCCTTTTCATCAACTCTGGTGCAGGTCACAATCAACAGAAAAAATCGTCTAACTCATACAAGCTCGAAATATTTCTATTTCAGTGTCATGAGTGGCCCGTAGATCGACCAAGTGTTGCGTTTTTGCCTGTGTTCAACACTCGGCTCGTTTAAAGTACAAAAAATGCGACGCTCTTCGCAGGGCTTGCCACGCATCTACCTAATACACGTCACATCTCTGGAGTGTCTGTACGTGACTTGTGTCAGCTCTCTGTCGCAATCAGAACAAGTGCTCGCCAACTTTATCGGGCCATCGATCAAGTATGTCGAGTACCAGGAAGGTGGAATTTTATCTTAAGGGACCTTTGCTCCCGCCACAAGGACAGCAGTACGTGGAAAAGTTTGCCGAAGCTTCTGTGCGCTGTAAACTCTTTAGCCGTGTAAGCGTGTTTGATTGTAATTTTTTTTTGTGTAACAAATGACGTTGAATGAGTATGAGGCGCGATTTTAAACAAATCAAAATCAAACGAAAAACAAAAATTTTTAAAGTCGTGAATTAAGTCGTTGAAGTATCAGTACTAGCTAGCTCTTTGAAGTTAATATGCCTCCTACGTGTAACTCGAAGATACGGGGAAAAAGAATAACGAGGTAACAAGTGGCCACAGTGGGATTCAAACCGGGGACCGCTCCCTGAGAAGCGACCGCAGCTCACAGCCACTGGCCGTTTGCCGCTTCCGTAACCAGCAGCCGGCAGCTCACTGCCGATAAATGGCGCAGGTGGTTTTATCGGAATCAAAGTTGGGATCGGAGGTTGCTTAAGAATTGTGATGGAAAGTAGTTTACGCAATTATCACTTATGATTAACGAAGCCCAGTATGTGAAATACTCTGGTTATTTATTTAAATAAAAATTTGGTTTTATTCTAAGCTATTTATGTAACTGACGACTGTAAGGTATAATGCAAAACAAAAACGAATGGCATACTGCAAAGTGATAGCATGGCGTATTTAATTCTTTTAAGCGTTACAAGCCGACATCTTTCGCAAAATTAATGGCAGTCAGTTCAGCAATAAGGTAGTCAATATCTTTTGATTTACGTTCATCGTATACTGCTGTTCGTTCCTTACCGAAAAATGTAATCAAATTACCAGTTCTTTAGTTCCCCGTAGCGTAGCTGAGCTGGAGGACGTGGAAGCGTGACTTCGTGGCGGCTCTGAGCACTATGGGACTCAACTGCTGTGGTCATCAGTCCCCTAGAACTTAGAACTACTTAAACCTAACTAACCTAAGGACATCACACACATCCATGCCCGAGGCAGGATTCGAACCTGCGACCGTAGCAGTCGCGCGGTTCCGGACTGAGCGCCTAGAACCGCTAGACCGCCGCGGCCGGCGCGTGACTTCGTGCTTGAGCTGCCTGGTCTAGAACGATAGAAACCGTATGTCGACTTTTGTGAACTTTCGAGAGGTTGTGACAGGGTAGCGCTGTGCTTTGCGCCATTCGTTTAGATGTGTTTTGCGTTCCTTGCGTTTAAATCGTGTATTGTACTGTGTTTGTGTCCTGTGCGATGTTTTTCATTTCTTCGTCTCTAATTATTGTGGCTATCCGCCCATGTTGTGATGCAATTCGTATTTTGCATAATCTTGTCTTAGAAAATTATACTGCTGACATAAACCACATTGACATGGCCAGGTACATGCTAAAACTATTGTGGCTGTATACATGACATAATATACAGTATGTCTGGTTTATCATACCACCATGGAATGCTTTGACACTGCATTCAATCATTTCTTACGTCAGTCAGTACTAGACACTAACCTTTGGTTAAGATTACATTGAGAAATCCACTTCCCCTCGTATTTCATCTCCGGTCGACGATTTTTCTTCAACAATGCCTCATATTTTTCTTTTTAAGTTCGAAATTCAATCATTCTACACACCAGTCATTACTGGACACTAAGGTACCTGTCTCTGCAGTCCAAGTGTAAAATTACTTGGAATTATGGTTGATAAAAGACTCTCTTGGGAAGGACATGTAAATTAGTTAGCTAACAAACTTGCACGAGTTCTCTTTCAGCTATATAAATCAAGGAAAAAAAGTCAGCAAGAGTATGCTGCTACAATCTAATATGTACTGACAAGACCAATTGTATGAAACCATACTAAAATGTTGATGATAAATAAATATTATTTTCGGCGTAAGCAATCAATACAACAATCACACAATCTAATCTGGTCGGGACATAAGAAGACTTCACTTTTTTACGAAACGTGTTGTCCATGGTGTTTTCAAGGCCACGGCCAGGGAATATTTCTATTAATATCCAGCTCTTTTAATTTTATTTTGGCGGAACACATATACGCTGCCACACCGAGCTGTTTTCAGAATCGCACGTGTCAAAACAAACCACTAGCTGACGACAGTTTAGAATCTGGAACGTTCGTAAAAGTCGATAGGTGTGTTAATCGACTAAAGCGTATATACGTCATAATGACGTCACATCGTATCCAGGTTGGGTGAACTTAGCATCCCCCCTGAGCGACACGGTGGGGGGGGGGCTGCCCCCCGCGTCCCCCACGGGGGGACTCTCCTGGCCCGTAGCCGGCAGCCGTCAGTTCTCAGCTGGGCCGCTCACAGTTCCCACTCGCCGAACGCTCTTCTCCGTTGCAGGCGGTACGCACACACAGGGACTGCTATATATACAGAGTGGTCCATTGATATAGTGACCGGGCCAAATACCTTACGCAGTAAGCATCAAACGAAAAAACTACAAAGAATGAAACTCCTCTAGCTTGAAGGGGGAAACCAGAAGGCGCTATGGTTGGCCCGCTAGATGGCGCTGGCATAGGTCAAACGGATATCAACTGCGCATGGAAACCCCCATTTTTATTACATATTCGTGTAGTACGTAAACAAATATGAATGTTTTAGTTGGACCACTTTTTTCGCTTTGTCATAGGTGGCGCTGTAATAGTCACAAACATATGGCTCACAATTTTAGACGAACAGTTGGTAACAGGTAGGCTTTTTAAATTAAAATAGCGGACGTAGGTACGTTTGAACATTTTATTTCGATTGTTCCTATGTGATACATGTACCTTTGTGATCATTTCTGAGAACGCATGATGTTACAGCTTGATGACTTTTAAATACCACATTAATGCAATAGATTCTCAAAATGATGTCCGTCAACCTCAATGCATTTGGCAATACGTGTAACGACATTCCTCGCAACAGCGAGTAGTTATCCTTCCGTAATGTTCGCACGTGCATTGACAATGCCCTGACGCATATTGTCAGGAGTTTTCGGTGGATCACGATAGCAAATATCCTCCAGCTTCCCCCACAGAAAGAAATCCGGGGACGTCAGACCCGGTGAACGTGCGAGCCATGGTATGGTGCTTCGACGATCAATCCACCTGTCATGAAATATGCTAATCAGTACCGCTTCAACCGCATGCGAGCTATGTGCCGGACATACATCAAGTTGGAAGTACATCGCCATTCTGTCACACAGTGAAACATCTTGTAGTAACATCGGTAGAACATTACATAGGAAATCAGCATACACTGCACCATTTAGATTGCCATCGATAAAGTGGGGGCCAATTATCCTTCCTCCCATAATGCTGCACCATACATTAACCCGCCAAGGTCGCTGCCGTTCCACTTGTCGCAGCCATCGTGGATTTTCCGTTGCCGAATAGTGCATATTATGCCGGTTTACGTTACCGCTGTCGGTAAATGACGCTTCGTCGCTAAATAGAACACGTGCAAAAATTCTGTCATCGTCGTGTAATTTCTCTTGTGCCCAGTGGCAGAACTGTACACGACGTTCAAAGTCGTCGCCATGCCATTCCTGGTGCATAGAAATATGGTACGGTTGCAATCGATGTTGATGTAGCATTCTCAACGCCGACGTTTTTGAGATTCCCGATTCTCGCGCAATTTGTCTGCTACTGATGTGCAGATTAGCCGCGACAACAGCTAAAACACCTACTTGGGCATCATCATTTGTTGCAGGTCGTGGTGGACGTTTCACATGTGGCTGAACACTTCCTGTTTCCTTAAATAACGTAACTATCCGGTGAAATGGTCCGGACACCTGGATGATGTCCAGGATAGCGAGCAGCATACATAGCACACGCCCGTTGGGCATTTTGCTCACAATAGCCATACATCAACACCGTATTACCCTTTTCCGCAATTGATAAACGGTCAATTTTAACAAGTGTAATGTATGACGAACCAAATACCGTCCGCACTGGCGGAATGTTACGTGATACCACGTACTTATACGTTTGTGACTATTAGAGCGCTACCTATCACAGAGCGAAAAAAGTGGTCCAACTAAAACATTCATATTTCTTTACGTACTACACGAAGATGTAATAAAAAAGGGGGTTCCTATTTTAAAAAAACGCTGTTGATATCCGTTTGACATATGGCAGCGCCATCTAGCGGGCCAACCATAGCACCAACTGGTTTCCGCCTTCAAGCTAGACGAGTTTCCTTCTTTGTAGTTTTTTCGTTTGATGCGTATTTCGTGAGATATTTGGCTCGGTCACTATCATTGGACCACCCTCTATACTAAAGCGAAATATCTCGAAATGCTCTAATTTGTAATAAATGTACGGCCCGCTGAGGTACGTTTATATTTGACAGTTGTTGCATGATATATACAAATGTGTCCTGCCTCGCACGGCTGTTTCATTCTGCGTGCCGTGTCGAAAGCATCGAGACCCAGACTCACGGCCTGTGTAGTTACTGTGAAGACGTCAGAAAGGAAGACAAAAACCCTCTGTCTGGGTTTTCGCGACTGGATTTTGAGACGTGAAGACTTGAGTACCCACAGTCAACGTCGTAAATAGGACGCTGGTGCGACCTACACTTGTGTACTGCTGGAGGGTTTGGGATCCGTACCAGGTTGGACTGAAAGAAGACAACGAAGCAATTCAGAGGCGGGCTGCTAGGTTTGTTACCGCTAGGTTCGAACTACACGTGTTACGGAGATGCTCTGGGGACACAAATGGGAATCCCAGGAGGGAAAGCGACGTTATTTTCGAGAAATACTATTTGGAGGACCGGTATTTGAAGCTGCCTGCCGATCGATTCTAGAGCCACCAATACACACTGCCCTTAAGGACCACAAAGATAAATTACGAGAAGTCAGGGCTCACACGGAGGCATACAGGCAGTTGTGTTTCCCTCTCTCTCTGTGCGAGTGGAACTGGAAAGGAAACGACAAGTAGTGGTACATAGTACCCTCCGCCACGCACCGTACGTTGGCTTGCGGAGTATCTGTGTAGATGTAGGTGTATGCTGTGAGCTACATAGCGGATAGACACGGGAATCCATAGCACTTTCAAGCATTTTTCATTCCGAATTTTGCCTCTCGATCACTTCGAGGAGCGAATTTAAAGTTATTAGAGAAAATGGTTCAAATGGCTGTGAGCACCATGGGACTTAACTTCTGAGGCCATTAGTCCCTTAGAACTTAGAACTACTTAAACCTACCTAACCTAAGGACATCACACACGTCCATGCCCGAGGCAGGATTCGAACCTGCTACCATAGCGGTCTCGCGGTTCCAGACCGTAGCGCCTAGAACCGCTCGGCCAGTCCGGCCGGCGCGTATTCAGTCTCGCACCTCCAACGTGGGAACGGCCAGTGGAAGTCTTCCGACATTTCGCTTTCCTAGAAACGAGAGGTGCTCTAGGGCTGCGATAGGTGGGTGGGATGACATGCGACAATAAATTGGTAAATACATAAGATGTCGAACTTTGTGTGAAAACGTTCTACGCTGTTTATACGTAAAGAGAGGCGCATTCTTTGCAGGTCGCAGAGACCTTGATCTCAAGCTGAGCGGCCGGCACTTATCTGGAAACGTGAGTGGGCACCTGGCAGTCAACACTGCAGACCTGTGATAAGCTGATAAGTGAGTCGCCGTTATCGGATATCGACACTTGCGCAATGGGGCTGGTAATTTGCAATTCTGTGCCGTTCGGGAATAGTGAGGGGCCAACTGGAGAGAAACGGCTCCATTTCGGGTGGTTTGGGAGACGGAGCAGCTGAGGGGTGTGTGTGAGCAGGAGGGCTGCGTGTGGAGCAGCCTGGCTTTGGGGGGCGGGAGGGGGTGGGATATGGGGTAAGGGGACTGGAGGCGGGGGGGAGGCTCTGCAAGGGAGTCTGCAGTCTGACGTGGAGACCCTCCGGCGGGACTAAATCCCCCTCTGAGATATGGCAAACGTCAACAGAGTAACAGTCACGTGAGACATCGTCCCCTTGTACCACACACGACGGGTGGCTAATAACACACGCAGGTCAACGTGTACACCTTGTTACACTACAGAAATGTATTAGCTAGGGTAGCTTAACATCAGGATTGATGGTCACGAAGTCAATGAAGTTAAGGAATTCTGCTACCTAGGCAGTAAAATAACCAATGACGGACGGAACAAAGAGGACATCAAAAGCAGACTCGCTATGGCAAAAAAGGCATTCCTGGCCAAGAGAAGTCTACTAATATCAAATACCGGCCTTAATTTGAGGAAGAAATTTCTGAGGATGTACGTCTGGAGTACAGCATTGTATGGTAGAGAAACATGGACTGTGGGAAAACCAGAACAGAAGAGAATCGAAGCATTTGAGATGTGGTGCTATAGACGAATGTTGAAAATTAGGTGGACTGATAAGGTAAGGAATGAGGAGGTTGTACGCAGAATCGGAGAGGAAAGGAATGTGGAAAACAGTGATAAGGAGAAGGGACAGGATGATAGGACATCGGGTAAGACATGAGGGAATGACTTCCATGGTACTAGAGGGAGCCATAGAGGGCAAGAACTGTAGAGGAAGACAGAGATTGGAATACGTCAAGCAAATAATTGAGGACGTAGGTTGCAAGTGCTACTCTGAGACAAAGAGGATAGCACAGGAGAGGAATTCGTGGCGGGCCGCATCAAACCACTCAGTAGACTGATGACCAAAAAAAAAAAAAAAAAGGTAGCTTATTGTAGGTTGTTTATTATCAGAAGGTAATACGTAAGGTGTATCTTCTCAGCCATGGGCCTGTCTCGGAGAATTTTCGACTTGCTGAACAGAGCACGATGTGCTGAAGACGGAAACTCTATAGAAACTACAGTGTCCACATGTCCTCCCCAAGAAAACACAATAGGTCGCTGATATTCTCGACACACTAAACACTCTAGCGGAGAGCACCGGCTGCATTCTCAGACGATGAAGTGACCTACAGGAAAGGGCAACTTCAGGATGACTGCAAGGAAACCTGGAACAAATGTGACGGTATTTTTTTGCTTCATTTGCAAACAGAAACCTCTCTTTACATAGGTATCAATGCAATAATAATATCTAGTAATTAGATAAAGAGTGTCATGTTAGCCTGTTTCTGAATTCCACGTTTGCATGAGATGCGATAGTACGTGCAGAGATACATTATAAAACTGCGCGTACATCACTAGTTCGCAAGCCACGTGACTCCGTGCACTGGAGAGTATTTCTGGACGCACGAACTGACCCACCCCTCCCCTCTACCAGTCGCGGATGCCGCATGGGAAGAGCGGTCGTGGCTAACACATGCACTGGCTCTGATTTCCAGAATTTTCGCGCGCGCTGATATCGCGAGATGTACGTGACAGGCAGTGAGGTGTTGTCCTACTCTTCGCAGAAAGTACTCTCTCGACATGTCAGTAGTAAACTTCTGCGAGATAGACAGCACCTCTCCTGTAGCGTCTGCCCCTGGAGTCTGTTGATGATATCTGTAGCTCTCTGGCGCCGACTAAACCATCACGTGGCGAAACACACCGCTGTTCGTTGCATACTTCCTCTCTCGTCTCTCAGACCTACCTCGTAAGCGCAGCAGACTAACAACACTCAACAATGGGCCAAACAAGCGCCTTATAAGCCTGGTTCTTCGTGTATGAGTTACACTTCCTTAAGATTCTTCCTCTCAATCTGCCGTCTGCTGTTCAAAAAATGTTCAAATATGTGTGAAATCATATGTGACTTAACTGCTAAAGTCATCAGTCCCTAAGCTTACACTCTACTTAACCTAAATTGTCCTAAGGACAAACACACACACACCCATGCCCGAGGGAGGACTCGAACCTCCGCCGGAGCCAGCGGCACAGTCCTTGACTGCAACGCCTGAGACCGCTCGGCTAATCCCGCGCGGCTTGGCGTCTGCTTTTCCTGCTATTTGTTTCGTGAGGTCGTTCCAATTGGCTCTGAGCACTATGGGACTTAACTGCTGAGGTCATCAGTCCCCTAGAACTTAGAACTACTTAAACCTAACTAACCTAAGGACATCACACACATCCGTGCCTGAGGCAGGATTCGAACCTGCGACCGTAGCAGTCACGCGGTTCCAGACTGTAGCGCCTAGAACCGCTCGGCCACTCCGGCCACTATGGAACATTATACTCCGATTTTTTTATCACAGTATATATATATATATATAGTGTTGTTATTGTTGGAGGATTCTCTTCAGAAATGGAAAACGTTGAGCAAATAACTCGATCAATTATTCTTTGAGTTCTTCTTGTTCTTCCAATACGCATTCATTCTTTCCGAAAAGACGTGTTCACGCTCATCCGATCCCTTTGGTCTGTATTATTTTTCTTTTGGTTTCTCTGATGTAACTTCCTATTTGTCTTCTTTGTGTCTGAAAGTGTCTCTTTCTTGAAGTCAGCTAGTCTTATGTTTCCATTATTTAGGTCCTTTCGAATTTCATCTAGCCGAGGTGCGGAATTCTTGTGTGGCTACATAGTCTATTATTCTCTTCGTCAATCGATTTTCTGGTACTCGGCTGAGATGACCAAAAAATTTCATTCGCTTTCTGCTAATATAATTTTCGATGTTTGAAAACTTTTCTGTTGTATTAATCGATTGTAGCATGTAACCGCCTTTGTTACGTCTTCCTGGTAGAATTTTGCTGATTGTCTTTCTCTTTTCTTTTCTGATGTCTTCAAGTTGTTGTTTCCTGTTACGAGTTAGTGTTTCGCTTGCATAGCGGATTGCTGGTTTTATGACAGTATTGTAGTGTCGAATTTTTGCCCATCTTGACATTGATTTTTAGTTGCAGAGGTTTTGGATTAACCCTAATCCTTTCTTAATTTTGTTGAGGCGATGTTGATGTGAACTGTTTCAACACCTGTCGGTTCAATGAATTTTCTAAGGTATTTACAATTTCGAGACCTGTTAATTTTACAAAATTTTGTTTCATGCTTGCAATTTCTGTTTTTCAACAAAAGAATTCAGTTTTCTTAAATGAAACTTGTAAACCTACTTTTTCTGCACATTCTTTGAGTATTTCCAGCTGTTTCACTGCCCTCTGCTTATTCTCTGTTAGTATTGCCAGGTATTCCGCAAATGCGAGATCTGGTATGTAGACATTGTCTTTGGCAACGCCGAGTCGTATTGGCTTCCAAACCCCACATTTCTTGAGTTCTTTCTCGCATTCTTCCATAACTTTGTCCAGAACTACGTTGAACACCTGTTTGAATGTCGAAGGGTTCTGAGATCTCGCACATATATGTTACTTTAGATTTCGTGCCAATGAGTGTTTGTTTTATGATTTCTCGTGTTTTGGGATCTAATCGCCTCTCTTGTAAAATCTGGAGTACTGAGGGCGTGTCTCCTGAATTGTATGCTGTTTGAAATATACAAATGTGCTTACTACACTTTTTGTCTGAGACCTCGCTTTTTGAGTATGGTTTTGAGGTTGAAAATTTGCTCCAGACGTGATCTGTTTGATCTAAATCCTGCTCGATATTCTGCTACTTTGGGTTGTAATTGCTGTTTTGTTCTGTTCAAGAGACAGAGGAACGACACTTGCTTGCAGGGAGTGGCCATTGACCCTCAAGATAAGCAGGTGGAATTTATTACGCATAAATAGCCATAATGACTGACTACTGGATGATTGTAGGATTGCAGTACAACCAGTGGAAGCAATTACATCCATAAAATATCTACATGTGTGTGTACAGAGCGATCTGAAACTAATGGCAGGTAAAAGCCATACAAGGTAATTGGAAGGACTGTCTGGAAGTGTAGTCCACCCACAAAGGAGGCAGCCCACAAAACACCCGTTCGACCAATACTTGACTATTGCTCGTCAGTCTGGCATCCGGAGCAGATAGGATTGATAGAGGAATTAACGGAGATCCAAAGAAGAGCAGCGCGTTCCGTTACGCAAGCATCACGGAGACGCTCAGGCAGGTGTGCTGGCAGACGCTGCAAGAGACGCACTCCACAGCACTGTGTGGTTTACTGTCGAAGTCCCTAGAATGTACAAACAGTCATCTCGCAAAAGACTGTGAAGGCAGAATTGGAGAGAGTCGAACACGCATGGAGGCCTACTCACAGCCATTGCTCCCTTGAAGCATTCTCGAGTGGAAGAGGGGAAGGGTCAGTGATTGACAATGTATCCTCCACTAAGTACCATAAGGTTGCTGTGAGGCTGGGAAGCCACCACCTGGCAGCCACTGCGGCGGCCTCTGGCTCACGGCTGCAGCACCGTGGAGGCAAGTGCCGCACCTGTCGCCTCAGCTGGGTTCAGCTTGCCGGCCAGCCACAGTAGAGCGACTGCTGACGGCAGAGGTGGCAGCTCCGTGTACTGAATGTGGCGCCCTGTACACCCCAAATCACCTACAAACTTTAATCGTGTATCCTCGTTATTACGCAGTAGATCCACAAGAAGTGTCCTTAATCGCTGTTCTTCCAGCTGTAGAAATTCCATCAGCAGGCAGTGTTAAAATATTCAATCTTATGTAAAAAAAACTATAATATATTTGAGGAGTCCGTTTCGTGGCATGATACTCACTGGAATCAGACAGAACTTACTCACAATCATTTGTGATACAACTGTGGCCATTCTACATCTAGTCTCCGGCCGGAATGGCTGAGCGGTTCTAGACGCTACAGTCAGGAACTGCACGACTCCTCCGGTCGCAGGTTCGAATCCTGCCTCGGGCATGGATGTGTGTGATGTCCTTAGGTCGGTCAGGTTTAAGTAGTTCTAAGTTCTAGTGGACTGATGACCTCAGAAGTTAAGTCCCATAGTGGTCAGAGCCATTTGAACCATTTTCTACATCGAGTGCCGAACGGTTCTGTTTGACGTCGTTCAAACTGAAACCGAAACAAAATTTTCAATCTCGAGGGTGTCGAGTTCAATCCAGTTATCGAGTGTATTGCGACATATCACACCCCGTGGGAATGGAACGTGCCTCTGGGATCCGAAGGGCGGATTGCGCAAGCGTGCTCCCGCGGCAGATAAGCCGGCCGGCGTGACGTCACGCGGCAGGTGTATAAGAGCGGCTGCCGCCAGCTGCGCTGCCTCGCCTCGCTCCGCGTCGCTCTGCTCCGCTCCGCCTGCAGGGTGAGTAGCGCCGCTGCTGCCGCCTGCCAGCCGGTCGCGCATCTGCAGAAATGTCCAAATGTGTGTCAAATCTTACTGGACTTAACGGCTAAGGTCGTCAGTCCATAAGCTTACACTCTACTTCACCTAAATTATCCTAAGGACAAACACACACACACCCACGCCCGAAGGGGGACTTCGAACATCCGCCGGGACCAGCCGCACAGTCCACGACTGCAGCGTCTCAGACCGCTCGGCTAATCCCGCGCGGCGGTGTGCCTGCCGGTGTGTGGACGTTTGCCACGGCGGACATTTGCCTCGATTTTACCTGCTCCGAAGGTTTTGGTCTCTTGTCTCCCCCTCCTCCTCCTGCCCATCGCTTACTGACCCTTTCCGCTGGTTTACTTAACATAGAACCAGAATCTGTTGGGAATTTCCGCCACATTTCTAGAGAGAGTTTCGTTGTGCAAACTATTAAATGCATCTCGCATTGAAATGGACACCGAATTTCGAGCCTCAGTAAAACTTCGCCAATGTGGGAGATTTTGCGTTCGTCTAAATTATACTTGCCTTTTTCGGTGGTCCTGGAGCAGCATTCTGTCGTGTTTTGTGTACCATGTGGGATCAATTCCGTCTCTTATTAATTTATTTGGTATGAATCTCTCGAGTGCTGTTGATACTATGTTTTTCAACTTCAGCCATATATGGTCTTCACTACATAGTTTGGAAGGATTGGATGTTTCTAAGAAGTCAACCGAATGTTTAGCTGCTTTTATAAATAGATATATCTCGCGTTTAGTTTTGGTGAATTTCTTTGTTACGGAATTGAGCCTCGCTACGACTGTGTGTTCACTAATTCCTGTATCCGTCGTGATGCTCAGGATTATTTGTGGCTAAGAGTTCAAGTGTGTTTTCGTAACCATTTACATTTTGAATGGCCTCGTGAACTAACTGTTCAAAATAATTTTAAAAAAGCATTTAGAACAGTTACGGAAGTTGTTTTATATCTACAATGTGGTCTGGAAATGTATTTTTGTCAACATACGGAAGGTAGATTGAAGTCACTGCCAACTATAATCGTATGAGTAGCGTACCTATTCGTGATGAGACTCAAGTTTTCTTTGAACTGTTCAGCAACTGTTTCATCTGAGACCGGTGGTCAGTAAAAGGAGCCAGTTATTAATTTATTCCGATTGTCGAATATAACCTCTGTCCATACTAAGTCACAGGAACTACCTGCTTCAATGTCGCTTGTGAGCTGGAACGCACATTACATTATTTTTCCTTAACTTGTGCTTCTTGTTTCTGTTGTAGTGGAGATCATTACCATTACAGCTTTTCCCTCGAAAACCTAGGATGCTTTCTTTGTGACCCTGTAAATACCAGAGCTAAAGAATGTAGAACAACAATGTACGTTACAAGCATAGCGTTCGGTATTACTTCATTTCCTTCAAAAATGGTTCAAATGGCTCTGAGCACTATGGGACTTAACATCTGAGGTCATCAGTCCCCTAGAACTTAGAACTACTTAAACCTAACCAACCTGAGGACATCACACACATCCATGCCTGAGGCAAGATTCGAACCTGCGACTGTAGCGGTCTCGCGGTTCCAGACTGACGCGCCTAGAGCCGCTCGGCCACACCGGCCGGCTCATTTCCTTATTTCTAACATTTTAAAAATGTACGTCGGCTTTAGATGCCATGTCAATCATAGATGTTCTTATCTCTATTTGGTGAACGTATTTTCAGTCGTGTTGTGAAGTTTGTCCCCCTACACTTTATTAACTAATGTTTGAACGCAAGGGATATCGCATTTTAGAGAGTACATTAATATGGAGTATGTCGTTCTCCTTTTCAAACATTCACATACCCATGGCCGGCATTCGCGCCTGCCAGCGCCACGCTGGAGCCCTGTACACGGGAGAGTACGGCCAGCCTGCCGGCCGCCGCCATTTTAGGCCTACTGCGCAAGGGCAGCCCTGTGGACGGAACTGTAAAATTCGCCTTTATATAAGGAGGCAACCGGCCTGAATGCGACAGTGCGTGAAGTGAACAAATAACTATCGTAATTAATCGTTACGTCCTTGATAACCCGGCGTCTACTGTGAAAATTTGCTACTCTCTCACTGACAAGGGAACCTCCCCATCGCACCCACCTCAGATGTAGTTATAAGTTGGCACAGTGTATAGGCCTTGAAAAACTGAACACAGATCAACCGAGAAAACAGGAAGAAGTTTGTGGAACTACGAAAAAATAAGCAAAATATACAAACTGAGTAGTCCATGCGCAAGGTAGGCAACATCAAGGATAATATGAGCTCAGGCGCGCAGTGGTCCCGTGGTTAGCGTGAGGAGCTGCGGAACGAGAGGTCCTTGGTTCAAGTCTTCCCTCGAGTGAAAACTTCAATTTTTTATTTTCAGACAATTATCAGAGTTCAGGCACTCACACATAATTAACTTCGCTCTCCAAAATTCCAGGACATGTTCAGATTTGCTTGGACATATGCAGCATTTGACGGTCTACACACGGAAAAATTTGAAAACGTTAAAAACATATGTTTTGACAGAGCACAGAGAAAACTGTGCGACTGTGAAAGTGTTGCATTCATTTGTTGCAGTTTATGTGACACACTCTTATGTTTTCATCACTTTTTTGGAAGTGATTATCACATCCACATGAAAACCTAAATCGGGCAAGCTAGAAGAATCTTTTTGCCCATTCGCCAAGTGTGCAAGTTAGGTGGGTCGACAACATATTCCTGTCATGTGACGCATATGCCGTCACCTGTGTCGTATAGAATATGTCAGACGTGTTTTCCTGTGGAGGAATCGGTTGACCTATGACCTTGCGATGAAATGTTTTCGGTTCCAATTGGAGAGGCACGTCCTTTCGTCTACTAATTGCACGGTTTTGCGGTACGGTCGCAAAACACAGACACTAAACTTATTACAGTGAACAGAGACGTGAATGAACGAACGGACAGATCATAACTTTGCGAAAATAAAGAAAGTAAACTTTTCACTCGAGGGAAGACTTGAACCAAGGACCTCTCGTTCCGCTGCTGCTCACGCTAACCACAGGACCACGGCGCTCCTGGGCTCGCATTATCCTTGATGTTGCCTTCCTTGCCCATGCACTACTCAGTTTGTATATTTTGCTTATTTTTTTCATAGTTCCACACAACTTCTTCCTGTTTTCTCGATTGATCTGTGTTCAGTTTTTCAAGGCCTATCCACTGTGCCAAATTATAAATCTCAGGGGGGTTGCGATGGGGAGGTTCCCCTGTGAGATATAGACGCTTATAAATATAGCTAGCAGTAAGTTTTTTCTCACGCTGACCTTTGTGAAAAGTATTACATGCTTAAACGATAGAATCCAGTCAAGGTCTTTGAGGTACACACATGACTTACAGTACATATTAAATTACAAATGCATACTTCGATTTGCATATTTCCTTTTTTAATGCTTGTTTGTTACAAATGATGGTAGTTATTTGTAATTAAAAATATAAAAAAAACAAAATTACAAATTACCGGTGCATCAATTTAGCTAAAACATGTGAAAGACAATAAATTTCTTCTTCTTAAAATACCTTTGCTGCATTTCTCATACCAATACTGCACTTTGCTGTATCTTCCTTCAGTACCTGGCAGTTATATTTCCTCCGAAGAACGTAAATTCGAGTCTTCAGAAATTCATCTACAACTCTGTCCACAACACTGTGAGAAGAAGGAATATTCTGAATGAGTTCCTCGAATGACTTCTGTGCAACTGCCTCCAGTGCTTGGAGGGACAACTTAGCTTCCAGGAACAGTTTTTCATCCACACGAAAGACTTTATCTGTCATCTCAATAATGCGAAATATTTCTTGGGACATGCATTCCAAGCTGTCTTGAGCTGTGTAATTTTTAGTTCAGTGAGTCTTCGTACCGCTTCACATTCAGACTTCTCCTTTGGTGAAAGTGATTCTCGGTACGCTTCACAAAGCAAATACTTTTGCTGCACTTGCTTTGTTGTTCTGCCTGCTAAATAGTGTGGAGACAGTGCTTCCTCAGGTGGCATTTCTTCAACATCGCTTACGTCTGAATTCGCACTTGCAAGCAAGTCTGCATCGTCTGTGCCTTCTGCTTCGTCGTACGTCCGTCTGTGTTCCAAGTAGTCGACAAGAAATTCACCATCTTCCGTCTGATAACTTCCACGGCGACTGGGACGAAAATACTGTGACACAGCAATAAGCCGCAGTATCATCTTGAAACTGAGACAATCTGGAACAGGATTACTGGCTCGAACCATACTGAAAAGGTTTTCCAGAGCATCCTGTGACAGCCTGCACAACAGAACACACTGGAAACCTGTTTCGTTCAGAAGATAATCCTGGACATTAATAGCTGTGCATGTTGCTAGAATAACTCCAGATTGTACAGGTTCCCAGATACCCCTGTTTCCAATTTTCAAACAGCGAGATGACACTCTTAAGGAACTGTACGCCATCATTGTGTATGTCCTCAACGGTTCTACACATGGCAGTTTTCCTGTTCCTTGAGGTCATTAATTTAAACCAACGGAAAATTGTGGCTATGAAAAACGCTGTTGATGTGGCAGAATCTTCAAGTACATGTTCCTCTATTGCATAATGTAACGATGCTGCAACGCTGTGATTTAAAAGTGCGTAAGCAGGACCAACCTTAATTTTATTATAATGCCCTGGCCTTATGACTTTATCTTTTAAATCCCTAGCAATATTTAATTTCTTTTCCTTGTCAAACTCGTACAGTTTCGTGATAGGCTCAATCGAGACTACCGGTCCCGCCAAATTATTGTCTGCAATTACTTGCCGTGGTAGGATAAAGTGGTCGGAATTAGTTAGGTGATTCCTCACATTCTTCAAGATATGAGCTACGTCAGGCACGAAGTACAGATTCCGCTCTGGAGAAAATGGATGCTGGCAGAAATTCTTTGTTTCATTATGACGACCAGCAATAACACGACATTCACGCCACACTGCCCGATTTTGTCCACCCATACCTGATACAATAACTTCTACCATCAGACCAATCGCTTCACACTTCACAATTAATTGCCACAGGAAAGACTGAAGTTCTTTACCTGAAATTGAGTTCCTGGTGAAATGGTAACCAATAATTTGTTTCCATCGCGTACTTAGACCACCAAGCATAAATACCAAGGCGTGACAAGCATGTTTTTCATACGAACCATTAGCTGCTGGAAGTGTTGGATAGCCAATTACGAATTTCGATGAAATGTCGTAATTTAGGCCTGGCGTGAGGCTCATCTCATCCATCATTATTGCAACATGTCTTTCAAAGGGATTCGTGGTGTCTACCTTCACTTTAAGAGCGGATACAAAATCCTTCAAAATACCTGGACTGATTGCCAGAGACTCAGGTTTCCTTTGTAGAGTTCGTTCGCTTGGTAATGGTTGTCCCAGTTCTCTTACCGGATTGTATTCAACGCTTCCACAAGCTAATCGAATTTTCAAAGCCTTCTTAATAATTTCTGGTGAGCACTTTGTCCCTCGTATGGTTTTTTTTCTGCAGTGCCGAGATCTGATCGTCGTTTAAAAAAGGTTTCACAAATGCCGCCATTGTACCAATTTTACCATTCGCACTGTGTAGTTGCTTCTGCAACAAGTGGACTTTCCTTTTCAAACTTTCTAGTTCCGTTTCAGTGTCATTCTCAGGAGGCAATCCGACGTCAGAACTGTGAACATCCGGCAAAACTTCTTGAGGAAGTACGCAAACTTGCTCATTGCCTGAAAAGAAATAGTATTAATAATAATAACAAAAAAATGTTTTGTCGAACGAAAACGCGAGAAATTTAAGTTTCATAAAAAGTTAGTAGTGAATAAGATAGATAAGTCTGTCTTTAGTTACATATATATATTTAAACAGTACCTGGCTCTGTCTGTGTAGTGAAAGTGCACTCAGGTTCCCTTTGCACACCCCTGTCCTTTGCTGGCTTTCCTCCCTTAATTTGAGGACGATGGCTAAATATAGTGGGTACTACATTAGATTTCAGTTTTTTAACACCATCCTTACAATTTGCTTCAAACTGATCAGGTGTGAAGTCAAGCTAAAAATGACAGTCCAAATTACACTGTTAAATAAAGTTCAAAACTAATACCAGTAAAGAAGTAAAGATGGCATTATAAATAACTAACAAAATAAACCTTTTCAAATTTCGTATACATGAAGTGCATCTGTATTTGAAGATTTGATTTTCAGGTTCTGTCTCTTATTCAATGGTGATCGTAGGCATTCTTGTAAAAATGATGTGGATGTAGCTTTATTAATACTATCAATAACTTTGTTAATGCATTTAGAGCTATTTCTACATAAATACTACTACAAAAATGTATAAAGTGAAAAAAATTTTTTTTTGTTTTCAGGTGTTTGTGTGTGTGTTTGTGTGTGTGCGCGTGTGTCTGTGTGTGTGTATGTGTGTGTGTGTGTGTGTGTGTGTGTGTGTGTGTGGTCCATGTAACCGCCACCAGCCCCGCACTTTTTTATAAATCCAGACTGAGTTTCTTAAAATGTGGCCTGACCTTTTTGAGGAAACAATGTTAATATTTCCGCTGGACAACTACCTTAAATGTTCAGTACTTTCTCTCTTTTTAAGTCATTCTTCTTTCTATGGATGGAAATTCAAATGTCTGTTTTAAGATTTGTGGACAGTTTCCCTCGTTCACTTATACAACACCTAAGAGTATAGAGCCAACCTTTCACATTCATCGCTCCCACACCGAGAAGATCAGCAGGAACATTGTCGGTACATGGCTCATGTTGATTCTCGACTTCTACAGAACTATTCTGAATTGCTGTTTTAAAATCGATTCTTCAGCGACTGTTACTAATGAAACAACGTGAATCCAATAAGCAGATAGTGATTTCCCATTTTATTCAAAGGTCCAGTCTCGGCATCTAATGCACACAGTCAGTGTAAGGACGAACTGAGAAATTCTTCAGCGAAAATTAGACCTCGTTGTCCACAAACTGTATCATCGAGTGGTTATCTACTATTATCAGTACCATCTGCAATGCGGCGGTTCAGTGACTTCTGCTACAAAATGATAGTATACGTGTTAGTTGAAGGGAAAGAATATTCTCTGTGGCTGGCTCTGACATATCGTGCTGTGTGTGGTTGTCGGATGTTGTCCTGTTGGACTATTTGAGAAGTGTTGAGAATGAGTTGCAGGCTGAGTAGGCCTGCTTTCCATAGGCAATGTTTCCCAGAAGCACCCTCCAGGTTTTAGTAGACCTGTGTGAAACAACTCCTGCAAGGCTACATGCACAATTATTGGTTAAATGACGAATAATATAGATTCCTGCCATAAAATAATGTCGCTTCCTTGAAGGAAAGAAGTGAACAGAATATCTCGTTGAATAAAGTACTGCTATAGTTCTTTACAACCTTCTTAGTATTTTGGTAGATGTCCACTTCTAACGATTGCCGGTTCAAGTAAAATCGCTGTGTAGAAAAACTTATGGAAATGAAGCCTCCCCCCTTCTGGAGCTTGTTGCACAAATGAAATGTGCTGAAAGAAAACCGTAACTATTTAAAAACGTATTATTAAAGATATGCAGGTATTCACCAATGGCATCAGTCTAACACAGCAAAGATGTGACGATACTGCCACTGGCTGGTGATGGACCACTTTTTATGAACCGTCACTCGAGAAGTATCAGCAGTCACCTGTAAGCTGAAAGGGCTGCTCGGTGATGCAGTGTTTCAGAATCGTCCGCAATGGAAATGGTTAAGGACATCACGGAGACGGCGGCCGTGGACCTGGGGGACCTCCTGGACGCCGGGGACGACGCCGTGGTGATACTCGAGGCAGGTGACACGCGGCTGTTGGCGCACAGGGCCGTCCTGGCGGACAGGAGCCCTGTGTTCGCCGCCATGTTCGCCCACGACACCCTCGAGGCCAGCAGCGGCGCGGTGAGCATCCCGGACGTGGGGGGCCCGGTGCTGAGGCAGCTGGTCTCCTACCTGTACACCCTGCGGGCCCCCCAGCTGCCCGGCATGGCCCCCCAGCTGCTGGCAGCAGCGGATAAGTACGGGGTGTCGCGGCTGAAGGCAGAGTGCGAGCGGCAGGTGGCCGCTCAGCTGACCGTTGAGACGGCGGCGGCCGCAGCTGTTCTCGCAGTCCGCCACTCCTGCAGTGACCTCAAGCACGCTGCACTGGCGTTCATTAAGACCTGTGCGTTCGAGGTGATGGCCACTCAGGGGTGGGCAGATGCGATGCGGAAGCAGCCGGAAGACTTGATCGAAGTGAGCCAGTTGCTGTATGATCCACCACCAAAAAGCAGGTAAGTGCGAGACAACCCACTCATTCGTGTCCCTCAGTTCTCGATGTGTGCGTGTGTGTGTGTGTGTGTGTGTGTGTGTGTGTGTGTGTATTTGTAAGACTATAATTTTTGTCACTGAGTTTCCTTAGATGTGTCACTGCTGTAAGATACGCAATCATAGACCGTCATTTCCTGCTAGCTCACGATGCTATCATTGTCCTCTTGTAGCAGGTTAGCTGAATCCCCAAGCTGAGTCCACTTCATTAACAGGTATGTTTTCTAGCAAAAATAATCAAACAACCAATTTCTAGACATTTATCTGTCGAACTACACGTGTAGGAAAAGTTGTTCTTTAGGTTTTGGCATCAAGTGTGAGGAGAGTAGGATACATTAACTGTGTGAATGCAGCATCACGCAGTCTGCTGTGCACACAAAGCTGTATTGCCCAACCCAGCCTAAAACACAGTGATGTGTGTAGTTTGCAGCCGGCAGCCCTTACGGGTTGCTGTAAGCCCGTTCATATAGAGCAGCGTTTAAAGTTGTTCAGTGCCTCTGTGGCTGATGACAATGAGACACCTCTGAACAGAGTCACGCTGCATGAAGACGACGACCGAGTACGTCACTTCTGGCCGACACCTCGAGCAAGGAAGCGTACTGCACAACGGTTCGAGGAGGGCGGCAACATATTTACAGTTTACGACAGCTGATGTTGATCTGCGGAATTTTCTTCATGTAGTAAAGCAGACCATGAGAGTAATCGCTGTTCACACCTCACTACTACAGCTTCGTTCTCTGTCACTTTCTTTCTTCATGCAAGCCATATGCCAGTAACCTCCCCAACATAATTCTTTGTTCTCTCCAAATCCAGGCAGTACATGGAAGATTTTGAATTTCTCTAAAGGAACATTATATGACAGAATAATGGTTCGCTGTCAGGTCTTGTACGGAAGATGATCAGAAAACCTGTTGAAGTAAGCATCGGTGCTCCAGTGTATGGCTGCTCACACCTCTCGCAGCCTTGGACCACCTCACAGGAACACAAAACCAGTCCTCGCGACGGTTCTGGCTGGTCCCATATAATTGAGTCTTCCCACATCACTTCCTTCTCCTCTCTATTCAGCCGCTACATGAAGCTCACACAGTACTTGGATACATTCCCTTCTGTGCCATGCTCTACTGTGTCTTTGATGAACCGGTACCCCACACCTCTCTGCCTGTTTCAGTTGCTCTATGGATTTCTATAGCCACCCAGTGAACACCACAGACTTGCATTCCACTGTGGCACTACCTATGAAATTATCTACCCCATCTATTACTGTTGCTATTCCACCTCTCATAGTCTGAACATGAAACAGATTCTGAGACCAAAATTCCCTTTTTTCTGCACCATCTTACAGTTACATATGTCCATACAAGTCTAGTACCCATTAACACTGATAAACCGTCATTTATTTTGCAGCTGTATTCTAATACTTAGGTAATATTTTGTGTGGTATTTGACATACTGGTAAGCTTGTGTTTGAGGTGACGCTAAATGCATTCCCTCAAACAACTGCAATGAACTTATAGCCTATACTGTAAATCATTCAATGTGTTTCTCTTTTGTTCAATAGACATCAACATGAAAATTCATGTTTGAAACATCGATCATATTACAATCTTTAGTTATGTTCTTGAAAAAAAAATTAATACATCACACCTAAATATATTTTCCTACATTACTCCAAACTCCTATTTCACACTATGTGAATGACACAAGGTCTTAAGTTTGAGAAAGTTTTTGTTAACAGTAACCTTTTTACTGACAGTAATCCTTGTGTACATTTTACAAATTCTCTTGATGTATATTAGATCCTTGTAATTCCTGATCTTCACCTAGTTCACTGCCGCATACTGCACACACTATGGGCGTCAGTTGCAGACAGAGATATCCTGTTCCTTTCTGGGTCTACCACCGTCTTTTACTGTATGATTCCCCTCTTCTCCCCCCATTGCCCCTCACACTCAAATTTTATACATCACAGACGCCTAGGATTTTCATAATAATTAAAATAAGATGTATAAAAGTGTTGCATATAAGCAGAATAATTTTTTACTTCAATAATACAGTGCTTTTGCATTTTTTGGGGAGGATGTCTCATTACCTCATGTTTATCCTCTGCTCCTTGTATCCGTGCCAGGACCTTGTAGACATAAGTTTCTTATAGAATTTACCATTCATGTCTCCTGTATGTGGAAGACAAACTTCACTTTGTTTCAGTAGTGAGTTCACAGCACAGCTTACAGACCACAATATCATCAGTCACAAACAGTGAGCACCGCCCCAGCCCCCACCCCACCCACCTACCCACACACACACACACACACACACACACACACACACACACACACATACACACTTTGTTTTCCATCATGGGGAAATGACACAGCTTACTTTGAGCGACTCATCATTTTGTGTGTGCTTATAAAGTGAGGTGGCTCATTTGAAAAATACTTCAGTTTCTGTTAATTGTGTTTCTTGGATGAAATTTAGATTTATATGGTAACTCTGTTAGGCCAAGTAAATTTCGCGTTGCCACATCCTCACACCTTCCCACACTTCCCACTGTACTGAATTTCTTCTCCGGCTCATGTCGAAAAGCGCTGTCCACCTTTTCATTATATGTACCTCCCAAAACCCAGTCTTTAACACATGCTTTGAAGACTGATGATCGGAGTATCCTGTTAATTAAATTAAGATATCCTTCGCAACCAGAAGAGCGCCGTGGCTGTCCAGTTGGATTGTTTCACCACTAGCGAGATATGCTCGTGCCTGAACTAGAAATTACACGAGGAAAAGTTCTGTGCTGACTGGGATTCTAACCCCGTACATACTATCACCGCTGATGACTACACATGAAGACATGTTGACTGTCAAATAGTTTTTCACCAGTAATTAGAAGTGGAATTTATAAACCTGAAATGATGTGATAAAAAGTTCTGTGCCCGACTGAGAGTCGAAACCGGCACCAATCGTTATTGTTGACAATGCATGTAGAGATGTAAAAAAATTATTATTGCCTTTCACCTATGATTTACAATGCAAATGCTACGACTTGAAGTGACCCGATGAAAATTTTTACACCTGCCCACTATTTAAAACCAGACTTGCACTTTTCTTGGAAAACCTGAAGAGTTGGTAATGTTGGGGAAGCAACAAAATGATGGAACTGTATAGTCCAAAAAGGGTCAAAAACTGTGGAAAGGGATATCTGTGTTAAACTCCCAGCTCGCCAGCTCAGCAGCAACATTTTGAACACCTTAACCTCAAATACCTGCTCTGTGAAATATATAATTTCGACTTGATTTTGTAATCGCTGAAATAAATAACGGTCAGCTGCACTATTGGCATTATGGAATGATGCAGAAATTTCTGTAGGAAGTGTTGGCCCCTAACTGAGCAGCTGTGACTTCGTACGAATCTATGGTTACACTAACACTCGATCATACAAAATTAACTCGGCGACAAGTATCAATCGAATTTCCAGAAAGTTCTCCAGATAGTGTTGTCGCATTTATAGCTGCCATATGTGTCATTGTGTCAAAGCAGTTAATTATTTTGTAGTGCTTTATTTTTGAGCTAGAGGTTTATAATTTTACTAAAAGAAGAGATGTATTTGGTTTATAAGGACGTCATTCGTAGACAGTCATTATTCTGTTCAGACACTGAGTCCATTGTTATTCTGAAAGTGTTGTGCTTTTATTGCAATTTCAAAAGGAATTTCTTTTTCACCATGAGGTGGTATTAAGCTACAAAGCAACTTTGTTTATCCAATATAACAGTTTTTGGAGGAGGTCATTCATTATTATTCTGTTATTATTCACACCATTGATCTTGGCAAAGATGATGCATGTCTTCAGTAAATGTAGCCTATGTAGCGCAGGCCTAAAAAAAGTATCATGCAACTGCATAGTAAAGTGCATACTCTTTCTCACATAACATTCACATTGCTGCATATAGCCTTAAAGGGCATAATTAACTGAAACAAGTAGATTCATGCATAAGATGGTAGAGATATTGTTCGATGTGTTGTTACACAGGTTACTATAAGTTCGTTTATCTATTGTCATTTTTATTTGAAGGTATAAACTGTTTATGCAGTGATGTATTCAATGTTATACTCTTGAAGGTTATAAGGATTATTATTTAAGCATTCTAAAACGGTGTTTAACGAGTATTTGTAGCTATAAAACAATGATAGGTGCTGGAAGCAAATCCCAGTAAATCGTTAACAATTCTATTAGGTTCTGGGTTCTGGGTTTGCATCCAATGCAAAACTTTATGGAATGTCATTTCAAGATTTCTACCTGTTGTATGGTGTTGTGATCAACTGCTGTAGGGAGCTCAGGCATGCATCTGAATGTCATTAACTCAACAGCAATTCATTTGTATTAACTGGACCGCTATTGCAGCATTCGGCACCTGTCGTCTGCCAGTTGCCAGTGTGTGCACGGCCCCTCAGCAGGGCTGGCTGTAGTGAGCCACCCCCACATCCTCACATGGATACGCCAGCCAGCTCACACTCTGCTCTCTCTGTATGTGCAGCACACCAGCCGTCACCGCCACTACCGCCACTGCCACCACCACCACTGACGCCACCACCACCACCGCCACCACCACCACTGCCAACGCACCCCGCCAGACACCTGCTGCAGCTGCACTTCCCACATCTCCTCCACCTGGAGAAGCCACTGTCTCTCGCATGCGGTGAGTTCCCTCACTACACACACATGCACGCACACATTAGCACTACATTGTACAGAAGGTAGAAAAACAGAGAAAGGAAATGTAAAGGATCAGTCTACATTCAGTGAGGGTCAGCAAAATGAAATCATAACATATGGTCAGATGAATAATGGGGCAGTATCCACAGAATGAGTAAGTTGTATTATGAGAGAAAGGTCAATTAAAAATGGTTTGGTAGGGAAAGCAGTGATCTATTGTGAACATTTCAGTGATATATTCCCATCAGAACCAGTAAACCAATCCAGCAACAACTCTGGCATGTAAGGCGACTTCACACACAGAAAATCCAGTCACAGAGAGGGATTATGAGAGCACATGATGCGTAACACTATATTTAAAGAGACATAAACATCTAAAAATCATGGTGTACTGGAATGCAGTAGCAGGGGATGAGTAAAGACAGATTTATTTATGAGACAATTTAGGGTCGTTGGTAGAAACAAAAGAGAAGAAAGGATCCTAGACCCCTAAATTAAACTTGTGCAAGTAACAAGAATTACTCCGTTCAAGAATCAAAACAAAAGCAGTAGTTGGTCTCTTAAGCCTAAGCTCCTCAGGGTTTGGACCAACATGATTGTACCACTTTATTTTGCTATAACAGGTAGTCAAAGTAACAACAGACATGCAAAGCAGAAACTCTGCCAACTGTAGATCACATTTCTGTCTGTCAACACACTTAGAGTGCTGAGATCCCATCATTTATTTCTGGGAAGAGGGGGTGCCGGGTCGGACTCTTCACCACAGAGCAGCATTTGCATCCAAAGTCTCCAGTTATTTGTTGGATGTAGTACAATCTTTGTCTTTGTCTACAGTTTTTACTCTCTGCTGCTTCCACCACTACCATGGCAATTATTCCCTGATGTCTTCAGATATATCCCACTTTCCACAGTTCCTTTCTTATCAATTCACCTAATTCTCAACATCCTTTTATTGCATCCCAATTTGAATGCTCCAAGGCACTTCTCTTCCTGTATCTCCCATAATCCATTATTCATTTCCATACAATACTGTGCTCCAAATGTACATTTTCAGATATTCTATCACAAAATTGAGGCCTATCTTCGGCAGCAGTAGCGTTGTTTTGCCTGGAATGATCTGTTTTCCTCTGTTACATTACTTCATATAACAATCTCGCTGTGTCCCTCATTGTAAATTGGCTTCCCAGGTAGCAGAATCACTCAAATTAATTTACTTTGTGGTCCCTAATTTTGACGTTAAGTTTGACACTGATGTTATTTCTGTTACTCCCCAATATTTCAGTCTATCTTTGGTTTAAATCATAATTCTGTCCTCACCCAACTGTTTATTGCATTAACCACTTGGGTACTTCTTTCTCACTTTCAGTGAACATGGTAATAACACCAGTGAATGTTATCAATGAAATGCCTTCACCCTCAATTTTAATTAAATTTCTGGAAGTTTATTAAATTACGCGAACGATTCCTTGATGTTCAAACTGAACCCTTGGCGATACTAATTCGGTCCCTGTTTTGCACCTTTTTAATGACAGTATTCCTTGCTTCAGCTTTTGCTGTTCCATGTTGATTATTGTACATATAGTAATTTATATAATCTGCTTGTATTCTATATCTCACTCGTATTTTTTGAGATTTCACACATGTCGCATTACTTTACATTGTCAATCTTTTTAAAGGTGGCCTAATGCAATGAAGGCTGTGTGACTTTCTTTAAACTTTGCTTCCCTTTTGAAGTGTAAGATTAGATCTATCTCTCTGGTGCTTTTACCTTTGTTACATCCAAACTTACTTTCTTGTACATATTAATCGTGTCAGCAATTAGGATTCATAAGCTAATTAGCTGATTGTGCGAAATCGTTCGCATTTAGTGGTCCTTACACGCATGTGGAGTGTGTAGATGATATTTTTCTGTAAATTTGTTGCTATGTCTATAGTCCCATAGATTGTACAGATGAATTTGAATAGTTGAAACTTCCTGGCAGATTAAAACTGCGTGCCCGACCGAGACTCGAACTCGGCACCTTTGCCTTTCGCGTGCAAGTGCTCTACCATCTGAGCTTCCGAAGCACGACTCACGCCCGGTACTCACAGCTTCACTTCTGCCATTCTGGAATTTGAATAGTCGTTTCATTGCAGCCTCCTGCAAGCATCATATAAACTGCAAGGGAATGTTATTTAACCATTCGCTTTCTCTTTGCACAAATCGTCCAGAGCTTTGTTAAACTCTGTGTCTAATGACCAGTCCGCTATGTTTTCCAGCTCGACTTTCAATTTCCCTTCCATCATGTCATTCAATAGTCCCTCCCTCATGGAGGTGCTCATTGTACTTTTGTCAGCCATCCCTTTCTCTCCCCCCTCCCCCCTCTCTCTCTCTTTCTTTCCTCCCCCCCACCCCCTGCACTTAGCAGCGGAATTCTTTTCTAACTCTTACGCCCAACCCTGCAGATGTCAGACATTCAGATCAGTACCAAAAGTTGCAGGTCGATAGCTTATCAACAAAAACTGCGGTTTAGTTCATGCTGTCTGCTGTTGTCCAGCAGAGAGTACATAAACGTTAATTAAAAGTAACACCAGGACTACAGAGCACTTCACAAGCCTAACAGTGAGTATGTAACGTATGTTGCTTTCATGTGGAAGTTGATAGAGCCTAAGATTCCTGTATCAAAGATCATGGGTTCACAACCCAACGACCCTAAATTTTTACCGTATTATGTGTGAAAGTGCTATATGGGACGACGCGCTTTTTTTTGGGGTCATCAGTCTTCTAACTGGTTTGATGCGGCCCATCACTAATTCCTCTCTTGTGCCAGCAACCTCTTCAGGACAGAGTAGCACTTGCAATCTATGTCCTCAATTATTCGCTCTATGTATCCCAATCTCTGTCTTTCTCTGGAGTCCTTGGCCTCTGTAACTCCCTCTGCTACCATGGAAGTCATTCGTCGATTCCTTAGCAGATGTGCTATCATTCTGCCTCTTCACGTTGTCAGTGTTTTCCATATATTCCTTTCCTCTCCGATTCTACACAGAATGACTTCATTCCTTACCTCGTCAATCCACATGATTTTCAACATTCGCCAGTAGCACCACAGCTCAAATGCTTAGATTCTCTATTCCAGTTTTCCCACAGTCAATGTTTCACTACCATACAATCCTGTACTCCATATGTACATTCTTAGAAATTTCTTCAGCAAATTAAGGCCTATGTTTTATATCAGTAGAATTCTCTTGGTCAGGGCTAGTCTGCTTTTGATGTCCTCCTTCGTCCATCCGTCTTTGGTTACTTTGCTGCCCAGGTAGCAGAATTCTTTAACTTCATCTGCTTCATGACCATCAATTCTGATGCTAATTCAGTTTCACTCAGGATAGGAAAGTGAGCAGCATATCATATCCTTGATATCCTTTCATCTTGAATTTTAATTCCACTCCTGATCCTTTCCTTTATTTCATTCCTTCTTCTTTGTACAGATTGAACAGTAGGGTGGAAGACTACATCCGCACCTTACACTCTTTTTAATCCAAGCACTTTGTTCTTGGTCGTTCAGTCTTATTATTCCTTCTTGGCCCTTGTACATATTGTATACCAGACATCTCTAGCTATAGCTTAGCCCTATTTTTCTCAGAATTTCGAACACTTTGCACCACTTTACATTGTCGAACACTTTGTCCAAGTCATCAAATCCTATGAACGTGTCTTGATTTTTCTTTAGTCTTGCTTCCATTATCAACCACAATGTCAAAATTGCCTCTCTAGTGCCTCTACCTTTTCTAAAGCCAAACTAATTGTCATCTAGCACATCCTCAATTTTCTTTTCCATTCTTCTGTATACTATTCTTGTCAGGAACTTGGATGCATGAGCTGCTGAGCTGATTGTGCGGTAATTCTCGCACTTGTCAGCTCTAACGGTCTTTGTATTGGGTTGATGGTATTTTTCCGAAGTCCTAAGACACATACATTTTACGCACCGACGTGAATAGTCGTTTTGTTGCCATTTCTCCCAATGATTTTAGAAATTATGATGGAATTTTATGTATATGATCTGCCTTATTGGATCTTAAGGCTTCCAAAGCTCTCTTATAATCTGATTCTAATACTGGACGTGCTCATGACATGTAAAACGGCTGTTTGGAGTCCACAGCAATGTTCTCTTGGTAGTCCGCTTTCGGTTCATCTCACTGAAAGCAGTAAAGCTGTAGAGTGCTTTAGTAGTTTCACAGAATATACAACCAGAACAGAAAAATAAAGAAAGAATTGCATCGCACATGTGGAAATAACAGCAATAACAATAATCAATAATACACAACATAACAAGACCAATGATAAGTACATGGTGTTCAACAAACGGAGCAAAAGAAGCACTGTCAAAAGAACATTGCTACAAACTCCAAAAAGTGTTTGTACACGTCAGGAAAATGTTGTCCCATGTAACAGCTTCGCGCCAACACAGTTGTCACTAGTGGTATTTGAACGTTATACCTTCTCATCCACGCGAGATCTAGGATGCAGTTACTCACCGATACGCTCTTCCGGTGCTCAGTAGCTCTCGTGATACTTTTAACTACCGTTTACACGTGCCCTGTTTCGGTTCATACTCCATCGACATAACAGCTTTTGGCACCGATCTGAGAGTCTGACATCTGGAAGGGTGGGTGTTAGTGTTGTCATCCCTGCATTTAATTTCACAGAAGGATCTTTAGGCTTTTCTATGTGCTGACTGCGTGCATCCTACGATCACTTTTTATTTATTTACCTGAAACTTATTGCAATCATTCTACTTCATCGTCCCTCGAACTTAGAATTACATTCTTTAGCGACCTGTAATACTTTATTCCTGGCTTTCCCTGGCTATTTTAGTACTTCTGTCTTTCATCAATCATTTTATGTATTTTTTCGTTTGCTCAGATTTCTTCAGAGTTGCCTTCCTTGCTCCAACATTTCTCTGTTCAGTTTTCGTGTTTCGCGTTGTCAGTGACACCAGCTGCTGAAATTCCAGCTGACACATTCATTATCGCGTTATCTACAGCCTTACAGAAGTAGAAAAACCCATTTCATTCGTCAGCTCTTCAGTATCCCATTTATCTGCACACTGATTGCTCCTAACAGTTGTTTTCAGTTTGTTCACCACCATAACTAACTGACCCTACGTCTGCTCGTGCGTACCTCTTACAATTCATCGGATTCTCTATCTGGGAATGATATAATGCAGCTGCAACCTTCCAATTCTTCCAGGTCTGTCTTACACACCACCACCTTCCTCCTTAACCTTCTTGATAGCCAGAGACGCTGAGGCGCTGAAGCAATCATACAAATATCACAGAACAGAGAGTGTAGACTTGCAGTAATTCCGCCACACGGGCAGGGGGTCTCTCACACAGGGAGCGGTGTGGACAGAACCAGCTTCGAACTGATTAGCAAGTCCACCAGAGGACTGTTCAGTAATGACTGCACATGGTAAGCAAAATGTCTTGAAATTTTTTCTGGAGCTGCTGTCCTACAGGTCATACATATTTCAAAAGTGGTTGTAACAATAAGGAAATTGAGAAGTAGCTCAAAGTGTTAATCACGATATTTTTCAAATTTTGGAAGTGCCACCTGTCCTTAACATTTGACTGTCTGTTACCATTACAACAGCTATACAGACAGGCAGACGTACAAATGCATCTACCTGAAGCACATACTTTGGTCTGTACTGGTCTCAGATGCCACACTTCAGGGATTGGTACCCAACCAGTCCCAGGACGTTTATTATGTATAGTAAAACGACAATATCTAAAAGGGTGCACATGAAATGCGAGGTAGTTAAGTTATGTGGGTCACGTACAAGGAGGCACAATCCAGTTCAGATCATTCGGATCTTTGAGAACGATAGTACCAGAGCTGGCCTGTACAGTGGGTCTGTAATTAAGTTTTGTGGAAGTGTCAGGCACTGTGTGTACATTTTCTTCATGCTTGATTTTGAACTTCCTGTTGTGTGGTATGGTGAGAAACTGCTGTGGGGAACTCAGGTGGTGCAAATGAATGTGATTACTGCACTGGTAAATCATTTGTATTTACTGGACCACTACTCCTGTTGTCGGCGTGTGTTCTGCGTGTGTGTATGAGTGTGTGTGTGCGCTGCAGTGAGCCGTCCCCAGGACCCCACGAGGACACGCCTGCTCACACTGTGCCTCCCTCTCTGTGTGTGCAGCCCACCAGCCGCTGCACAGCTGAGGCCCGCCACCACCTCCGCCACCACCACCACAGCCGCTGCCACCACCACCACTGCCGGCACAACCCGCCAGACTCCTGCTGCTGCAGCTGCTGCTGCTGCACTGCCCACGACTCCTGCACCTGATGACGCCACTGTCTCTCACTTGCGGTAAGTTCTCACCATACACACACACACACACACACACACACACACACGCACACACACACACACACACACACACACACACACACACACACACGACCATTCTGTGGTAGATAAGATTTATATACCGAAAAGCAAAGTGTAAATGCAGAGTCTAGAGTTAATGACGGTCAGCAAAGCGAACTGGCACTAAAATCAGAACAATACAGTCAGATGAATAATGGGGCTGTATCGACATGATAGGAGGTTGTATCGTGAGAGAGAGAGTCATTAAGAATAGGTTGGTAGGGAAAATAGTGAGTTATTGTTAACAGTTCAGTGATTCATTCTCATGCAGCGAATGTCAGCGATAATTCACGCACATACTCCAACGTCGTACACAGAAAATCTGGTGGCAGGGAGCCACTGTGACTGCACTGAATGTGTGACTCTCTATGTCAAAAGAGATAAACGTCCAGCACTCTTGGCATATTGGAGTGGTCTAGCAGGGGTCAGATAAACACATGTTTGTGAGACCATTTGGGGTGGTTGGCAAGACTGAGACAGGACAAAAAGAAAAACAATTATTTGCCATAAAATTTCCGCTAACAACAACAAATATGCTCGTCAAGCAGCAAAGAGAAGCGAATGTCGGCAGAGCGTCAGCTCGTCAGGGTGTGGACGACTTTGGTCGACCCGCCGCAGTGTGGAGTAACAGCCAGTCCCAGTAACAACACACATGCGAAGCAGAAACTCTCTACGGTCGCAGGTTCGAATCCTGCCTTGGGCATGGGTGTGTGTGATGTCCTTAGGTTAGTTAGGTTTAAGTAGTTCTAAGTTCTAGGGGACTTATGACCTACGATGTTGAGTCCCATAGTGCTCAGAGCCATTTTGCAGAAACTCTGCCTGCTGTTGACCATGTTTCTGTCTGTCTTACCAACAAGTTTAAAGTGCTGTGACCACCCAGAGTCCACAATTACTTGTGCTGTGCACTCCTATCTCTGTCCTGCCCTACAGGTTTTACCCTCTACAGCTACCTCTAGCACCATGGCACTTGTTCTCTGATGACTTCACATGTAACCTATTACGCTGACCCTTGTACATGTCACGGTTTTCCACATATTGTTATCCTCACCTATTCTGGAGGGACGTTTCAGGGTTCCCCTGGTATGAATTCACCTAATTTCAATATCCTCCAATAGCACTGAATTCAGGATGCTTCGATTTCTTTCTCGTTTTTTCCCGTAATCCACGATTCATTTTCATACAGTACTTTGTTATAAACATACATTCAGAGGTTTCTTCCCCAGTTAAGGACTATCTTTTGTACCAATAGCCTTGTTTAAGGAGGAATGTCCTGTTTTTGTGTGCTAGATAACTTTTTATAACAACCTCGCCTTGTCCCTAAGTGTAAATACGCTTCGCATTTAGCAGAATCCCTGCAATTTGTCAGCTTCGTGGTCCTTAATTCTGATGTTATTTCCGCCACTCCCCAATATCTTCCTCTTTCTTCTGTTCATTAATCCTAATTCAGAGATCATTCGACTATTTATTACATTCACCAACTCCAGTGATTCTTTCTCACTTTCAGGGAAAGAAATATCGCCAGGAAATTTTATCAATGAAATGCTTTTTACCCTCAGTTTTAATTAAATTCCTGGAAGTTTCTTCAGTTCCACCAACGATTCTTTAGTGTTCAGACTGAATATTTGTGGAGACTACCAGCATCGCTGTCTTTCACCATCTTTAATCAAAGCACCAGCCCTTCCTGATTACTGTACATATTCTGTGTTATCTGCTGTTCCCTATGTCTTATACCTATTTTTTTTAAAAAGTTTCGTACACTTTCACTATTTCACATTGTCAAACGTCATTTAAAGATCTACAAATCCAATAAAGAGCTCCATTTTTCTTACACATTCCTTCCACTATCAGGTCAAAGGTCTGATAGGCCTCTCTCGATCCTTTACTCCAAATTTAGTGTGCTCGAACAGATCCTCAGTTTTACCTTTGATTCTTCTGCGTATTATAATTATTCTTGTTAGTAATTTGGATAAATGAGCTGTTTAGCTCACTGGGCGAAAGCTGTCGCAATATCGACCCTTGCTCGCCTCTGTAGTGTTTGGATGGTGTGTTTCTGGCAGTCTGTTGTTACGACTCCTGTCTCATGGATCCTACAGACAAAACTGAATTGTCGTTTGATTTTCACCTTCCCAAATGATCATGTAAGTTCCAAGGGAACGTTAACTAACCGTTCCACCTTGTTTGTGTGCAAGTTTTCCAGAGCTTTGTGAAATTATGAGTGTAATGGCCAGTACCGCACGTTTTCCAATTCGGCTTCCATCTCTTCTTCTGTCACGTTATCTGTTAGTTCCTCCCACTCAAAGAGGTCTTTAACGTACTATGTTCTTCCATCTGCTCTCTCTTGCGCGTTTAAAACACTCTTTGTGTAGTCATCCTTCCATTTAATTTCACAGAAGGTTGTTCCAACTTTTGCATGTGCTGAATGCGTCCTCCCTATGTTCCTTTCATTTTCGATTTCTTCTAATTCTTCCTGCAGTCATCCTACTTTTACTTCCCTTAAATTTCCGACTGATTTCATTTCAACAATGTGACCTCAGACTTAGTTCCTGGAGTGGCAGAGTATCGTCCTGACGCATTTACTTGATATTTTCCTGTCGTTACCATTGAACATTCTGGATGGTCGTTAAATAAGGGACGGTATAGATTAGAAGATTTATGTTTCCGAGTGCAGAAAGCTCGTTCCAAGCTGAAACTACAGCCACTTTAACCTTTTACACCGAAAATTATCCAACTTGACCCCCACGGGGTCAAGGAGCGAGCTACATGTGATGGTACTCCGATAGCTCGGGGGTGTAGCATAAACCCTTCAAAGGGCTGACTGTGTTAGATGTAGGCTGAAATCTCGCTGGAAAGAATTTTTTATTTCTTCTGTAGCAAAGTTATCCTCAGGCAGACCCACAACCAGTTAAGAAGTTCTTAGAAAACGTATCCACATAAGTTTTTTTCCTAAATTGATTCAGTGCGCTGTAGGTCTAAAAGTGAAAAAACTTATGGATTTGAAAACGTAGTTGCTGTTGTTTCGTCTTCTCCAGAGATAATTTCTAGTTTTTTTTTTTAAATGCAGAAACAAGTGTAGTCACTCAATTGGGGCACTGAATAACTTGTTAACTTGAGTTCGTTATATGTGTGCACCCACTGCTACTTTTCCACACATACTTTCGTGGTAGTCCTGTGACACAACTTCATTGTGACTGTGGGCTGCGCATTGTCAAAGCCTCCTTTTGTGCAGGAAGGGCACAATATCTCGCCTACTCACGACTATTTATGGGCGTTTGTGCTATGGGAACATTGTTTTACTCTAGAATATTTTTCTTGTAAGGTTAACATGGTAAGTAGCAATACGTTCGCGTTACTACAGCGTACACCTCATTGTTTTCTTTTCTAGGTTTACTGAACTCTACAGCTAAACGTAAGAAATAGCATTAGGAATGTAGTCTCCCAAATTATCTAACGTTATCGAACTTGCATAGTATTCATTAGACTGTTTCGTTTGCTTAACACATTTTCAATGCTTTTTCTTTGGTCATTGATGAGATTTCCTTGTACTGTGTGTTTTTCTGATTGGAAGCATTCTGTTATTCGCGCCTTATGAAAAATCTTTTGTAATCGGTGTTACACTGTCTTTGGTGATGCCAAGCAACGTATCTGTAACGGAGAGCGCTTTAAGTGAATAGTATTAAAAATAAAGTTATTAAGTTATAATCTAAATAGTGTCTACATCTGCATCTACATCCATACTCCGCAAGCCACCTGACGGTGTGTGACGGAGGGAACCTCGAGTACCTCTACCGGTTCTCCCTTCTATTCCAGTCTCGTATTGTTCGTGGAAAGAAAGATTTTCACTATGCCTCTGTGTGGGCTCTAATCTCTCTGATTTTATCCTCATGGTCTCTTCGCGAAATATATGTAGGAGGGAGCAATATACTGCTTGACTCTTCGGTGAAGGTTATGTTCTCGAAACTCCAACAAAAGCCCGTACTGAGCTACTGAGCGTCTCTCCTGCAGTCTTCCACTGGAGTTTATCTGTCATCTCCGTAACGCTTTCGCGATTACTAAATGATCCTGTAACGAAGCGCGCTGCTGTCCGTTGGATCTTCTCTATCTCTTCCAACGACCCTATCTGGTACGGATCCCACACCGGTGAGCAGTATTCAAGCAGTGAGCGAACAAGCGTACTGTAACCTACTTCCTCTGTTTTCGGACTGCATTTCCTTAGGATTCGTCCAATGAATCTCAGTCTGGCATCTGCTTTACCGGCGATTAATTTCATATGGTCATTCCATTTTAAATCACTCCTAATGCCTACTCCCAGATAATTTATGGAATTAACTGCTTCCAGTTGCTGACCTGCTGTATTGTAGCTAAATGATAAAGGATCTTTCTTTCTATGTAGTCGCAGCACATTACACTTGCCTACATTGAGGTTAAATTGCCATTCCCTGCACCATGCGTCAATTCGTTGTGCTAAAAAAGCGAATCACTCCTTGTGAATAAGCTGCATCTCTACAGCACAAGTTTTACCCATACCACGTGAAACAGCAGCAAGATTTCTGTCAGCTACGAGTCATTTTCTAACTCGTGGTAATATTTTTAAGATAAAGTTTGACACGTTTACCATCTCAGGCGGAAACGGGGGGGATGAAACCTCACCGACTTTGGGAGAAAGTCAGAAACTATATTCGTGTGTTCCATACACGAGATGCGGAAGAAGACACACGCGGCCCTCACGCCGCACTTACCAGACGAAATTACTCCCACTGTCTGGAATCCACCCACAGATGTACGGCACGTCGCCAATGGCTTTTATCATTTTGAACAATTTTGATTCGAACTCAGTTATACTCAAACCAGAGTTGGCCGTCGAATATGGTAAAAGTCAACAGCATGTACGTGGAATTAATGAGAAGCAAAAGCGGAAACGTGACTGTACAAAAGTAGCCGCACTACGGCTGGAGGGCCATTTGGACAAACATCGGCACCCCTCACCTACCAACAAGTGTGAAAACTACTCGGTAGAGGGCAGTAAACAGGAAAGTAGCAACCAAAGCGAAACTTGAGGCAGTCCACCTGGGTGGTCGGCAGCACGTGAGAGAATTACGACCTGACAGCAGGCGAGGTTCGTACGCGCTCAAGTGAAGGACATCTGGTGAGTTATCGGACAATTGTTAGCCACAATAACACGAACTCTACTCCCAATACCTTGCCTTACAATTTTCTTGAATCGTAGCGACGTGCCGCGTGAATAAAGGAATGCTGTAAACTGGCTAAGAGGACAGACAACGCACCACCTGCCAGCAGAGGGAAGCGAGACGGGCGGGCGCTGGGTGGGTCGCCGCACGCACGCCGGGCACAAGCGGGCCACGGGGCGGCGCGTGCGTCGCTGAGGCGGGAAACTGCGAGAGGAACTTCGCAGCATGTTTCAGTACATACAGTTACGTGGTACAGTGTGCAAAGTGAATAGAAAAAGACGTAAACGCAAGAACATCATAATGAATCGTCCTTAAGCTCTTTCATGTTAAACGGTGTTTCTTACTGCCTTATTTATTTTTAAGGAAACATAAATCTAATTTGAAATACATAGGTCAGAAGCACTCTATTTTGTGTTGAAGGAATCTCGGAGGAAAAGCTGGTCCTCACGACAGAACACGTGGTACTTTTTAGTACACTTTATTTCACTTCGTTCCGTATGTTAAAACTCCTTTTAACGAGAAGCGACTGCGCTGATTTCTGCTGTTCTGCGTTACATTCATCGCCACCCGCTGTATCAGGAATCTCAGCACGGAGCTTCCAGCGCGTGCAGTACACAGGGATGGCAGAAGACCAGCTTTCCAAACGAGCCTCGGGAACAGAGGCATTGGGCGAGTTACAAGATGTTGCGAAATAAATCGGAAAGCAGACCATCGTGAACACAGAAGTTGGAAGGCGTCGCTCTTAGCTGAGTTAGTTTGTGTGCAGACATGGTCTTTCAGATGAAGTGTTAAAAAAAAAAAAAAAATAGAAATAAAAAAATAAAAAAATTATGCGCGAAAATAGCGCTGCGACTCGGTGACAGGTATGGGGGGGGCCTCGTGGCCAGACCTCGGAATGGTTAAAAAATTAAATGAAAGGAAAGGGGTTAAGGGCGCGAGTTTCTAGTCTGCATGTAGTGGATTCGAATACCGCAACTCGCATGAATTTTAATTCGTGGTAATAGTTGCTAGTTAAGAAAAAGTTGAAATGATTCTTGCTACATATGCTGAAGGTCTGGGTTCGTTTCTCACATCCGGCAATCATTTTTACCAAGCATAAGCAGCATCTCTCCCACCTCTGGTAGCCTGGAGGAGAGTCGCTACAGGTTGGGCCCTGACAGAGGCGGAAGTCACGCCGGGTCGAAACTCTGTCACCAGTTACCTTTCTTAAGCGATATTTTTTTTAAATCAATGAGCCAATTGCTGTACAAGGCCGCAGCGCACTTGACTCTTACTGTATTCGAGTCTGAGACGTGAAAATATTGACGATGGACTGGAATTCGAACTCAGATCTCCCTTTTCGTCACGTTTGATCACTTTCAGATGATGCATTTCCACTCCTTCATTGTGTCTGGTTGTCTGCAAAGTCGTAAAGACGTTCACAAAAGACACATCTCTGGGTTCGAATCCTGGCATGTCACTTTAAGTTGCAACATGAGCACAGCAAAATACATGTGAGAAATTATTCTGATTTTACCGATTCTCTGGGCTTTGTTAACAATAATGGTGGTACTGGTTTCGAGTCCCAAGTCAGACGGGCAGCTTTTCGTCCCTTTCGTGTCTCTTTCAAACATGCCACTCCTAGCTACTGGTGAAAGAGAATAGTACACTCGAGGTATCTTTGTATGTAGTCAACAACTGTGTGTCCAGGGTTCGATTGCTAGTCAGCAGAAAATTTTCATAATTGTATTTACAATACAGACATGCGCACATTTCGCTGCTAATGAAGTAAATCAGTGTAGAACGTCTACGCGTGACTAGAGGTCAGTGTCGATAGGTACTGGGTTTGAGTGCGCATAACGCAAAACACTTTCGTCTCCTGGTTTTACTTTCTCATCTCATTGCTGGTTGAAAATGACGATTTCTGACGTTTCATTGTGCTTAGTTAACCATCCGATTAAGTGCTGCTATCGAATCTGCGGGAAACACACAACTTTATGGCAGATCATTTCAAGTTTCAACTTGCACACTGTTTGTTACTTTTGACTGAAACCATACTTGAGATGTTTCTTCTTTACTTGTTAGATTGCATTCCCGGACAGTAGCGCAGTAAGAAAACTTTCGTCGTGTCATTTGAAGGAGGATGCTGCTTTCTGAGGTTTCATTTATTACAATAAATTTGAATATGCAAGCGTAATGGCTGTGTAATGTCCAATAACACGTTTCCTGGTATTTGCATTATCGAAGTGTCAGTTTGCACATAAGCCGATAATCACACAGAGTAGTTTTCTCTTGTGGGCTCATGTAGTGGACATTTTGTACAGGCAAAGACTGTACCGAAAACTGAGCAGAGGAACAATGTTATGAGGACTGATTACAAATCAGGCGAAGCACAATTCAGATCGTTCCGTAAAGTTTCTGGCGTGCAGCCGCATAAATTCAGCCTCTTCTCCTAATATTTCGGCCGAACACCGTCCCGCCATCTCCAGAGTGAGCTGTGGTGACTGACGCTTGCGCACTTGGTCCGTCCTTTTAAACCCGAGGACCGAACCACTGAATTTATGCGGCTGCACGCCAGAAACTTTATGGAACAGTCCTTACGCCGCAAAAACATCAAGATGGACGACAACTGAGATCGTTCAGATGATTTTGAGCATGGCAGTACTTGTTAAATACATGTGCGTATGCTATGAGGCCATAAAATGTCACAGACACACACACACACACACACACACACACACACAGTGTTTTTTATGGGGGTGGTGTTGCCGATTTGGTGTTTGCTATCTCTCACATGTTTTGAATAAATTGTTGTCTATGTGTCAGAAAGTTTCAGTGTTTGGTGAGGCTGAATGAAGAAAACTGCCGGTAACTGCAGTGAAATTTTTTTGCCTGCATGCCAGGAAAGTGTGTTTGAAAACCAGGAGACGGGATACTTGTTGTGTGTGACGTCTGGCAGTGAAGCTGCAGACAGAGACCAGTATCAGCTGCAAGAAGCCTGTTCTGTAGTGGAGGTGAGCGACTGGTTAGGTGTAGCGTCCCGAGAGCAGAGGAGCTGACTTGCAGGAATGAGTGTGACAAAATGTGGTAATGAAATTCTTTCAGAGGTTGTATAATGCTATTTGTAATGGACCATGAATGAAGATTTTCTTATGAGGGAGATGGAACAGATTTGCTGTAATTTAATACATACACACAATTGCGCACTGTTTTGTACTGTGGGAGGGGGAATACGGTAGGTTTGTTTCAGGACAGATTTGTATTCGCAACAGTTGTTTCCTCGTGTGGCTGTTTTCCCCGTTCTGTGTGTTGTGTGTTTGCAGCAGAGAGTGGCAGTTTGTGTGTTTTGTGCAGGAGCCTCTCTGCAGAGGAGAGGGCCAGGAGGCTGGTCCAGGCGGCTGAGCAGGGGGCAGTGGGGGAGCTGAGGGCGCTGATCGCCGCAGGGGCCGACGTGGGGGCGAGGGGCTGGTGGGAGCGGACCGCCCTGCACTGGGCAGCAGCCAGGGGAGACGTCGAGGCGGCGAGGCTGCTGGTGGGGGCGGGGGCGGCGGTGGACGCCAGGGATGATGATGGGTGGACGCCGCTGCACTGGGCGGCATTCAATGGCTACGCAGAAGTGGCGGCTGCGCTGCTCGTCGCGGGGGCCGACAGGGGGGCCACAACTGGTGGTGGGCGGACAGCGCTGGACCTCGCCAGGCACTACAACCACTGGCGGCTGGTGCAGATGCTGTCATGAGGCAGCCAGTCCAGCGAACTCTGTGCAAAAAAACAGGAACTGAAAGAGTTTGTACGAGAGCAATATACATAATTTTTTAAATAAAGATCCAAAAAACTCAATCCTATTGTGACTCACTAATTTCAGGCCTCCTCAAGTAACGAACAGCACACAAATACTCTAAGGAACGTTGTAGCAAAACCCGGACAACTCCAGATAACAGCAAAATAATTCAGGTAACAACGGACAATCCTTCTCTCAAGAAAAATGTCTGGAGTTCACTTCCAGACTAAACTTGGCAAAAGTCATCAGTTCATTGTGAACAAACACAACTGCTCTATAATACCTGATCGCTGAAAAGTATTTCACACCAGTCTGCAAGGTGCTACATCAGACTATTCTAATTTGCAACATACCGAGATTAACGCTATATCAGTTCTATCACCAGAATTTTCGCTCCTGATATCAGACTCAATTTACTTCTCCATATTCAGCAAACATTCTACTCTACCGTACCTGTTGTGTTTAATAACAATGAGATATTAGTAGCAGTATTCACACTACATAATGCGACTATCATCTGGAACCATACAGTCAGTCCACATTTAACTAAACACAGAGCAGAACTTCACACGCATACAAAATGTGAAGGAAATCCTCTCTATCTGATATTGTTGTCTCTACTTGAGGTAAAAGGTTGCAACGAGCAAAGTAATTCTAGCTGTATTCGAGACAGAACACAGAGGCCCGAGTTTCAGCACACGAAAGCAATTTCGCAACGACGCACACGAGTCTCCACACTCATCGGTCACAACGGCACAGCTGAGACGGTGACGCAAGTCGTGGAGCTACAGGTAATAAAATTACACTTATTTTCACTCATACATCGAGTAAATAAGTGTAGTGGAGAGTGTACGCCTGTCAACTCAGCTGCTGTCACCTCACTTCACTCCCTGCGGCCGCAGCTGACGCAGCTCGCCGCTCCCCGCCAGTCCGTGGCTCCTGCCACAACTGTCAGCCGCCCCTCTGCTTGTGAGGCGCCAGCAGCCAAACGGCAGAACAGTCCGTGAGGCCGTCACTCACACTTCACTCACAAAGAGTACTGACAAGGCGCAGACACAACATTGCCTTCACGAATCTTTTCAACAGTAAAATTTCTTCTCCGAGACCCTCGTTATTAACGTCTACACTGTAGCAAGATTCGTCGTTTCCCAAAAGCTCTTGGACCGGAGAATCGTGTTCACTTACGTAGTTCCACGGGAAACGGAATGTCTCCGTGTTGCATGTGGCTGCACGCGGTACAGTCAAGTTCCCTACAGCTGTGTAATAACGTGTCAAACATTTAGCTGAAAACTGTTCCTCGAGCTATGGTTTAAATCGTCCCCTGCTGCTTCATCAACAAAGCGTTTTCTTCTGCCTTGCCGTTTCTCTCCGTCATCAATCATTACATTCACTTCAGGTGATATTCCAATATTTTCTGCTACTTGGCAACTTCCTGCGTAAATAGTATCCCAACATTTCTCAGCTGATTTAATTCTTCAGCGTGACTCTTATTAATACTACTTGAAACATATGTTTCTCCGGTTTGAAGTACAACTTTACGTATCTTTATTGCAGCCAATAATTTCAAATACTTCTGAATGCTCCTTAGTTCAATGTGTTGCTCCCGCAGTCGACGTTATTAGCAAGTTCAACCGCCCATTGTAATCCAGGCAAATCCTCGGCAAATGGATGCATGGCACCTACCCACACAGACCCTCTCGTTGCCGATATTTTCTTTTAAAGCCTTCCATAGCTGTCACTTTCAATTTAAATGAGTTTCTTAGAAACAGCAGTTGTACTAGAGACAGAGGAGAAACGTCATGGGGAAGTATCGCAGTTAACTCGAGTGCTTCTTTTTGCCGCGTCTTCCCTACAGGTGGTACATGTAAGTTGACGTTTCGTTGCTCTGTGTGCAACTACGACTTCCACATCAGGCACAATCTTACACACCGCCGTGATATTAAACGCTCTTTAAGGAGGTAACAGAGAGCCATGTTATGCATCTCGCCGGAAGTTCGGGACGCGCCTGACGCCCTCCACCTGGTGTTGTCCGCTACTGCGGCTCACTGGAACGGCACAGCACGCTACAGCAGAGGGGAAACAGCCCAGAACTCCGTCCCCTTTCCTCGCATCGTCAAACACGCCGGAATTCACTGCTCATATCGCTCAATAACCGGACGCCAGATAGTCTGAAACGTGTTCCTGTTTAAACTCGTGCATGTAAATGTCTGGTTGGTTTCTGAGAAACTGGTAAAATTTATGTTGATATGTAAATAGGTTAATCTCAGAGCAGGGCAGCAAAACTGTTTTAAAATTAAATTTTGATCGGAAGTATGTGAAGCACACGCTACACGATGCGAAATCCAGGCTGACCAGCACCTCAAACAATTCGCCTGCGAGAGAGCATGGTGTTTTCAATGAAACTTACAAGTGCTATTTCATTGCAAACAAATGACTCAGGTTAAAACGTTGGTCCTGAATGTTGTTAATGTTTATCTTCAGCCTCGCAAAGAATCACTGTACCAGCAGTTTTACGGTAATTACAGAGCAAATGAACACAAAATTTTACGCATCCAACTTTGTGTTAAAACTGTTTCAAAACTCACGAGGTAACACCTGTCTCAGATCATCTACCGATTTGAAACCTCTGAAGTGATGTACGTTCACAGATATATCCCGACAATTGCACTATCTGACAGTGGGCAATGGTAATTAAAGATGTTGGCCTACCTCTGAGAACGGAAGGTTCGTTTCTTCTGCAACCTATTTAGTATTAGCATAATGACAGAACTGTCAAAAACCAAAAAAGAGGAACTGAAGTTAACGACTGAGAAATGAGAGAAGGGTTCCAAGTATAACTATGCTTCACTAAGCCACAACAGCAACACACCCTTTCATGAATTACTCACAACCACACATGTCAGCACACTCCCTGGTGCGACGCGCTTACACACTAAGAGTAAAATACTTAAAACAACTCACCACGCAGGAACTGGAGAACTGATTGTGATTTCGCGCGCTGCGTTGATAGCTACAGTGCTGTGCTATAATGCAAAACACATTGTTCATCTTGGCACCATGATTGTTTACATCGTTTCATATTTGAAATATTTTGTGTTATGTTAGTAGTTTTGGGGTAATTTCTACATTTCGTGTTTTTACTGATACGTCTGTGGTTGACAGCCTCCAGCTGTTCCAGCACAATATGTATCCAGAACTGAGTCTGAATGCAGTGCTGCACGGCCCAGACCGTACATGAGAAAATCATTACGAAATATTATCAGCCCTGTATATGTTTACTTACAGCTGCACAGTAAAGGCTGATATTAGGAGAAATACTTTGTTTTTCTCGCATCTCCAGTTATAGAACAGTTCTTACAGGTAGCGACAATCTCTAGGAGACTAGAGAACAATCAGGTGAAGAAAGGTTCAACCGTAATTTCGGAACTGTAATGTAATTCAAATGACGCAATGGATATCTAATTGTACAAAAAACGTCTTAGAGGTAAAGTGGAAAAATAAACATAATCGGTGTTGAGCGCACTGCCATCGAAAAAAATGGAAAAATCTACAAAGTAATGGCGCTAAATAACTCTGCAAATATTCTAGAATTTAGTTTTAGGCCTCTTTCGTTTGCCAGATTCTTAAAATACAACGTTGTGTGTATGTCTTGTTTTCCCCTCTGCAGCTGAATGTAGTCCAGTCAACTGGAGGTTGTCCCATAACGAAACAGCGGAACATAATTTCTCAGCGGTTCTATAATTACGTGTTTTCTGATGCTAAATCCAAATTTCGTGTTTTGGTGCATTGTAGGAGATCGGCTTCACAACGAAAGATACCACAGATTTTCACTCTTTTCTCAGATTTTCGTTCGTTTCACGAAGACTATGCGTTTCTCGGAGTTGAAAACCCAGCACAAAATTAGAGTAGCCAAACTCTTCTACAAAACGCACCAATCAGGTCTGATTTTCTGACAGCGAGCGGTGACGGCGCTAGAGCGCGCTGAAGAACGGCGACTGCCGAAAATTCGGAACGCTCCTTTAACGGCCTTCGTCTGTTGTTCTCTGCTATTCCGGCGCACTGCAACGGTACGGCACGCTTCAGCAGAGGGGAAACAGCCCAGAACTCCGTCTGCGTTCTTCCCATCACCAAACACAACGGCATTCACCGTATATATCTGGCGATGAAACTAAAGTGATATCTTTTGAAACGTGTTCGTATTTATTTAAACTCGTCGTTTAAAGTGTCTGTCTGGTGTCCGAGAAATTATTGAAATTTATTTTGATACCGAAATATGTAAATCTCAGTGCAGAGCATCAGAAATGTGTAAAAATAAAATTTTGAACAGAAGTATGTGAAGAACACGCTACACGATGCAAAACCCAGGCTAGCCAGTACATGAAACAATTCGCCTGCGAGAGCGCAGGCGGTTTTCGATGTAATTTATATACGCTACTTGTCTACAAAACTAATGTTGGCCCTGGATACTGTTAATCCTTATCTTTAGACATGGAAACAATGACTGCACCAGAACTGCTTTTGTATTTATAATGCAAATAAACATAGAATTTAACGCATCTGAGTTTGTGTCAAACTGCTTAAAAATTGACAAATAACACCTTTCTGAAACAATTTACCGATCTGAAACGTCTGAAATGATGTGATATCTTCACAGATGCATTCTGGTGTGTGGCGGAGGATACTCTGAGTACCACAGGTGTTTCAGCCTTTTCCTGTTCCAGTCACCAATGTGTTGTACTCTCTTAAAAAAAGTTTGAAATCGAGTGAAAAACTTCACGTCCACAAGAGTAAACAGCTTTCATAAGTTTCAGCTCAAAGTATCAGTTCCAATTACGATTAGCAGAAGTGCCGAGCGCATCCTTCACGTACTTCCGATCAAAATTTAATTTTTATACAGTTCTGTTGAACTGTATTGAGATTATGAAATTGCATTGCCCTACTTTTCCAAAAAGCTGCTTCACAACTGTAGTGGACAAGGTTCATTCTCACGCTAGGCTTACTGTAACTGAGGAACCAATCGAGAACGGAGCTGAAATTCTGCCGTTTGTACTGACATGCTTCCCACGTATCAATGATTCGGAACGGAGGACTCTAGAATATTCGGTAAGTGAAATGCTGTGGCAGGTTAGTCCTCAGGGACGGTGCGAGAAATATCTTTGGACTACTCGTCTATTAAGAGCGTCCTTTGGCAACAGACCGACGTTGGGCGGCCATTACTCCCAGAATCCACTCAGCTCGTGACCTGTTTATTACAACCGAACCAGCGCCGTCACGCATGCAGCACGCTATAATCTGGAGAACTTGGCCTTGAATTGTTCTCACTGTCTCAACATGGTATTAGTTAACTGCAGGAGCGTCTACAGAAAGTTCTCAGAACTAATCTCGCTTATAAGTAGTAACAGTGTCCACACAGCAGTAGGGGTGGAAAGCTGGGTGAAACGCGAAGTCAGTAGCAACGAGATTCTAAATTCCGGTCGAAACGTAGGTCGTAAAGAGAGGTCGACCGCTGGTGTTTAAAGCAGTGAAAAGTAGGATTGCATGAGAGAGATCAGTGGAGATCCCGAATGTAAAATAATTTGTATCAAGAGAAGCGTTAAAGCTGGATCAAACGTGGTGATCGGACGCTTCAATAGACTCAGCAGCAACAATGGCGGAACAGTTTGAGGGGAACCTGGAGAATATTTCGCGTGAATTTGCTGGCCATGTTATAGTTTTAGGTGGAAACTTAATGTTGCCATGTATACAAGGAGACTCGGGTGGCTAAAACTGGTGGTAGGGCCAGAAAATCATAATAAATTAATCCAAGTGCTTTACCGAAAAACTACCTCGAGCCATTAATCTGAGAACCGACTGGTGAAGATAACATCTTAGGCCTGCCGGTAACAAAGAGACCCGAACTTTTCGAATCTGTTGGGGTAGAACAGGGAATCAGTGATCCCAAGACCGTTAGAGTGTCACTGAATACGACCGTAAACAGGAATACAAAGAAAGGTGGGAAGGTCGTTCTGCTCAGCAAGAGCGACGAGAAACAGGCTTCAGAGTACCTGAGCAGTCAGCACCAAAACTTCCTCTGCAGTACTAAAAGCGTGGCTATCAATGGAGAAGTTGAAGAGCATCGTACAGTACGCTGTAGGATCACAGCGATGAGTTTAAGGCCACTGATTTCCATACAAGTGCGCCTCGGCGCACGCCAGAACACGAGAGAAGAGTCTACAGAAATGTCAGAGATCCGAATGTCAACAATGGAACTCGAGCCAAAGAAAGAGTTCTTTGTGGAAAGCGATCCACACCTGTAACATGCTGCGTTACTCTCTACGTGACGAAAACCTGCGTAAACATTCGGTCTGGTAGTTTAGGCAAAAATGCTTACGGCACTTTTATCCACGTACAAGTAGCTTCAGGGGGCGACATTTACGCCGCGGGGAAAGTCGTAGGTGGGGGCGCGACGCAGAATGCGGGCAGCGAATCCGGCCGCGCATGCGCAGAAGCAGCGGGCGGTGCGGGAACAGGCGGTAGGGGCGCTGCGAGCAGAGAGAGGGAGAGAGAGAGAGAGAGAGAGAGAGAAGACCGGCCACGCGAAAGGGAGGCCGAAACTAAATCGGGATTGTCACTTCTCATAGTAACTTTGCAACACTGTTTGACGATTCAAGCTCCAGTTCTACTCAACAATTCAAAATTCAGTCGTGATCGCAGACACCAGCGTCCGGCTGGCAGTTAATGTCACGATATTACAAAGATATTTTCTTCTGCTCTACCAGTAATTTCGCAGTTGTATCTCAGCAGGTTACATCTGCCTAATGGCCGTATACGGTGTACAAACACTAAACGCTATTTCGATAACAGTTGTTTCACTTACGAGACAAAACGTTGGATTACAAAATTTCTGCTGCAAACTTCAGCCATACGCAATGTCATAACAATAACAAACTACACAGTTACAAGTATGTGAAATACGGACATTTTTCCATTACGCGACGTATGTCGGTACAAAGTCCCCCTGATCTAACGCTGTCTCCAGCACACGGCAGGCCGAGTACACAGCCAGACCGCCCGACACACACACTGCCTGCTACTGCCGTGAAAGGAAGCAACACCCGTGCTGTCGGCAACAGACCTACAACGAATATGGTTGTACCGATACTACAGAAGTTGAGTGCAATTGCCAAATTCACAACTTCATTCAGATTTGTGGCCCAGACTTCTACAAAATTGGCACAGCAAATAGGACACCCCGTTTCCATTTCTCATTTAATTGCCAACACGAGATATTTCTGCATTATGGGAATTTTCCAAAAAGCGTGAGCCTCCAGTTTAGTGGCAGTATCAACTCCTGAATCCAATCGGGGGTGGAACGGAGTGGAGTACAGTAGAGACAGACCAACACTTCACCACCACTTACACACGTAATTTCATTGCCGCATCCTACACAGTGCAGGAAGGCCATCCTTGCATAAAATATCGCCCGGTTTCGGCCGACAGTTGTGAATTCTGTATGTCTGGAGAGACACCCACACGGCCGTACCTCTTGAATACACCGATTCTCGTCCGCCGACCCAAGTTTTGTTTTTTCGCGTCCTCTGCTATTTATACCCAATATTGCGGTGGTAACTGCATTAATCATGTCGTACCACGTCGCACGCAATGTTCCACACCGTCGCCGTGGTACTGAACACCCTGTGTAGAGGCGACACAGCACACTCCTGTACCCAGTTGCTGGCTGTAGCGAGGTGTGACAGGTTACGGCAAAACACACACCGTGTTCTCCAGAACTCAAAGTAGTGCCGTTAAGTCGATCTCACGCCGTACACAGTTCGCGCCACGCCCACTGCTTACACGTTTCGTCATTTATCCATATCCACAGCTACTCAACGCCCAGCAGAGAATAAATCCGCACCATCACCTCATGAGCGTAATTCGTGTTAAAAAAATTATTCGCATTCAGTCTCGCCACCCAGGTCATAGGGAGTGCCGTGAATGTTTCGCAGCTTGCTACGGAGATTTAGTCTAGACGCCAACTGAATGCATCAAAATGAAACACTCATCAAAGGCAAACGCCTGTAAGGACTGTGTGAAGAACAAAATTGTTGTTAACCTCCCAGATGAGGGTTTAAGTAGTGCAGCATGTGGTTCGTTGGGACTGAAATGCTCGATAAAACCGACTGCTGGTTCTCCGAAGTGAAGAAATCGTAGGCAGTTACTCTCGTAAAGAAACGGCCAACCATAGTGACGTAGATGACCAGCAAATGTTTCCGAAATAAATTTAAGAGTTAAAATTTCCATGCCGCAAGTACAGAAAGCGTTGGTGTATGGGATGAAAGAACGTGCTGAGAAGTGTGTGGTAAGGAATGCTTACATACTGGTAGCCCTGGTGGAAAGCAATCCGATGAATAGGAAGATGCAGAATAACGTGAAATCCGGTCGTTAATAATCACGACGTTTAATGTACACACTTTGGACCTATTTCTATGAAGCAATAGAAAAGTCAATCAGTGACAGAAACACCATCTTGCAGGACATGGTTTCCGATATTGCTAACGATATAAGGAGCGAAAGAATTTGTGCTTCACCAAGTTGGACAACCCGCTTCGAAAACATCGCAGAAAATCACGTCTAGAAAGACAATAAAGAAGGTAGCGAGAAGAAGGTCTTAAAACTGTATAATTCAGATTTCGGTGTTAGTACGTTTCGTTTGATGGTAAAGAATACGATCGCTGTTCACAGTGACTCTACCGTGAACAATGAAACCAGTCCCTGAATTTGCGATAAAAGGACGCTTTCATTGAGAGGCGTTAAGAGGCGGATACAGGGTAATACACATTATCACTGTGGGTGGGTCAGGTGTTCATTGTTACCTGTGTCAATCGGCTGGAAAGTGCAGGACTTGTGCAAAGGTCAACGTCACCCACACACAAAGTAGTGATAGACTCATCGACATCTGGAAAAATGGCAACATGAGTGTTGTTACAGTTGTAATGCGTCACGCTTTTCTTCCGCTTTCAGGAAGCATATCCATCTTCTTTGTAGATTTGTGTTTAGCTTAACAAAATGAAACTAAAAAGCTACCGTCTTTCCCAACCAGAATTAACCATCGAAGTGTTGGCAGAAAACAGTTCCACTCTTCCGCTAAACAGCTACTTTGTACATTCCGCGTCATACGCTGATAAAAATTAAATTAAGTTAAGCCTGTGTCAATCTGTAACGGAAAAAACTATTTTCTGTTTCTGGCGACAATTTTGTGGGGCCTTTCGTCTCGCTACGGCTGCTTACGTCCGTCTGAGCAGCTGCCAGGGAGCGCCAGGAAACAGGCGCCACTGCGCACGCGCGGCGGCGACTGCGTAGCAAGCCCGAGGTTCCTGTGAGCAGCTGCCAGCGCGTTCGTGCGCATGCGCAGAGCTGAATTCGCGTATGAGCAGTGCCTTCTCCCGCTCCTGGCTGCTTGAAGCGCGGCTGTTTGCCGTATGAGCAGCAGCAGCAGCAGCGAGCAGCCAGATGCTACCCAGAAATTTTTTTAAATAATGCCAGATTCGCGCATGCGCAGAGCAAGCTGAGTTACAGTGGGGGGTCATTCTCCACGTGACCCGTGTGTATGTTTCGTGATATTGCCGGTCTCTCTTCGTTTACAGCTTCCACATCAAATGAAAACAAAACGGATTTGTGTGTCTGGCAGCCATCAAGTGAATTATTATACATTCTCATAATAATGAAAGACTAAAATAAGTCAGTAGTTTCAATTTTCCGATTTTATATTATTTCCACTTTATTAGCAATCAACCATTAATGTCTTAATGAAGCTATTTCTGTCAGTTCTGTGGACAAATTTGCTTCTATTAATTTTCCGGAAGTCTCGGAACCGAGGTGATCATTTTAACATATAGAACGTAATAGTAAAGATGTTAACCAGATGTAATTACTTACCGAATGAAAGAAGGACGTACTGATTTCTGTGTGTTTAAAAGCGTTCTTTCGGGCAGAGCATCTTCATTTTGCAAATAAAACACAGTTGTTGACAGAAAAAATAGTGGCAGCGAGAATAAAATCATAAATCTGCTGAAAAACAACAGGAGAACAATGGTATTAGTGCAGTTCATAAGGGAATCTGTAGACAGCATTGGATATAGCAGAATGTAATGTTAAAAATGTAGCCACACGTAATTACTTACCAGAGTAAAGAAGGACGTAATCATTTCTCTACATTTGAAAGCCAGCTTTGCAGCAGCGCGTCTTCCCTTTGCAAATAAAACGCAGTCGATGGCAGAGTAAGTGGCGGCACCCATGAGATGCTCATTAACCTGCTGATAAAAAGAAGGCGAACAAACCCATTGCTACATTTCATACAGGAATCTGTAGACAGCATTCGAGGTTCCAGGATGTAATATTAAAATCGTTAATAAGATGTAATCGCTTAGCAGATGAAAGACTGAAGTACTTATTTGGCCATATGTCAACACCAGTTTTCCAGTAGCTCATCTTTATTTGGAGTTAAAGCCCAGCAGGTGGCAGAGTAAATGGTGGCAGCCAGAACAGACAGCTTAACTTGCCGAGAAAGAGCAGGAGAACAAACCTGTCACTGGACAGGTCTACTGGGAGTCTGTTATTTGCACTTCTGGATTTTGTACGTACTACGTATGTCTAAGACGCTGAGAGACACTTCTGAGTCGCTTATTATTCGCTCGCAGTCTTTGCTCAGGGCAACTGTGTCGCTGGAAGGTGTGTTCGTTTTTGTCATCGCTGCTGGGATGAAGGAAACATTTTTTTATTTGGTGGCACTGCAGTCGCGCGTGGTTAGATTCATTGTTGAATTAGACAGCCATGTGAGGGGAATTGAGATTTTTCATTAAAGATTGTTTAATTTTCACTGTAAGGGTTTTTTCATGTCTGTCAATTATTTTTCTAACAATTGTGAGAGTAGGCATTTGACATAAATGTTGTCCTTTTTCAATGTCAGTGCATGTTGTAACATAAATTTCATACAGTTAATAATACATCAGATAATGTAAAAACAGTTTGTTAAACGAATATTTCACCTAAGAGCATTGTCCACATCCTCGGTCCAAGTCATTTTTATTTAAAGCAGTCTCTCACTCAGTGGTGTGTACAACACAGTTTACTTGCTGGCTGGAGCATCGGCAGTAAGCTCTCAGCAACTGTAGTCAGAACTTTGCAACTGGCGTGCGCAGAGAAGCAAGCACTGCGTTTCCAAGCAACTACATTACGAGGTGAGACATTTCCATTTCACGATCTGTTTGCTACGGAAATTATCAGCGCACAGGGACCATTTCATGTACAACATTATTTGCCAGATCACTGAAGCACAGGGACAACTTTGTTTAATTCAAGAGATTAACAGTACAGTTTCAGCAGAGCATTTCCATCGAGGAACAGGAAATTAACAGATTGGAGCTTTTTCCACGCACAAACAATACACAATGGTATACACAATTTTTCACTGACCCATCTTCTGTTCTCGACAATATAGGTGAAGAATCAAAGCCAAGGTAGACACTTGTGAAGCAGCAACAGACGAACTAAACAACACACCGAATGGGACAGATATTTCAGCACACCGTTCACAGAATTCCTAATGATTCAACTTTTAGTTTTGAAGAATAAAAATCCGCCAGACAAAATAAAAGTACTTGTTTCTTTCCCCAAGTCATAATGTTTACGTCATCGTGAATTGATTGACATTGCAATTACTAATACAAAAAAGGCAGCTGAGGAAAGGAAAATGCTAATAAAGAAGGTAAGTCACAATAGAAAATTCAAAGTTGGACAAAAAGTTTTAGTTCGAGCGCACCCGTTGTCTTCTAAAGCAAAGAACAAGTGTCAAATATTTGTATTCCTGTATAACGGACGATTTCGGAGTCGACGAATCCCACTTCCGAACGTAGTACATCTTGAAACACTCAGAACGAAAGTTTCCAGAGGTTTCCATCACATCACCAATATAAAACCTTTCATTGTATAATTAGTTGACTTTCTACTCGTTAATGATGACTACACCATACTAATATATAACACTTATGTTCTGACAACACGTATTTCATTTTCTTATGACGCCAAGCGTTTGCGAGTAGTAGTTAACCTTTTTCTACAGGTTTTCTTTCATTGACATGTATGTGTACATGAAAATTACAATTTTTTCTCATCCGGTACTATAAGTACCAGCCACTTTGTATGTTAATTTTCACTGTCATTATTTTTATGTAATAGATACAACAGAGCACATATCACGTCATGCTCTAACATAACTCACCCCGATCTTTACATTACATCATTGTACAAGCAGAGATTACGTAAAAGAAGAGAGCAATAATTTTTTTCGTCAATGCCAAAGGCATCACAGAACATAAAAGCAACACGAGAAACAATAAATCGAATTTTGCGCGTCGTAAAGCATTTTCTCTTACAGGGTAACGTATAGAAGTATGCAACAACGGATTCCAGACAGTACTGATAAAACAGATAGAGTATATATTTTTTCACAGGTATAACACGTACTGTGAGTAATCGGAGGAGATATTCAATTTAAGCGCCTTGCACTGAGATACTCAAAGACTGAGATATAACCAGGATTTCTTCATTCACTGTCAGAATTTTATTGTAGGTGTCGTATGTGAAGTGAAGACTTAAGGCTTTATTATAGATGAAGTATGTGTAGCAATGATTTATAGATTTTTATAATGAGAATACGATGAGATAATAGGAAGTGAGAATAGCGAACTTTTTATGGTTATTATGCAGGCGTTTATTATTTATGACATGAAGTGGCATATTGATGTTAGGTATTGTCACGGACTGCGTGGTGATTTCGCCCTTGTTGCATTCCTTGTTGATTGTGTTTTGGTGTGTATCTCTGACGAGTAGTACTTTAATGGTTTGAGAAAAGATGTTGCAAAACGATAATACAAGGCTACGAATTTACAGGAAGATAAACACATTGTTTCAAAAATATGCAATTTTTTTGTGAACAGCAATGAGAAAGTTTGAAGACGCTTATTACGATGTACTTGTTTTGATGAATTTCTGACTTTGCTTGCGCTAGTGTATTTTTTTCTCATTTACAGGGTAATACCATTTCTCATTCTTATTCGCCTCTAGACAATAGACTTAACCGGAAAGAGATAAATTCTTAATTGTTTTCGCACTGCACCTTGACTTTACTTCTTTACAGATATTAAGTACTCTTCCTGGTACCACTTAAATTTTGCATTTGGGGCAGTTATAAGTAATCGGCACGTGCATAGGTTTCGTGAACACATTTTCATTTGCTTTATGTTTTGTGACTCAGAGGCAAAAGACAGATGTAATAATTTCTTTTTTTTCTGCAGAAGTAAAATATTGTTCACATTTCATTCCTTTCCTTCCCTTTAGCCTATATCCTTATGGGCATCTACTCGAGTATATAAAAACATACACGCTGCAGAAATCAGTATTGTACGCATGCATAACAAGACGAGTGGCAGACTGTACGTGTAGTGGTTACTGTATTTTAATGTTTCTTTTCTCTCACAGCGTGAAACCGATTTCCATTATGATTATTCTGTCTGACATGTCACTGCCGACACAGCAGTGTATATTGTAATTTGAATATTCGTAAGAAATGCTTGTTATTCTTTGTTTTTTAATCTGAGGATTCACCATAATTTATGTAGTTTTAGATAAATGTAAAAGATTTATTTTCTTTCACTGCGTTGTAACAGGATACACGTACTTTGAGAAAAGAGCACATTGATGGACTCGAGTAGAGTTATTCTCTGCACTGTGAGACAGTTGGACGTATTATGGACGTTTTCCTTACGACGGCATGCCACATCGATTATCGTGATTTTAGATGGCTTCACAGACATTTTGTTAAAGTGACGTGGAGGTACCTTTTGTGAGCGGTCTGGCTCTGAGTTGTCTCTGGGTTCATTATGGACAGGTACAGCACCCACTGAGTCCGCCCTCAGCCGCCTCCCACACAGTCAGGGTACGACGCTCTCACCTGGTCAGATATCACAGCGATGTGAGTGCTGGAAGACACTCCAGCATGAGCTGCGTAGCGCACTGCGTACACTCGTGCCAGCAGCTCCGTGTACGAAAACCACGAAAAGACATTGCTTCGATACACATTTGCTACGACAAAAAGACGACGTAATCACAGCCAGTCTCACGACATTTTGTGCAGAATAACGGCAAAGGAAAATGCCGTGAATGGCATTTTTCCCACAGTTAATGACTTTACAACTAGGCCACACAAATCTAGTGGACAATTTTCTTTAACTTGTGCACACTGCCTTCAAACGAAATGTAGCGCATTCTAAATACACCTAAACGCCAGTGTAATCAACATTTGTAACTTTACTTGGAGTGCACCTGAGCAAGAAATGGACGATGATTTTTGCAATTTAATTTATCAGCGACGGAGCACTGCCACTTACAAAACAAAAAAGTTTTTCATGACTTGTTTACACTGCATATATGCCAGTCACATGTATATATTGCATATTCTGTTATATATTTATGTTTCTTTATAATATACTACTCTACTTCCTACTATTTTTGTGTAATATTACGCAGACGAATTTTTCTGTACAATATTTGACATGTGCAAACATGCTCGTGCAAAATTCTAGCTGGAGAGGCTGTGGGATAGCGAAATAGATTGTGAAATAGGTCTACTGTAAGTTTCTTCTTCTTCTTCTTCTTCTTCTTCTCCTTCTTCTTTCGAATTACCCATTTGGAGGGTACGATGAATCAACTGTGAGTACTCTTCATTGTATTAGATTGCCTTAGTTTCCAAATTTCCTTCACCCTTTCAGAGTGTCGTTCCCTTTCTTCTTGAGCCCGCTTTCGTCTAGTTGTTTTCTTTCTCTCCTCAAATTCTGTCTTTTGAACTGCCTTTCTGAAATGTGTTCTGTTTTCTATTATGTCTATTGTAATTTCGCGGTTTTCCAAGTCCATTTCAGTCTCTATGAACCATGCGGGCTAGGATTTGTAGCTATAGAGTAATCTGAATATACGTTTGGTTAGTCTGCTGTTATCCATTCCGAATATACCTCCAAAAAACTGTAGTCTTCTCTTCCACATTACATCACTTAGTTTTTCAATTTTCAAGTACAGCACTCTGTCTGTTCTTAACCTGTGCTCAGCATTATCGTTTCTTTTAGTTCCATGTATTTTCCTTAAAATTCTTCTTCCGACTTTCTGTGAGTTTGCCATTTGCATTTCGGTATTTATACGTACTATGTGTGCCTGAGACGCCAAACGACAATGTTGAGTCTGTTATTCTTCACGGGCAGTCTGGTCAGAGTCTGCCTGGCAGCGAGGATCGCTGGAGTTGTGGCGTCAGAGGGGTAGCGAGGCAGGCGCCGAGCAGCGGACTCGTGGCAGAGTAGGCGTGGAGGCGGCCGTGGGTGCGTCTGAGTTAAAGTGAACTGTGTCTGAATATTGTGAGACAGGGGGGGATGATTTGACTAGTGATTTGGAATGAAATTAGAGCAGGAAAGAGTATGAGGTGGATTGAAGTGGAATGAAGGCAACATTTCTTATTTAGTGACACCACAGTCGCACGTAGCTTGAAACGTCCCCTTAGAAAAATTATACATGACTGTGCTTAAACTGACACACAATATTTTTATTAGCGCAACGCAGTCTGACTTTGAGAAATCCCTATAACGGAATGGCCCTGACTAAATTAACCTATTCGTTTCACAAATCACTTACCTCACAAAAAACTTCGTTACTCGAACTATTGCAATACAGTGAGCACTACTACTGCCAGCTAAATAAAAGATTCAAACTACAGAAGGCACTAACTACTGATAGGCATAGTTAGCAAATGAAAGATTTTAATAGAGAACAAACAATGTATTTACCTTAATGGTCATAATATACATAGCAGTTCATGACATCCATTCTTACAAATGTACTGTTTCTCTCACTTCCCCATATCCACTACTGCTGGTGGCTCGCCTCCAACTGCACAACGCTACGCGCTGTTCACAGCCAACTGCCCAACGCTACAATAGCGAGTATTACAACAATGCCAACCAACCACAGACTGCACAGAGCACAGCCAGTGATTTTCATACAGAGCGCTACGTAGCGGCGGTGTTAGCAATTTAAGAACCTAAACAGCTTACTTACATAGCCCCCATGCTCCCCACAAAAAAGTTTTACAAATTGTTTTGGGCAGTGGCCAATAATGATTTGATAAAATTTTTCATAATCACAATAACAAAGATATCAAATGCACACACTTATTGATACAATGTTGTTCAAAAGCTAAAATTTTCTCACAGTCCGTAAAGACAGTCCTTATCATTCATCACAATAAAATTGCAGTGTTTTTTTTTTCAAAGTCTGAGCAGTAAAAGAGAATGCACATGGAAATAATGGATTTCCATGCAGTCTTGAAATAGTGTTGTCCTTCCAACGGAAAGACAGTGCTGACTCTTGACATGCAGACAGGTAATGGGCCACAACAGAGCAAACCCACAGCAGAGTCAGTCGAAGTTTTGAAGAATATTGGTAGGTAGGTTATCACAGAGCAGACCCACTGTAGTCTTGGTAGAGATTATGTTATTGCTGTGCCACCAGAGGTGCAGTCCTTGTAGAAATAATGGTACTGGTGAGTCATCAAAGGTGTAGACCCACTGTAATCCTTGTAGAAATAATGGTATTGGTGGGTCATCAAAGATGCAGACCCACTGTAGTCCTTGTAGAGATGGCCAGCAGCCATCTGTTGCGATTGTGCAGGTGCACAATCACCATTGAAGAGTCTTGCGGGTAATATAGCAAGTCCATGAACCACCACTTGTGCACTCACAAAATTTTTTTTGGAATGTCCTTCGAATCAGCAATGCTGTTATCCAGTCCCTTGCTGAATTATTAACACACATGCAAACACTATCATTCCCTACTTCTCACATATTGTCCATATACTATGACCAACAGAAACGTGTGCAGTGAAATGTAACTTACAAGTTAGTTCATTTGATGAACTGGTGTCAATTACAATTTTATAACATAAGAATACAATAACAAAGGTACAAAATACATAATTAAAAACATAAAAATACAGATAACATTTGTAGTAATACAGGCTTTACGAAACAATAGAAATGAACATATATACATCAGTGTTACAGGAATTATGACATAAGTAAATCCATAAAAGATCAGAATAACTTTTGAATCATCAACTTCTCACATGAGCATTAAAACAAAACAGAATAAATAATGTCTAAACATATTTACAAAGTAAATATATTATTAATACCAATTATATTTGAGGATAACAGTATTCCTCATCATAGTGAATGTAGCTTAGTATTAGAAGAGAAAGAAATTCTATGAAACAGTACACAGAGACAGGAAGAAAACAAATACACAAGGGTACACAAACACATAGTGGGATAACACAAGGAAAGGACAGGGTTTGTTTTACTACAGTATTTTGCAAACAAAACTTTCTTTGTTTCTCGGAGATCTCCCTTCATTCTTCATTATTTCCAAAAAGTCCTATCTATACCTGCTTTCTGTACTTTTTTAGTAAAACTTCTCAATGCATTTCTTCCAATTCATCGCAACTCATTCTCTTATATAGTCTACCCCTCTTAAGTTAACTTAAATCTACTGAGCTCAGATGCTAAACTAAGGGACGAGGCAAGGCAGCAGCACAAAACAATTAATACAAACAGCAATGAAAAAAAATGGAAATTGTCAAACCAAGCAGCATAAATTAGCAAATCAAATGCAATATTACAACTAATATAAGGCAATGCGCAGCAAACAAGAAAAATAAATCCGTAGTAAAACTGGCTTAACAGTGTAATACAAAGTCAAATTCAGCAACATTATGCCTGGCAAACGGCAGCAGCAAATGTAATAACTTGTATCTAAACATGACAAAGCTCAAGCAGAAAAAATATTACAGTAAAAATGGCCATGTTTAATACCTATGTCACATCTTAACACTAGAGTGATGCATCACCTTAACTTACACTACTAAATAAGTTACCAGTCATTGACAAAAATTATGTACGCAATTCCTGTGAAGGGAAATGTCTTTTTGTGCTCCCTCATTTTTTTGGAATAGATTATAAAGTTATTATTTACTGGATCTGTAGGCATAAAATATTTATATTAGTACATCTATAAAATTTTATTTTAACCAATGCTGCAGTCCAGCTAGAAACTAGATATTAAACAAAATGAGCAATCTCTCAACTAGAAAGACAATAGATGTAAAATGTTTCTCATCATTTCATTAGGCATTTTAGTAAATATCATAAATTAAGAGCTCCACAGTGTAATCATATGTTTTCGAGTTTGAGTGTGTCATATTTGCGATGCTTTCGACAAAGAAATGTCAATAGCGAGGATAATGGCATCTTTTTTTTTTTCTCCACCTAATGGCTTTCTTTTGTCAGACGACTATCTCTCAGCTGGGCGCCCAAACCGCATTACGTCAAGTCACTTACCTTTCTTACTGAAATATTTACGACAGCAGTTTCCGCTACAGTGACAGTCTCATATAAAAATATTTTCACAGGTTGAGAATTTGTTACAAACGTGTAGAAACAAAATCCTGTAAATATAACAGTGCCCAAAAAATTTTCATCGGCATTGTGATACATTCATGAATATACACACATTTCATAACTCTTAAAGTACGATTCTTGTTTCCAACATCCTTTTCATAAATCAGAGTCCCTAACCACTACTCCTTATTCCATACCTTATTACACATGTACATATTCGTCGACACATCAATCTTGCAGCGACACTTTAATATTTCATCATAATAAATACATAACATAACCAAATTCCTCATATAGCATCAGATTATTGATCATAAACATACCTCAACAGCATAATACACATCGTTGTCATAATAATAACATCATAACAGATCAATCACATCTCAAAATCGTCGTAGCTTTCTGAATATTTTAAAACCTACAAAAAATTCTCCGCTCGTTTCAAAAGTGTCATCTACCTCAAACGTACTTTAAAAATCATGATCCCATACCAAGTACGACATTCAAAGCTCTCATAGTATCACAATGGTTCTGAAAAAATATGAACAATTCACAAACTACAGACAAAATACAATTTCATAAGTGTGAAGTTATCCAACTGTGTAATTGCGTAAACATGTGTCACTGACGTAGGAAAAAGAATGTTTGTTTCTCTACCAAATAATCAGATATCTGTGTAATTCTGTGTTACAGAAATATGGTACCGATGTGTAAAGTTGTATAAGCAAATACCATATTCGCTAGGGCTCCTTGTGTTTGCCAAACACATGGTACACAAAGTAAGCGTGTACCCCCCTGAGGTTTAATGTAATTATACCCTCAGGTGTTACAGATTACAGCAATGGAATGAAATGTATCATGGAAAACTTTCTTTGTAATTAAAAAATCTTGAAAAATAAATGGTTTAAGTACAAAATTAATCACTCAAATGCGTGTCCTATAGCGCTAAATGTGCGTCTTGCTGTAAGATAATTCTGTGGAACTGTCGTAGTTATCGTCCTCTGTAGGCAAAGTTCTGCTGAAGTCAATGTACTTACCTCATCATAAACGAAAGTGAAATGCTTTGCGTATAGATATTGTAGTTATTACATACCTTACTGTGATAAAGAAAGTACTATAATGTAACGTATTGTTGTGCTACAAAAAAGGCAGTCTCATTGTAGCTATACCACAAAAGATACCACTAAAACATATTTTACTTTCCAGAATAATACAGAAAAACTGTGCAGATATGAAACAGATTCACAGGAAAAGCAACAATATAAATTGTGTGACATATTAGTAGCGTCGTGATATAATCGTGTAGCTGTCAAAGAAATCAAATGCTAAGTCATCTTTAATCTCACTGAATGTACTTCAAATAAAGAGTATCTTTTCAAGTACCAAAATGTTGCATTAAAATCTCATTAGCAGTATATGTTCTAAGTATGTAAGCCTGATAGTCGTTACGTAATCGCGCAACTAACAAGCAAGAATGTACAAATAACAACACTGTGTCGTCTGTTCACTATAACAATGCATTCGCAATTTCTGTTTAAATAAGTTCTCTTGAAACTTGACTGGATATTTAACTTCAAAACATTGTTGCATGTTAACAGTTTCTCAGTGTGACGAAGAGTACTAGTAATGTGAAGTGAAAAATTTTATAGCAAAGACAAAGTTAAAAAGCAGATTATCTTTCAATAAACGGTTTTACATGTGAAATGTGATGCAATCCTTTACTCTTCCTAGTACGCAGAGCAATTATGATGCAGTATACGTCAGTAAAAAATACTGGAATTTTTCTCAAGGTCAGCGTCTATGTTATTTTTCTCTGTACCAGCCGGCGCACGCGGCTGCCTGCGGTGTGAGTCATTGCCTATTGTGTCTTTGTTGGCGCGCGTCGTTATTGGGATTAGGAGACCTAACTTCTAGAAATTCACCTTGTCGAGAGGGCCCTGCCCTGTTTGAAGCACGCCAGTTCTGATGAAATTCAGGTCTGTCGTTTTGTCGGTAGTTTACATAGTTCATTTTTTGTCGGTCATGTGGTGGAGAATTTTTCCCAGAATCGTAACTGCACGGTGGACCGTTGCGTCTGAAGTTATTCTGTCACCCTTGATAATAATTGTTTTGGTTCCCATATTGTCTCTTTCTGTGCTTATCTCTGTCATATTCATTACTACGGAAGTACGATCTTTCTCTGTAGCTATTATTCTGCCAACGGTTGTCATATGGGTGGTGTCTGTTTTGGTCACGATTTGCGTTGTGAGAATAGCCTTGTCGTGTCCAGTTATTATTTCTGTCATCGCGGAATTGTGACCGATGTGACCTGTAACTATTGTGTTCCTGTTTTCGCGTTCTGCGATTGTCAGTGTCAATTTCCAATTCTTGTAACAGTCCCTGAAAAGCTTCAATGTCGTCTTTGCAACGTCCTGCCAAAATAATATGTCGTAAATGTTCAGGTAGTTTGATTAAGCAAATGCGGATGAGTTCTGAGGGACTGTATGGGTTGGACAGGTACTGATTCTTGTGCAACATGTCTTCAAAATTTTTCACAAGACTGGAAAATTCAGATTGTTCGAAATGTTTCATCATTATGATGCTATGTTTTACTCGGTCTTGTGTAGCTTGAAACCAATATGCTGAGAGGAAGCCATGATAAAATTCTCCTTCACTGTGACAATCGTGAATGACCGATCGCATTCTTTCAGCTGGTTCATTCTCTAAGTAGCCACACACAAATTTTAATCTGTGCTCTAATGACCAGTTGGGAGGAAAACAATGAGAGAATTGATGGAGCCACGCTTGTGGATGAATGTCGTTGCCAGAATTCGTAAATGTTTTGAATTTACGTGTAGTAATGAACAGCTTATAGTCAAAATCATCGTGTCGGCGAGTAGCATATCGGTCATTGTTACGTCGTGTCGGCGGTTTCATCTCAAAATTCGGTGCACCTTGCCAATTTCTTTCATAATTTTCGAAATGCCCTGTGTTATTATTTTGCGGCTTTTCCGTATTTCTATGTCCCTCTTCCCGTATTGGGGCGCGAGTGTCCTCTGAAATATGTAAGTTTTGTATTACTTGTGGCAACTGATCTTGTACTTCCCGAATTTCTCTTTTGTGTTTATAACACTCCCCGTCTGCTAACTACTGTACCATAACCTCAATGCCAGAAGCAGGTTGTAACATAAAACAATTTTGTAAAAGTAACTATGGCACAAAGCAACAGAGCAGTGTTACCCTCTGAGAGGAATTTTGTTAAGTTGACCGTATTGTTCCTAATGGAAGTGGCTTATCGGAAATGAAAGTCAGAATTACGTTAATATTGGAATAGTGACAAACAAAATTTTCCCTAGCTATACTGTTTATAGAATAAGGGAAACGGTCGCCAGCCTAATTAGGCAAGAGAAAGATTAACATTCTCGTTTATGAAAGTAGGTATAAGTAACTATAATGGACAACACAACAGACACAACCTAGACTTAGCAAGACGCGAGTGCAATGAACTCTAACACACATATGTTTTAAGATTGAAGCTAACAGTTAGAGCAGCAGGAACTATTTTCAAAATTATAACAGGTACAGAAAAACACTATCACTTTCAGGGTTTACACAAACTGAGTGGTCTTTATACTGTTAATATGCACACAAGAGAGACAAACACTTGGCATACATGAGAATGTAACGTTTCACAACTGCAGCTTTCTCACTTTTACTACAACGAAACACAATGTTGACAAAATTGCAAGGAATTGACTCTCCTTTTTAGAATTTACTACAGACAACAACGTGATCATTTACTTTATAAGACTCAGCCTAAAGTTTGAAGTTGGTAACAGCACTTTAAATAACAGTTTCAATAGGAAAATTATTATTGGACAAATAACATTTGCTTTAACTCACTCTGTTACCACATTAGCTTTAACTATCTTTCTAATAAGTTCAAGAGGCATTATTTAACAAAGCTCTAGGCTTCAACGTACTTTCAGTAAGGACACTCGGTAATCACTTTACTTCAAACGGAGAGGACCCTGAGAGGTGTTATGATGAGGAGTAAAATCAAGGTAGGTAAATAAATTCCGATATGAATTACCTTATATTTCAGCACACTAACACATCCATTAGGCTGATCCTTCACTGTACATCAATATAGTATTACGTTACAGTGATTGCGCAATGTGGTGGCAACTGCATGTTGGTAGGTGGAATTACAGGTAGAATTGCCGGACTTTATCGTATCTTCAAGGCGATGATTCATACAAATTCCAGAATAGATCCAGCTATTTATCCACCCATCCGAGGCATTGGAAAGAAGCAGTAAAAGCCTCTCTCTGAATCAGCATGATATGCACCTTTACATTGACAGTGCACAGACTGGTAGCTCGTCTCCGACTGCTGCTCGTCTCCGACTCGTAGCTCGCCTCCGACTACTGCTCGTCTCCGACTGCTGCTCGTCTCCGACTCGTAGCTCGCCTCCGACTGACTATCAGTTCCACCTTTTCCACCTTGGCCAACCACAATTTGCGCGCGCTACACAGTTCCGTTCCCAAGGGGAACCACACTACCTCTTACATACAGAATAACTAAGAGCCCTAAGTGAGGATCAGCAGTTTACATAATAGCAACCAAATGTATTAAATAAAACAGAACATTTTCACATATTGACACTTCTACAAAAATTATTCACACAAAATTACAATCATATACAGTAAGTATTGTTCCCTCCAAATGGGTCAAAGCATTTAAACGAGAGATATGTTACACAGCATACAATCAAATCATAACATCAAAGTTTGACAAAGAAAAGAGTACACAATTTTATGTTATCGATTCAAACACATTTACAAAAGATCAACAATGTAACATTAAATAAAGCAAAATGAATCCATACAGCATAAGAGCTGTGGTGTTACATGTTGCGTATTAATTTGATTCTGATTTTGTTTGAATTTCTTAATTTGTTCATACTCTTCTGTGTCAGTGATGGCTACAGGTCTTTTTTCATTCAGATCATCATCTACCTTTGCAGATAAGTTAGTGAACTGATCCGAAAGTTCGGCTACTTTCTCCGATAGTGTACTTATTTCCTCAGTGTGTTTTTCTAAACCAAATTTCAGAGTGTCCATTTGTGTTGAAATAGTATCTACTGTGTCCTTTAAGTTTTCTTGAGTTTTTGTAAGTTGTGTAACCGAATCGGTAGATGCAACTGAGTCAATTTTACCCCACAAGGTCTCATGATTTTCATGAACAATCGTTTGCAGTTCTTTTATGGCTGCTTCGTGATTCTGTAATGCATTTTCATGCCGCGAAAAAATAGGTTGAAAATGCTCACAAATTTGTGTTTTTACGTCATTACAGACTTTTTGACATTTCGATTCATTGTTATGTAACTCAGTAGTTAAATCTTCACGTGTTTGTTCAAGCGTATGTTCCACTGAGTCTAACTTTTGAAGCTCTTGTTCCATTGTGTCTAACTGTTGGTGTGTTTGTCTCTGGTGTTGTTCCATTGTGTCTAACTTTTGAAGATTTTGTTCCATTGTGTCTAACTTTTGACGCTTTTGCTATGTTTGTCCCTGATTATGTTCCATTTGTTGCATTAACTGTAATAACAATGCATTAGTGTCTGGAATCTGTTCCTCTACGCTTTTTGGCAGTGCATTTGCACCGGCAACATTCACATTTTGACAAGCTGAAAATGTGTCTTGACTTATTTGAGAAAACGGTGAGGACGCAAAAGTATGAATCTACAGTATTTGCAAGATTGTGTCCTGTCATTTCGGATTCCTGAGGCGAGCTGTTGCCGACCGATCGATCGATAATGCTTCCCTGTTCACTAATTGTTTCACTGTCTAGACCATTATTTGCAGCCCGCTCCATTTCCCTATGCACAATTATCAAATTACTACTTTGAATGTCTGTTAATTCATTACTCGGCGGCGCTGATAAGCTACGCTCGTCGTCACTATTATTTCTCAGTTTACTTTGGAGCCTAGTGTTACGTTTTTCACACGCCATTATTGTCACAATATTTCACACGATAACACAGAAAAGCACAATTTGAAGAGCAAAATAAGAAAACACATTAACACAGCATTGAAAATAATATCTCGTTAATTGCAAGCGCAAGTGCAAATCTACATGCATGCCACAACTGTTTTACTGTACAAGAATGAAAAACTACAACTACAAAGGAAAGTCTCTCTACAATTACGCGCTAGCAATAAACAAAGGCTGCACTAATTGCACAAATTACAAGAAAAAATCAGAAGATTCCAGTGAGGTATCCTCGGCTAAGGGTCGACGTATGAAACGTCCCCTTTGAACAATTCTACGTGACTGTGCTTAAACTGACACACAATATTTTTTTGCGCAACGCAGTCTGACTTTCAATAATCCCTATAAAGAATGGCCCTGACTAACATTAACCTATACCTTTCACAAATCACTTACCTCACAAAATCTTCGTTATTCGAACTACTGCAATACAGCGAGCGCCACTACTGCCAGCTAAATAAAAGATTCAAACTACGGAAGGCGCTAACTACTAATAGGCATAGTTAGCAAATGAAAGATTTTGATAGAGAACAAACAATGTATTTACCTTAACAGTCATAATATATATAGCAGTTCATGACATCCATTCTTACAAATGTACTGTTTCTCTCACTTCATCACATCCACCACTGCTGGCGGCTCACCTCCAACTGCGCAACGCTACACGCTGTTAACAGCCAACTGCCCAACACTACAATAGCGAATATTACAACAATGCCAACCAGCCACAGACTGCACACAGCACAGCCAGTGATTTTCATACAGAGTGCTACGTGACGGCGGCGTTACCAATATAAGAACCTAAGCAGCCTACTTACAAGCTAGATTCACTGTTGAATGAGACATCCACATAAGGGAACTTTAGATTTTTCATGAGAGATTGTGTAATTTTTACTGTGAGCTGTTTTTGATGTTTATTAATTATTTCTCTAACGTTCGTGAGAGTAAGAGTTTGTTATCGGTGTCGTCCATTGTCACTGTTAATAAATGTTGCAATATCAACTACATACAAGTAATAATATATCAGATAATTCTTAAAAAATGTCGTTAAAGGCATATTTCACCTAAGAGCATTGTGCACATGCTCGGTCCAAGTTATTTTTATTTAAAGGAGTGTATCACTCAGTCATGTGTATGAAATGGTTTACTTGCTGTCTGAAGCACTGGCAGTAAGCTCGCAGCAAGTGTTCGGAAGCGTGAGGTACTTTGTCTCGGTGGTATCTACTCCGAATACAGTATAAAGACGCACACTGCGTGGAACAGAAGTTGCAACGTAATATCGAGTACGCATCTAACACACGGGTTTCCAAACGTTTCCTCTGACTTCTTTCCACTTCGAAAATCTTGGTAATTTTACGGAACGCCTTGTTTGTTTTGAACGTTAATGAAACTTTAAAAAAAGAGAAGCATTTGTTTTATTCGGTGATTACTTCAATGTAGCTCATGATCAATAACACAGGAACCATAATAAAATGAAATAAAAATTACTATCGTCAAGATGTTGACGAAAAAAACTCCATGTTATAAACATTTTTTCGTGGAGCACATTTTCTGTCCTCGCGGAGCACCAATGTTCCACAGGACACAGATTGGGCAACCCTACTCTAAGAAAATGCTCTGTGTTGAGTGCAGGGTGAAAGAGCACCGGTTAGTTTGAGACACACTGCGAATCTGTATGTCATCCTCAGAAAACTAACAAAACACAGTTGCACAGGTGCGTCTAATTTTGGCTTCCAGAATGAGATTTTCACTCTGCAGTGGAGTCAGCGCTGATATGGAACTTCCTGGCAGACTGAAACTGTGTGCCGGACCGAGATCGAATCTCGGCACACAGTTTTAATCTCCCAGGAAGTTTAATTTTGGCTTACTGAAAAAGACGCACCGTCCAAAATACAGGGGCGAAAAATTCATTAACTGGATAGAATTGGAGTAAAATTTTTCCCAATACGTATATTGGGTAGCATGGGACTAGTACCATCGCCGTAGTTGTTTTCAAATCGATAGTTCACTTAACTTTTTTGTTATGACTGACAGTAAACATTGAATGACGTTCGCTACGAGACTGTTTTTCCCGTCCCGGGCTACTTATCGTTACAACGCAGAAGCACTGTAACAGTGTGTGTGTGGGCGGGGGGAGGGAGGGAGGGAGGGAGGTGTTCGTGCTCGGTTCCTGTCTGAGCTGGCTGCGTAGGGTTAACCGCCTTTGGTTTACTTCGAACCGGCGGCCATTTGTGTAGCCATTCGACATCTGCCTTACTGCAGCTACGTTACAGTGTACTGTATTAAGCGAGGTTCGAACGACGACCCCGAGCTGGCGCCCAGGCAAGAGTTGAAATGCGATTAATTCGTTTTGCAAAAGATTTTAATTGGGATGAAACTAATGCACTGCTAATGGCACCATTTGTAGTTGCACCGATAGCATTTTATGTGCAATAACATGCAACTGTACTTTTAACTTGCATAAATGGGTTCAAATTTTGTACGAAGGTAGGTGAATGGATAAAGTCAAAACGAGGCAAGGTACTAGCTACACACGGTTTCAGTTTTCAGTTGCTACGACGTGCTATTTTAGGTGTCCACACGTGCGCCTTTACATGTGTAAGTCAACAGGCGCGACTGATACGTGCCCGTGTAAACTCCGCTTAATGTACCAACTGCATCCTAGAGTCTGAAATGACTCCGCCAGTTTGCTGTTTCGGTTGTGTCTTTGCGCTACGACATACCCGACAGACCCAAATGCACAGGGTGACTCAGGAGGAACTTTCGATATTCAGGGATATTCCAGCAACAATCATTCGAAGCAAAAAACGCCTTAGCAAACGTATACTCTAAAGCACATACCTTAAGAGCTGTGACCTCCTCTTCATCTTCGATACTGTGAAGCAAATCGCTTCTACTGCCAGCTCTTTGCTTTCCATATTTTGAGAGGAGGTGTAAATAGCGATCAAAAAATTTCAGTATGAGGGTATTGCTGCAATATATATGAAAGCCAGCATGATTCCGATGCTTGTATATAATCACTGACGTGTAATCAAGGGCGTAGTGTGATGATGGAAACTAATATGTTATAGTGATCAGTGAATGTTTCGTTATGTTTTCTTTCTGTTACCCAATAATTGTATTTTGTTACACCTCAGTCGGGCAGGTAGTTTAGAAAATTTTAAAAGGGAAGTGGATAGGTTAAAGTTAGATATAGTGGGAATTAGTGAGGTTCGGTGGCAGGAGGAACAAGACTTCTGGTCAGGTGAATACACGGTTATAAATACAAAATCAAATAGGGGTACTGCAGGACCAGGTTTAATAATGAATAAAACAATAGGAGTGCGGGTAAGCTACTACAAACAGCATAGTGAGCGCATTATTGTAGCAAAGTTAGACACGAAGCCCATGCCTACCACAGTACTACAAGTTTATATGCCAATACGCTCCGCAGACTACGAAGATATTGATGAAATGTAAGATGAGATAAAAGAAATTATTCAGATAGTGAAGGGAGACGAAAATTTAATAGTCATCGGTGACTGGAATTCGATAGTAGGAAAAGGAAGAGATGGATAAGTAGTAGGTGAATATGGAATGGGGGTAAGGAATGAAAGAGGAAGCCACCTGGCAGAATTTTGCATAGAGCGTAACTGAATCATAGCTATCACTTTGTTCAAGAATCATGAAAGTAGGTTGCATACATGGAAGAGGCCTGGAGACACAGCAAGGTTTCAGATAGATTATATAATGGCAAGACAGAGATTTAGGAACCAGGTTTTAAATTGTAAGACATTTCCAGGGGCAGATGTGAACTCTGACCACAATCTATTGGTTATGAACTGTAGATTAAAACTAAAGAAACTGCAAAAAGGTGGTCCTTTAAGGAGATGAGACCTGGATAAACTCCAAGAACCAGAGGTTTTAGAGAGTTTCAGAGAGAGCATTAGGTAACGATTGACAAGAACAGGGGGAACGAAACACAGTAGAAGAGGAATGGGTAGCTTTGAGAGATGAAATAGTAAAGGCAGCAGAGGATCAAGTAGGTAAAAAGACAAGGGCTAGCAGAAATTCTTGGATAACAGAAGAAATATTGAATTTAATTGATGAAAATATAAAAATGCAGTAAATGAAACAGGCAAAAAGGAATACAAACATCTAAAAAATGAGACCGACAGCAACTGCAAAGCGGCTAAGCAGAGATGGCTAGAGGACAAATGCAAGGATGTAGAGGCTTATCTCACTAGGCGTAAAATAGATACTGCCTACAGGAAAATTAAAGAGACTTTTGGAGAAAAGAGAACCACTTGTATGAATGTCAAGAGCTCAGATGGGAACCCAGTTCTAAGCATTCCACTAGAACTATTGACAGCCTTGGGAGAGCCAGTCCTGACGGAACTCTACCATCTGGTGAGACAGATGTATGAACAGGCGAAATACCCTCAGACCTCAAGAAGAATATAATAATTCCAATCCCAAAGAAAGGAGGGGTTGACATATGTGAAAAATACCGAACTATCAATTTAATAAGCCACGTCTGCAAAATACTAACGCGAATTCCTTACAGACGAATGGAAAAACTGGTAGAAGCTGACCTCAGGGAAGATCAGTTTGGATTCCATAGAAATGCCTCAAGTACGTGAAGCAATATTGACCCGATGACTTATCTTAAAAGACAGATTAAGGAAAGGTAAACCTACGTTTCTAGCATTTGTAGACTTGGAGAAAGCTTTTGACAGTGTTGACTGGAACACTCTCTTTCAAATTCTGAAGGTGGCAGGGGTAAAATACGGGGAGCGAAAGGCTATTTACAATTTGTACAGAAAGCAGATGGCAGTTATAAGAGTTGAGGGGTATGAAAGGGAAGCAGTGGGTGGAAAGGGAGTGAGACAGGGTTGTAGCCTCTCCCCGATGTTATTCAATCTGTATATTGAGCAAGCAGTAAAGGAAACAAAAGAAACATTCGGAGTAGGAAGAAAAAATCCATGAAGAAGAAATAAAAACTTTGAGGTTTTTCGATGACATAGTAATTCTGTCAGTGTCAGCAAGTTGTAAGTAGGCTGTTTAGGTTTTTATATTGGTAACGCCACGTAGCGCTCTGTATGAAAATCACTGGCTGTGCTGTGTGCAGTCTGTGGCTGATTTGCATTGTTGTCGGCCATCGTAGTGTTGGGCTGTTGGCTGTTAACAGCGCATAGCGTTGCGCAGTTGGAGGTGAGCCGCCAGCAGTGGTGGATGTGGGGAGAGAAATGGCGGAGTTTTGAAATTTGTAAGACTGGATGTCATGAACTGCTATATATATTATGACTTTTGATGACTATTAAGGAAAATCATTGTTTGTTCTCTATTAAAATCTTTCATCTGCTAACTATGCCTATCAGTAGTTAGTGCCTTCTGTAGTTTGAATCTTTTATTTAGCTGGCAGTAGTGGCGGTCGCTGTATTGCAGTAGTTCGAGTAAGGAAGATTTTTGTGAGGTAAGTGATTTGTGAAAGGTATAGGTTAATGTTAGTCAGGGCTATTCTTTTGTAGGGATTTTTGAAAGTGAGATTGCGTTGCACTAAAAAAATATTGTGTGTCACTTTAGTGAATGTTTGAGTACGTTCAGTTTTGCTCAGCTGTTTGAAAAGCGAATAATGTAAGAGGTTTATCAGCACAGTAATTTAGAAATTGTTCTAAGGGGACGTTTCAAAGTTAATTGGAAGGGCAGCTGAGCAGTACGGACGGTGTCTTGAGAAGAGGATATAAGATAAACATCACCAAAAGCAAAACAGGGATAATGGAATATAGTCGAATTAAATCGGGTGATGCTGAGAGAATTAGATTAGGAAATGGACACTTAAAGTAGTAAATGAGTTTTGCTATTTGGGTTCAGTAGGTACTGTGAGATGAAGAAGCTTGCACAGAAAATTGAGTAGCATGGATAGCTGCATCAAAGAAGTCTCTGGACTGAAGACCACAACAACAAAGTATAATTTAATTCCTCAAGTAAAAGTGTGTGAATTCAAAAGCTGGACACAAACCGTAAGTTTTCGGCCGTGGGTTTTTGTCCAAAATATTATGTACCCACTCCCATCTACATGTATTAGAAGTTTGGAACAGGAATTTCAGAACACCCTGTAGCTCAATGCAATTACTAATTCACGATCGCATTTATTCCGGTAGTTCCACATTTTTAGTATGTTAAGCTGTAAAGTCTAACGTCTCGACATTAGAGTGGACGTGTGCATGTGGTCACATTCGAAAAACCACCCGAAATCACGACAAAATCTTTTTCCCTATATGTCTACTTTCCAGTGGAAATTTCGGTAAACGCAGCGTTAATAAGTTTTGTAGAGCATTTTTCTGCAAACTTGCATCTACGATTTTTTCTCTCCATTATGGGTTCCTAGATATTATGCTTTAAAAATATGTATGAGTTAGGAGAGTAGTTCTTTCCAGGGAAATTTTGAGAAAAATTAACTGACAACAATGTAGTACAGCATAAAATACCCATAATACGTATAAGCTGCAATGGGTTAATCCTGAGCCCTAGTTAGAAATGCCGAGATAAGGGAAGAAGAGCAGTAGTTTAAGTCTGCACACTATTTTAGTTGATATGTTACAGTTTCCAGTCTGTAACATCCCAAAAGAACGTTAATGCATTTAAACTCTTGTTTTTCTGCGGGTATTAATCGACATGCGAGATTTTGCTCATCACTCCAGGTAATTTTCGATAGCAGGTGTTCCAGACTTTGTATCGTTCGAATTACTGATTAAAATTGCTATATAAAACGCTGGTGTGTTTTGTGACCAATAACTAGCAACAACTGCTGGTGACATTGCCAGCGAGATATTGCACATGTGTAGGCTGCTAGATGAACTCGTCGTCGGCGATCCTATCAGATAACAGGATACACAAGTGTGTAAGAGGTCACAGGTAAATGATGCTCACTGCTGTACATTACATATCACTGAAATAAAACACAGCTTTAATCAATGACGATCACAGCTCTTGAATGATACTTCCGCCTTCTGACTGTACACACTTCCTTGTTCTATATTAAAATCATGATTCTGGCCTTAAGTCATTATCATGTTCACTGAGTATAATCAGACATTGTTAAGTGAAGTCATCGTCAAGGTCTATTGAAATGGATGTCTCAGCGTGCAGAAAGTCCAAAATCGTCTAAATCTGTGACAAACAGGTAGCAAATATGTTTTCCAGTCATTAAACAATCGAGCCACAGAATGAACATTAGTACAGTAGTTACATGTGTAGTGAATTTGGTCTGAAAATATACTATGGAAGATACTGATGGACTAATGCCCAAAGATGAATAGCATAGGTTGTATGTCCCTGTACGATAACACATGTTTACAGGAAGATCATAGGTACATAAAATCATACATATTTGGAAGAACTATGTTTTCTGTGATTACACTTACAAATACATCTTTGGAAGATCAGTGTTTTCTGTGTCTACAAGGTGTAAACAGCATGTCCATAGCATGAAAATGTGACACCATGCCGAAAGGAATACCCACATGATACACAGGATTAAATGAGAAACATGTCCATGTGTCATACATACCATACTAAAGAAAATTACGAGAATTTGCCTTTGCCAAAGTCGACAGCGAAATGAATCAAAGTATCAGCAGCTCGAACTCGTGCAGTCTCTACTATTTCAGTTCCAGGAGATGAGAAGCCAGCATAACGTGACAGTATTGCACTGGTGTTAAGGATGCGAATTTCATTGGCGCAAGGACGATGAAGACACCTCATTTAATGATACACAAACGGTAAAAAAGCAGTGAATAAATTCTAGTGCCCCGTTTCACCCTCGGCTTTGACCACAGGGTGAGCATTCGGACGCACGGATTTAATTTTCTGTTGTCGACACACATTGCCACAGTGGGCACGTGACCTCGGGGCGGCGTAGGTCTGTCCGTAAAACGTCCCACAAAGTTGGAATGCCGCCATATCCTTAGTACCGATAGAGACCCTTCGTATGCGCTGTGTATTTGGGACAGGTGTTTTGTAGACGCCATAACAATTTGCATTCGATACCTGAAATAAATTCTTCTCTCAGCTTAGATGAGTAAAATGAGCGGGCGTCATCTAACTGCACCGTCAAGTCAGCGTGTGTTTACACTGTCTGTCACGTCATGTAGCGTCAATTCCCTTAGTCTGTGTGAGAGTACAGTATTGCAATTGAGGAAACAAGGTTGTTAATGGCCAAAGCAAACCAAATAAGGCATGTTCTTGATCAGTTTTGTTTGTGCTAAGACGTGAAACAACATTTCAAAACGTCGACATTTCTGTGCTGTGGGAAAGTGGGCATCTGTTCTGCTACTCTCAAACCTAAATAGTTTTGTCGCTTTCGGATATCTCACACTGCTTGTGTAAAAACATCCAATGCAAAAAACCTGCAAGTCAGCATGAAACATTTACAATTTGCCACGAAAATAAAGCACAATAATAAAAGAAATATTAAGAAGATACAAAGCACAATATCCACTACTATAACACGCGTGAGTGCGGGAAAATAGGTTAACTTACGATGTTAGCAGACAATGATACTGTCGACATTTCCTTCCCGGGAACCCTTGACCTGCCGTGACGTGACGTGACGTGACGGTCTGTTGACGACTTGTCTGAATGCCGCCATTTGAAATGCAGTGTGGAACGTTTTGACGGGACGCAATGGCCAAGATGAACTGTTCTTAAACAGAGTCATGCCGAGATCACGTGATAATTTCTGCTTAATGTTGACAACGTGAGCATCACGCAGTGACCACTCCAGAGATTTTTTTACTCCATGGCTTTGACCGATGTCATATCTAAGTCACAGACGCTACATCTGAAGGCAATGAGGTTTATTCCTAAACCAAAGAATGTATCGCAGAAAAGAAAGATAGTAGACATACATACAATAAAATTTCATAGCAGCTCACGCGAATTAAATAGCCACAAGATATATTGCAAAGAAATTGATGTAACAAAAAAGAAAGTAACAACATTAAAAACAAACAAGCATAAAATAATTCCAGAACGAGATTTTCACTCTGCAACGGAGTGTGCCCTGATATGAAACTTCCTGGCAGATTAAAACTGTGTGCCTGACCGAGACTCGAACTTTTTTTTTTTGAACGTATATAGACTTTTATTTACAAAATAACAACTTTCGTTTTACAATTACAGTTCGCGTTTTACTTCTAAAGACGAGACAATCCAGTCTTTGCTTTTATTTTTCTGTTACTGTACTGTCCAGGTAATTATTTCATTTGGTGCTTTTTTATATATATATTTTTCGAGAGTCTGTCAGTCACATTTCGTTAGTTGTTTCTTGCACTGTTTATTGTTGCAGTTTAGCTTTTTCTGAGTATTTGTACACTACATCTGTACGTGTGGCAGAATGGATTGGGAATAAGCATTGATTGTACGATCTAGTTATTTACAGAGAAAAATTAGCAAAAAAAAGTTGTTTTGTGGAAATTTTACTTATTACTAGTTATGGTATTATTATTATTGTTATTTTTGTAGATATTTTGAGTTGTGGATGTGCTCTATTCATTTTACAACAATGTTGAGTTATTACTATCTTCTTAGTAAATCTTGTGTTAGAAAACAAGGGGGAGGCATTTTACGTTGGGTCTTGAAAACGTGAACTTAGTGGGACATGCACTAGGCATGAAATCAGTTTGACAGAAATATTAACGAGTCTATCAATTGTCCGCTGTTGTTTGATGAGTGAACTCACAGCTGTACCTCTGGCAGTACCTCGTCTCCTACCTTCCAAACTTCCTGTGTTTGCAGGAGAGCTTCTGTTAAGCTGGGAAGGTAGGAGACGAGATACTGGCAAAAGTAAAACTGTGAGGACAGGGCATGAGTCGTGCTTGGGTAGCTCAGTTGGTAGAGCACTTGCCCGCGAAAGCAAAGGTCCCGAGTTCGAGTCTCGGTCCGGCACACAGTTTTAATGTGCAAGGAAGTTTCATGCATTAAATTAGTTTATGCAAGCAAGTGAAAGAACCATAGACGGCCTGTCAAGTCCGTAATATCACTCGTAGTAAACCCTTAATCTATATTTACACCTACAGGGATACTTTGCAAATTACATTTACGTGCCTGGCAAACGGTTTATCGAACCACCTTCAGGATAATCCTCTATTATTCCAGTCTCAAACAGCGTGCGGAAAAAACGAACACCTATATCCTTCTGAGCGAGCTCTGATTTCCTTATTTTATGATGATGATAGTTTCTTCCCGTGTAGGTCGGCGTCAAAAAATTTTTTGGCATTCTGAGGCGAAAGCTGGTGATCGAAATTTCGTGATAAGTTTCTGCCGCAACGAAAAACGCCTGTGTTTTAATGATGATCCTGTATCGTGTCAGTGACACTGTCTCCCCTGTTTCTCGATAATACAAAATATGCTGTTCTTCTTTGAACACTCTCGATGTAGTCCGTTTATTCTGTCTGGTAAGGATCCAACACCGTACAGCAGCGCTCCAGAAGAGGACGGACAAGCGTGGAGTAGGCAGTCTCTCTAGTAGATCTGTGGCATCTTCAGCCAATAAAACGCAGTCTTTGGCTCACCTACCCACAACATTTCCCATGTGTGCTTTCCAATTAATGTTGTTCTTAATTGTGATTCTTAGGTGTTTAGTTGAATTTACAGCCTTTAAATTTGACTGATTTATCGTCTAACCAAAGTTTCACCGATTCCGTTTAGCACTCATGTGGAGAACCTCACACTTTTCATTATTTAGGGTCAACTGCCAATTTTCGCAACATACAGATATCTTTTCTAATCGTTTTGCAAATTGGTTTTGATATTCTAATGACTTTACTAGATGGTAAATGACAGCATCATCTACAAACAAGCCGGCCGGAGTGGCAGAGCGGTTCTAGGCGCTTCAGTCTGGAAGCGCACTTGTGCTACGGTCGCAGGTTCGAATCCTGCCTCGGGCATGGATGTGTGTGCTGTCCTTAGGTTAGTTAGGTTTAAGTAGTGCTAAGTTCTAGGGGACTGATGACCTCCGAAGTTAAGTCCCATAGTGCTCAGAGCCGATCTACAAACAACCTCAGACGATTCATCAATTGTCTCCGAAATCATTTATATAGATAAGGAACAGCATTACCTTGGTATCATTAAGTGCATAAGAATCACGTTGGGGAATTTATAACGGAATGCAGAGTTCAGTAAACAGTTCATTCGCTTATCGCCTCACGGCAGCAAAGCAGAACTCGGAGGTCGCTTCTGAGGACAACAGGTCGAATCGCCAGACTGACGTACAACTTAGCAGTCAGGGTGCACGGAGTAACCACGAGAGTGATCCAGCCTTCACACGAAGCCACACTGCAGACCGTAACCCTGCGTGTCTGGCAGGCAGGTCGGCTGCAGGCACTCAAGTCGCCTCCTCCTAGTCGACTCCCGGCCGTCACTGGCACCGAGGTGGAACCAGCCTCCACCAGGAAACACACGACACCTCCACCCTGCTGCGCTCCACTGAGTTCTCGCTTGACACCACTCAACTCTCAAACGTCGCTGGTCTGTGGGTAGTAGAATGCACGCTACAAGGCATCCACCTCGGACCTGTTCCTGAAGTAACCACTTTGTAACAGCTCATTGTGTCATTGTGGTGCCAACTACCACCTAAGCTGCCGCTGCAGATGCAGTACGGTACGCCAGAGCCATACGCCAAACACAATTGTTTTCCCTCTCTGTAGTTCCACGTGGCCGTTTGGAGTCCAATCTTATTGGCTCCGCAGTACATTGTCGTGACCGTTTCTGGCAACAATGATGTACAGTGGCAACATTCGGGGCAAGTTTTCCTGTAATGTTGCAAAAGGAACATGGACCTTCTTGTAGCCCTAATACACAACCTCTCTCAGCCCCAGTGACAAACATCAAATGGCAAAGTCCAATTTCAAAGATAAATGAAATATGTGACTAGGGCCTCCCGTCGGGTAGACTGTTCGCCAGGCGCAAGTCTTGCGATTTGGCGCCACTTTCGCGACTTGCGCGTCGATGCGGACGAAATGATGATAATTAGGACAACACAGCACCCAGTCCCTGAGCGGAGAAAATGTCCGACCCAGCCGGGAATCGAACCCGGGCCCGTAGGATTGACATTCTGTCGCACTGACCACTTAGCAACTGGGGGCGGACAGTTTCAAAGGTAATTAACGCTCACGAACGTTGCAGCAAGTATTTAAAAGAAACTTGATTTGCATCCCCATAGAGGCACTGCTAGCCACACTCTTGTGCGACTGGCACTGCTCTTAAATCTGGATAGACATCATCATTCTGAAGCAGAAAGACGCCTCCCAACTTACGTTTCAGATGCAGAACAGCTCCTTGGTGTTGCGATTTTCAGATCCGAGTATAGGGGTGCAGCTTTCTCCATTTCGAAGGAATCCCCACCCTGGCGTACCCCCCCTCTCCACCCCTCCCCTCACAACCACCACCTACTCTCCCCCCCCCCCCCCCCAGCTGATGTGGTGCCTTTGTCTTTTCAACTAATATCCTAGTAGCGCAGTTTTCTCGCCAATAGTAGCCATCTCGACACCTCACACTTACTACAATATGTACACACACTAAGCGGTACCTGGCGGCATTCAACTTCCCGGACTGCCGTGGTGGTCATGTGTTCGCTCATTAGCGTATTTCCTGCATAACGTATCCATCGATAATCATTTTGATCAACAAATTTATTTTTGTTACAAACGCAGTTATCGACGGGTTTATACAACGATACGATATTGCAGTGCCTGTGTTATTCCGAATTACGACGTGAAGTTCGCTTCGGCGTGCCTGCATCGTAATTCAGAATAACACAGGCACTGCAGTGGCGTATTCATCCTCCGACTGTAGGCAGGCGACTTTCTACAGAAACGTCTCCCCTGTGTTGGAATACACATAATGGAGGTAAGAGTACAGCTTGCAGACACATGGTTGACAACAAACAGGTGTTTGCGGCTGGCCGCGGGTCCCGCTCGGATAGCCTAATGGCAAGGCGGCCACTCGCGACGAGTGGGACGTCCGGGTTCGAGTCCCGGTCCGGCACAAACTTTCACTGTCGTCATTCCACTCCACAGCTTATGGTTGTCCATATTCGCAATTTCGAATTGATATAATGCACAAAGGGCGTTATAAAGTATTGCACAGTCGTCTCTTTTTTTTATTTTTTGAAGGAGGAGAATGAAATTTTTTGTGAACATACTTGGAACATTTAGCTCTACATTGAGCCTACACTGTGTAGCCTCCATCAGCTGTGACGCATCTGGCCCAACGTTCTTACTATGCACTTTTGTAAAATTCTGGGGATTGACTATTAACCATCGCGTGACACAGGAAATAAGTCCCACTATCAAATGTTTTACCGCGCAGGCGGGCCTTCTGACGATCAAAGAGGTAAAAATCCGCACTGTAGGGAGGATGAGGAACAATTTTCCAACCCATTGTCCTCATTTTTTTCTGAGGCATAAGAACTGTATGGGGTTTGGCATTGTCACGGTGTAGTCTGAAGAACTGACGCTGAAGCTGTGGTCTGTGGGTCTTGACGGCACGTCGCAGCTTGTCCATTGACAAACAGTAATGGTGCCGATTAACTGTGGAGCCAGGTTCCAAAAAGTCAATGAAAACGACACCACACTGATCCCAGAAGAACGAGGCCATCACCTTTCACCCTCCTGTTCGTGAACGTCTTTTTTTTTCTTCTCCCGAGGGGAACCCGGACGGCGCCGCTCCATGGATTGTACTTTGCTCTCAGGTTCGGACAAAAACAACCATGTTTCATCCTGTGTAATGACGCCGTCAAGACACTGTTTCCACTCTTCAGTGAAGGTCTTCATGAGACCCTAGCATACATTCTTCCTCATCGGTTTCATTTCGCTTGTCAGTAATCTAGGCACCCAACGTGCAGAGACTTTTCTGTACCCTAGTGACTGTACCAGTGATACCACACTACCCAATGACAAACGAGTCATTTCAGCAATTTGTCGTGTCGTCACACATCTGTCTTTTGGATGATTTGGTCAATGGTCTCCTTATTCACATCACTCACTGCCATGGATGGTCTACCGCATCGTGGATTTCCCAGTAAAGAGAAATCAACTTCTTTAAACCTCTGCAACCACCGCTGGATACTGCTGCGATTCACAGTGTCCTCCCCATTAACAGGGAGAAACTTCCTCTGAATCAATGTGGCAGAGTCATCGCCTGTCTTGAAAGGGGAACTCCATCATCGACCGTAGTCGCCACCTGACATCTACTTCACGGTCCATTATGGCTCACCTGTAAATGAAAGGAAATACTTTTATATACCAAGTTATAGCTGAATGTTCCAAGTATGTTCACAAAAAATTTAACTCTCCTCCTGCAAAAAATAAAAAAATTAGCGACCACTGTGCAAAACTTTTTGAACGCTCTTTGCAGATCTACAATGAAGCGGGAAAGAAACTGTTATGGGCATGCATATTCAAATACAGAGATATGTAAATAAGCAGAACGCGGCGCTGCGGTCGGCAGCTCCCATGTAAGACAACAAGTGTCTGGCGGAATCATTAAACTGGTTATTGCAGCTACAGTGGCAGGTTATCAACATTTAAGTGAGTTTGTCGGCGTACGAGCGATGGAACACAGCATCTCCAAGGTAGATAGGAAGTGAGGAGTTTTCCCCGTACGATCATATCGCGAGTGTACCGTGAATATCAGCAATCGGGTAAAACATCAAATCTCCGACATCGCTGCGGCCGACAAAACATCCTGCAAGAACGGTACCAACGACGACTGAAGAGAATAGTTTAACGTGACAGAAGTGCAACACTTATGCAAATTGCTGCAGATTTCAGTGCTGCACCATCAACAAGTATCGGCGTGCGAACCATTCAACAAAACATGATCGATATGGTCTTTTGGAACCAAAGGCCTACTCGTCTACCCTTGGTGACGGCACAACACAAAGCTTTACTCCTCGCCAGGGCCCGTCAACAGCGACGTTGGGCTGTTGATGGCTGGAAACATGTTACCTGGACGGACGAGTGTCGTTTCAAGTTCTAGCGACGGATGGATGTGTGCAGGTATGGAGACAACCTCATGAATCCTTGCATGTCAGTAGCGAGGGTTCAAGCTGCTGGAGGCTCTGTAAGGATGTGGTGCATGTGTACTTGGAGTGATATGGGACCTCTGATACGTCTATATACGACACTGACAGGTGACACGTACGTAAGCACCTTGCCTGATGACCTGCATCCATTCATGTCCATTTTCCATTCCGACGGACTCGGGCAATTCCAGCAGGACAATGCGACGTCCCAAACGTCGAGAATTACTACAGAGTGGCTTCGGGAACACATTTATGGGTTTAAACACCTCCGCTGGCCACCAAACTCCCCAGACATGAACATCACTGACCACATCTGGTATGTGCTGCAACGTGCTACCCAGAAGATATCTCCACTCCCTCTTGCGGACTTATGGTGTTCATTCCTTCCAGCACTGCTTCAGACATTAGTCGAGCGCATGTGGCACTTCTGCGTGTTCGCTGGTGCCTTACATGATGTTAGGCAGGTGTACCAGTTTCTTTGGCACTTGAATGTGCATCAGTTCCCAATTCATTATTAAAGACTGGCACGTCATGAGATTTTTGTGTCGGAATAGTAAATCAGTACGCCTGGACATCTGCTACAAGTCTCTTAGTGTAACTCGATGTCGTCCTAAGTCCACGTTGCAGGCGTATTTGTGAAACAAATACTCTTTTGTGACGAATGCGTGTCCGCAGTTGATGTCTGGTAAAGTTGAGGGAAAAATGAGCGAGTCACGGGTGGGAGACGTCACGCTCCCTGCGGTTTAACCTTCCTGCGGAAACACTTCCGCTGCACGTAGCGCACACTCAGTCAGTGCTCCCTGCGGTACGCACCGCGTGTGTTCGTTCGCACCTCTGCGTGAGTAGCTGACAATGGACCCAGCGGGCGTAGCTACGTCGCTGCTGGTTTTGCTGGCAGCAAATAACTCCTCGGTGCTCGACTGTGTCTGTAACCACGTCGCCAGCGTCACCGACAAAATGAGTTACGGCGATGGACTGATGTGGGAGACGTACTGCCAAGACCTCGGTGAGTACATCTTCGTACAGCGTCGATTCACTCGACGTTACGCAGTTACACAGTTATGTACTCAAACAGGCGGCTTGACTTGCACATAGTGCTGTGAAACAAGGTAAAACGTTCACAGGCCACCAGTGAAGGACTACGTGTACGTCTACATCTATATGATCACTCTACAATTCATATTTAAGCAGTTCATCGAACTACATTGTACCTTCAAGTTACGTGGCTAGTGTTCCACTCTCAAACAGCCTGCGGGAGAAATGAACATTTAAATCTTTCCATGTGAACCCTGATTTCTCTTCGTCTTCTCTGTGTAGGTGGGCGCCAAAAAAGATATTCCCACACTCTGAGGAGAAAGCTGGTGATTGCAGTTTCATGAGAAGAACCTGCCTTAACGTGAAAGGTCTTTTTTTTTTTTCATGACAGCCACCCCAATTCCTGTATTATATCCGTTCAAGTGATTCAAATGTCTCTGAGCACTATGGGACTTCTTAGAACTACTTAAACCTAAGTAACTTAAGGACATCACACATACCCATGCCCGAGACAGGATTCGAACCTGCGACCATAGCGGTCGCGCGGTTCCAGACTGTAGCGCCTAGAACCGCTCGGCCACCCCGGCCGGCTATTATATCCGTGGCACACTCTCCCCTATTTCGTGCTAATACAGAACGAGTGCCCTTCTTTGGACATTTACGATGTCCGTCAATTCTACCTGGTAAGAATCCCACTCAATACAGCAATATTGCGGAAAAGGGCGGACAAGTGTAGTGCAGGCAGTCTCTCTAGTGGACCTGCTGCAGCTTTATAATCTTCTGCCAATAAATAGACGCCTTTGGTTAGCCTTCCCACACACATTACCTATGTGACATTTCCAATTTAATTTACTCATAATCCTAATCTCTAATTGTGTAACTCAATTAGATTTCCGCAATTTATCGTGTTACTGAAATTTCGCGGACATATTTTACTGTTCATGTTAATGACTTCACACTTTCCATTATTTAGAGTCAGTTGCCACTTTTCAAATCACACAAATATCTTGACTAAATCATTTTGAAATTTTTTTTGATCATCTGATGACTTTACGACAATAATAAATTACAGCATCAGCAGCAAGTGGCTTGTAGTGAAATAGCGTGCTGACGGAATATCGTTTCAATTATGCGACTGGATTCGTGATTTCCTGTCAGAGAGGTCGCAATTCGTAGTAACTGACGGAAAGTCATCGAGTAAAATGAAGTGATTTCTAGCGTTCCCCAAGGTACTGTTATCGGCCCTTTGCTGTTCCTCATCTACGTAAACTATTTGGGAGACAGTCTGAGCGCCGGCGCCGTGCGGTTCTAGGCGCTTCAATCTGGAACCGCGTGACCGCTACGGTGACAGGTTCGAATCCTGCCTCGTGCATGGATGTGTGTGATGTCCTTAGGTTAGTTAGGTTTAATTAGTTCTAAGTTCTAGGGGACTGATGACCTCAGAAGTTAAGTCGCATAGTGCTCAGAGCCACAGTCTGAGCAGCCGCCTTGGCTTTGTTTCCAGATGATGTTTATCGATTAATAAGGTCATCAGAAGATCCAAACGAATTGTAAAACGATTTAGAAAAAATATCGGTACAGTGCGAAAATTGGTAATTGTCGCTAAATAATGAAAAGTGTGAGATCATCCACATGAGTGCTAAAAGGAATTCGTTAAACTTCGGTTACACGATAAATCAGTCAAATCTAAGCACCGCTAACTTCCACTATATAACTAGGAATCACAATAACCAACAATTTAAATTTGAAGGAACACATAGAAAATATTGTGAGGAAGGCTAACCGAAGACTGCGTTTCATTGGCAACACACTTAGAACATGTAACAGGTCTACTCAAAAGACTGCGTGCACTACGTTTGTCCGTCATCTTTTAGGATACTGCTGCGCGGTGTGGGATCCTTACCAGATAGGATTGACAGAGTACATCGAAAAAGTTCAAAGAAGGGCAGCACGTTTTGTATAATCGCGAAATATGGGAGAGGGTGTCACTGAAATGATACAGGATTTGGGCTGGAAATCATTAAAACAAAGGCGTTTTTCGTTGCTACGGAATCTTCTCACGAGATTTCAATCAGCAACTTTCTCCTGCGAATGTGAAAATATTTTGCTTACGCTGACCTACGATAACCATAAGAAAATAAGGGAAATTAGAATTCGCACTGAAAGATATAGGTGTTTGTTTCCTCCGCGCTGTACGAGATCGGAATAATACACAATTATTGTGAAAGTGGTTCGATGAACCTTCTTCCAAGCACTTAAATGTGATTTACCCGTGTAGATGTAGATGCAGATGAAAAAAATCTTTGTGGGCTGTTCAGATTGTCTCCTAAATGATTCATGTAGATGAGGAACAACAGAGGTCCTATAAATATTCCTTTGGAATTACTCGAAGAGTTTCCGTCGATTACTACGAACTATGACCTTTCCGACATGAAATCACGAATCCACTCGCACAACTGAGACACACGTAATTTGATAACATTCCGTCTGTGGGGAACAGTGTCAAAAGCCTTCTGAAAACATAAAAGTATTAAATCAATTTGACATCCCCTTTCGATATCACTTATTACTTCGTGAGGATAAAGAGCGTGTTGTTTCTTCACAAGAACAATATTTACTGAATATGTGTTAGTTATCTCTCGATAAAACGCCTTCTTCCAGGTGATCCATGATGTTCGAACACAGAGCATCTTCAAAATCATACTGCAAATCGTCGCTACTAATGTGGATCTGCAATGCACAGGATTACTCCTGCTTCCGTTCTTAGTATTGGTGTGACTCGTGCAACTTTCCAGTCTTCGGGTACGGATCTTTCGTGGAGCGGGCGGTTGTACGCGACTTCTAAGTACGGAGCTGTTGCATCAGCATACTTTGTAAGGAACCTGGCTGGTATACAGTCGGGACTAGAAGAGTTCCGTTTCTTAATAGATTTGAGCTGCTTCGCTACAGCGAGGACAACTACTTCTAAGTTACTCATGTTGACAGTTGTTCTTTATTCGAATTCTGGTATATTTACCTCGACTTCTTCGGTGAACGAATGTCGGGAAACGATGTTTAGTAACTCTTATTTACTGGCACTGTCATCACTAACATCACCATTGTTAACGCGCAGTGGAGGTATTGATTGCGTCTTGCTGCTGCTGTACTTTACATACACTCCTGGAAATGGAAAAAAGAACACATTGACACCGGTGTGTCAGACCCACCATACTTGCTCCGGACACTGCGAGAGGGCTGTACAAGCAATGATCACACGCACGGCACAGCGGACACACCAGGAACCGCGGTGTTGGCCGTCGAATGGCGCTAGCTGCGCAGCATTTGTGCACCGCCGCCGTCAGTGTCAGCCAGTTTGCCGTGGCATACGGAGCTCCATCGCAGTCTTTAACACTGGTAGCATGCCGCGACAGCGTGGACGTGAACCGTATGTGCAGTTGACGGACTTTGAGCGAGGGCGTATAGTGGGCATGCGGGAGGCCGGGTGGACGTACCGCCGAATTGCTCAACACGTGGGGCGTGAGGTCTCCACAGTACATCGATGTTGTCGCCAGTGGTCGGCGGAAGGTGCACGTGCCCGTCGACCTGGGACCGGACCGCAGCGACGCACGGATGCACGCCAAGACCGTAGGATCCTACGCAGTGCCGTAGGGGACCGCACCGCCCCAGCAAATTAGGGACACTGTTGCTCCTGGGGTATCGGCGAGGACCATTCGCAACCGTCTCCATGAAGCTGGGCTACGGTCCTGCACACCGTTAGGCCGTCTTCCGCTCACGCCCCAACATCGTGCAGCCCGCCTCCAGTGGTGTCGCGACAGGCGTGAAAGGAGGGACGAATGGAGACGTGTCGTCTTCAGCGATGAGAGTTGCTTCTGCCTTGGTGCCAATGATGGTCGTATGCGTGTTTGGCGCCGTGCAGGTGAGCGCCACAATCAGGACTGCATACGACCGAGGCACACAGGGCCAACACCCGACATCATGGTGTGGGGAGCGACCTCCTACACTGGCCGTACACCACTGGTGATCGTCGAGGGGACACTGAATAGTGCACGGTACATCCAAACCGTCATCGAACCCATCGTTCTACCATTCCTAGACCGGCAAGGGAACTTGCTGTCCCAACAGGACAATGCACGTCCACATGTATCCCGTGCCACCCAACGTGCTCCAGAAGGTGTAAGTCAACTACCCTGGCCAGTGGCCAGCAAGATCTCCGGATCTGTCCCCCATTGAGCATGTTTGGGACTGGATGAAGCGTCGTCTCACGCGGTCTGCACGTCCAGCACGAACGCTGGTCCAACTGAGGCGCCAGGTGGAAATGGCATGGCAAGCCGTTCCACAGGACTACATCAAGCATCTCTACGATCGTCTCCATGGGAGAATAGCAGCCTGCATTGCTGCGAAAGGTGGATATACACTGTACTAGTGCCGACATTGTGCATGCTCTGTTGCCTGTGTCTATGTGCCTGTGGTTCTGTCAGTGTGATCATGTGATGTATCTGACCCCAGGAATGTGTCAATAAAGTTTCCCCTTCCTGGGACAATGAATTCACGGTGTTCTTATTTCAATTTCCAGGAGTGTATGATCGGAATCTCTCAGTTTTCATTCAGATTTTTAGAAAACTATTCAAGACATGTTCCATCGAAGTTCCCGCTAAATTTCGAGCTTCTGTATAACTTTGACGATCTAGGTGTTCTTTCGTTCTTTTAAAAATTTGTGTGCTTTTTTCTGTTGCTTCTGCTACACCGTTCTGATATGTTTTGTGTATCGTGGGGAATCTGTTTGATACGCATCTCTCAACTGCGGTCGATGCCATTTCCTAGCATTCAAACTCCGTCTTGTCTGTATTTAGATATTGCGATCGAAAAGAGTGGAAATTGCGTGAAGCGGATTTTTATCTGCTTGTTTAAGTAGATGTATTTTGCATGTACACTATGTGCTCAAAAGCATCCGGACATGCCAAAAACATGCGTGTTTCATATTTGATGCATTGTGCTCCCACCTACTGCCAGGTACTCCATATCAGCGACGTCAGTAGTCATTAGACATCGTGAGAGAGCAGAATGGGGCGCCTTGCGAAACTCACCGACCTTAAACGTGGTCAGGTGATTGGGTGTCACTTGTGTCATACGTCTGTACGCGAGATTTCCACACTCCTAAACGTCCCTAGGTCCACTGTTTCCGATGCGATAGTAAAGTGGAAACGTGAAGGGGCACGCACAGCACACAAGCGTACAGCCCGACCTCGTCTGTTGACTGACAGAGACCGCTGACAGTTGAAGAGGGTCGTAACGTGTAATGGGCAGGCATCTATCCAACCATCACACAGGAATTCCAAACTGCATCAGGATCCACTGCAGGTACTGTGGCAGTTCGGCGGGAGGTGCGAAAACTTGGAGTTCGTGCTCGAGCGGCAGCTCATAAGACACACATCACGCCGGTAAATACCAAACGACGCGTCGCTTGGTGTAGGGAGCGTAAACATTGGACGACTGAACAGTGGGAAAACGTTGTGTGGAGTGACGAATCACGGTACACAATGTGGCGATCCGATGGCAGGGTGTGGGTATGGCGAACGCCCAGTGAAAGTCATCTGCCAGCGTGTGTAGTGCCAACAGTAAAATTCGGAGGCGGTGGTCTGGTCGTGTTGTTCATGAAGGGGGCTTGAACTCCTTGTTGTTTTTCGTGGCACTGTCACAGCACAGGCCAACACTGATGTTTTAAGCATCTTCAAAAATGGTTCAAATGGCTCTGAGCACTATGGGACTTAACTTCTAAGGTCATCAGTCCTCTAGTACTAAGAACTACTTAAACCTAACTATCCTAAGGCTATCACACACATCCACGCCCGAGGCAGGATTCGAACCTGCGACCGTAGCCGTCGCGCGGTTCCAGACTGTAGCGCCTAGAACCGCTCGGCCACTCCGGCCGGCTCTAAGCATCTTTGTAGTTCCCACTGTTGAAGAGAAATTGGGGGAATGGCGATTTACGCTTAAAACACGATCGAGCACCTGTTCATAATGCACGGCCTGTGGCGGAGTGGCTACACGACAATAGCATCCTTGTAATGGACTGGGCTGCACAGAGTCATGACCTGAATCCTACAGAATACCTTTGGGATGTTTTGGAACACCGACTTCTTGCCCAGCCTAACATCGATACCTTTCCTTAATGCAGCACTCCGTGAATAATAGGCTGCCACTCCCCAAGAAACCTTTCAGCACCTGACTGAACGTACGCCTGCGAGAGTGGAAGCTGTCATCAAGGCTGAGGGTGGATTCCAGCATTACCACGAACTTGTAAGTCGTTTTCAGCCAAGTGTCCAGATACTTCTGATAACATGGCATATTTTTGGTGGGTTTAGGTGTTACGGTATTCAGTCTCACTACAACAGCCTTGTAGTCACTAATCTGTGTATCCGCTATTGTGCTCTCTATTGGTTCACCTTTATTTGTTGCTAAGAGTTAAAATATAGTTTCTAAACCATTAACACTTCGAGTGCGCTCCTGAACTAACAGTTCGAAATAGTTTTCTAAGAAAGCATTCAGTGGTATTTCGAAATAAGTTTCTTGCATGCCACCGACTCTAAACATTCATGAGGTTGTCTCCATACTCGTACACGTTCATCCACTCGATACAATTTGAAACGGGAGTCGCCCGACCAGAAAACACGTTTCCAGTCATCAACGGCTCCAGTGTATATTCTCTGCAATTCCTGTCGGTATGTACTGGTGTGCATTGAACAGCTACAGCCGTTTCCAGTCGCTATATTAGTTTTCCAGTGCCCTCTGTTATTTCGAGCAGTGGTTTGTAGAGCTACCAGTGTTTTCCAATGGCCGGTGAACGTGCTTAGCTGACATGGCGAGCCAGACTGCGTGGTGCTTACAGCAGGCCGTAGTTGTGAGGGGTGGAACGGTACTTGAGAAGACATCCTGCCTGCATACAGTCATGTAGATCGCGGATCACCCAGAGAAGGGGCGGCAAACATCATAGTTATAATAATCTATACACACACACACACACACACACATATATATATATATATATATATATATATATATATATATATATATATATATATATATTGTGGATCATAATTACTAGTGTAAACGCATGTAGTTCAAAGTACACGATACTAGAAGTAAAAAAGTCTCAGTAAACATAGCGTCGTAAATGCATACCTTAAGAGCTACGAGCAATTCTCCATCTTCGATACTGTGAAGCAGGTCTCACCTACTGCAGGCTCTTTGCTTTCCACATTTTGGGAAGTATGTCCAGTAACATTTGCTATAAAATGCAAACCTGTAAAGTTATAAGCAATTGTTCATTAGAAGAGTTGTGTTTCCAAGTAGCGAAGATGAGCACGTGTTCATAGCTCTTAAGGTGTACATTTTAGAGCCAATGTTTACTGGACACTTTTTCTTGTTTTGGTCCCTACTACTACTTCCCAAAATGTGGAAAGCAAAGAGCTTGCAGTAGAAGAAGTTTGCTTCATAGTATCGAAGATGAAAAACTGCTCGTAGTTCTTAAGGTATCCATTATCGACCCCATGTTTCCTGAGACTTTTTTGCTTCTAGTATCGTGTACTTTCAACTGTATGTGTTTACACTATTTATTATGATACACGGTGTATAGTGTTCGTTTCATTGTAATTCATACAAATCTACAGTATTATTCCGATCTTCATGAAATTTTGCACACTTTACCTTCAAGGGAAGAGGAAGGTCACTGTCTGCATAATATTTCGTAATCTGACTTTAAATATATGTGTTTGTGGTACATATAGAGGAAAGGTTTTTGCGAAATAACTCTAAAAGTTCTTCGCCGATCTACTTCAAATTTCTACATGATGCCATAGTGAAAATTTGGGAGGACGTAGGCTACATATATTTTTAGCAAGAGCTGGTATTGTCATTTGGAGAGCGAAACCGGTAGATACATAATACTAACTGCGACCTGTGGCTCTTTTCAGAAACTTGTATACATACCTACACACGAGCAGTGGCGGATACAGGAAAACCTCAAGGAGGGGCGCTAAAGCTATCTTGAGCTATCTTTACTTTTAGCTTAATATTAAATAATCGCCAGCCGGAGTTGCCGAGCGGTTCTAGGCGCTACAGTGTGGAACCGCGCGACCGCTACGGCCGCAGGTTCGAATCCTGCCTCGGGCATTGATGTGTGTGATGTGCTTAGGTTAGTTAGGTTCAAGCAGTTGCAAGTTCTAGGGGACTGATGACCTCAGAAGTTAAGTCCCATAGTGTTCTGAGCCATTTGAACAATTAAATAATCAAGTCACACGGAAAGTTTAAGAAAGTATCATTTGAACTGATTTATACGCATATACAACAGCATGCCATCTTACGATATAAAAAAGTTACAAATGTGGTTCTCTTCCTCAAATGAAGAATTGTATGCGCAAATTGATTAATTCGCATAACATACATTACTGGGCAACTGAAAATCCATGTTGGCTGCGGCAAGTTGCACACCAAAAACCGTGGTCGGTTACTGTACGGTGTGGGATTCTGGACAGAATTACAGGCCCCTATTTCATCGAATGAAATCCTAATGTTAGGAAGTACACCATGTTACTGGAAGAAACATTAGGTCTGTTATTGGAAGAAATACCTTTAGGAACAGAATGTAGTATCGACACTTTGCGTGTCCGGCACATTTTTCGCTGACGGCCAGAAACGAGTTGCAGAGACAATTCCCAGATGGTTGGATTGGACGCGGAGGAGACGAGTCGTGGGCGGCTCGTTCGCCAGACTCGACACCTCTGGAGTTTTTCTTGTGGGGGTTCATAAAGGACATTGTTTATAAAGACGTTCCAACTACACCTGAAGATATGCGAGAGAGAATTGTCAGAGCATGTGGTTCGACAAGTGCCGAAGTGAGAAGGAATACCACTCAATCCATGATAAGAAGATTGCAGCACTGACTTGATACCAATGGTCATCAGTTCGAACACCTTCTGTACATGGACGTTCGTGCCGCGTTTTTGACCTTCGTTGATCATCAAAGACCTTACTGTTACACGTCATTCGATTCGTCTCGATAGCCGCTGTGAGCTAATAAGTGCCAAACTATAGCATCCCATTTAAGAAAACGAAGTTGTCCTTCATATCTCTGACGCGACACCACCTAGCAACAAAAAACCAACGACACATTATGGCCGCCGTTGTCCCATGCAAGATCTGCCCCACAAACTTTTCAGCTACTATCATACTTTCGGAGTTATTCTTGGTGGCAATAGTTGGTGACTCACCCTGTATATTCGTATGCGACTCTCGTTTTCGATTCATCTGTATCTGTAATTTAATTAATTACTAAATCAACTTCCAGTATTTTCACTTACATAGCTGTCGATCTGTCTTTTATTGCAACTGCTTTTGTAATACTTTTCTAAAATTTTTCCTCTCATATGACTGAAGCCCGGCAAATAGTGTCCCCTGACGATCCAACCAAAGCCCATACGTTGGCGGGGGGTGGGGGAGGGGGGGAGGAGGGGGAAGCAACAGTAAGGAAGAAAAAAAGTTGATTGCTGTTTCCCAAGCGGGTTGCTTTCGCTGTGGGTATCAACAAGTCACAGGGCCAATCAATTTCTTGACAGATATTAAACATCTTGGGCAACGTCGGGAATTACTTACTTACAAGTATTAATGATTAATTATGTTGTAAAAAATGTCAGGCAATGTCTTTCAGCCACTGTGACGCTACTCCGATCCAGTAAACTTCCAGCCTTCTCCAAACAAATGACGAGGACAGTGATGAGACCAGAGGCCACGCAGTCGTACCAAACTACGCAGTGGGCTGTGCTGCGTGCGAAGTGGATTCGCTGGCTCTTGGACACAATGCAGCCAAGATCTGTGTGTCGATTAGGACCTCGAAGCTTTCTGCATTTACAAGTTTATTAATATCTCATGCACATTACTGTAAAGGTCGCATTGATTATTTGCAATGTACACACTATGATGGCATCCCGATGTTTCGGCTGTTGATGATAGCTGCCTATCAGAGGCCTCGCTTCATGAGTTTACTTCACGACAGTGCTACTGACTGCGAGGAACATCGCAACGAACAGTAACACGGAGCAGGTACGAAACAGCTTAAATGTTCTCTCGCGAGATTATCTCTCAACCGAGATAAACTTTATCGGAAGGCTCCGAGGTCGCTTCTCACGGGCTCAGCGTTGTTTGCTTCCAGAGACACTGAATTTTCTCCTGTATTTCTTAATCTAGGGCTCTTATTGCTCTTTCTCGGTGCTTTTCCTAAAGGGGACTTGAGTCGCCCTTTTAAAATATTCTCCTATCCTTCGTAACGGAACTAGCGGGGAGAATGTCTTTTGCGTGGTAGAATAATCTGACCATAAATTTTTAGGCAGATGAAAATAATTTTTTTCTTTTTTTTTTATTTACTGTGGGTCCACTTGCTGCCATTCAGTGCTCTGACTGCTGCTTCATTGCCGGCGTGTACTCATTTGTCAGCCACACTACTACACATAAAGGCAGATCCTGTTGGATTATTGTTTTAACCGATCCGAAGACTGTTGAGTAATCAGCTATCGTATTAGCTTACTGTCAAATGTGTAAGTGTAGGTGGAAAAACACTGTAACACTCTGACTCTCTTACACGAGTAAAAAACAAGGAATGGCGGCAGATCGTCAAGTAAATATACGTGACGAGATATTCAACGTATCCAGCTCAGAGGCGTATCACTGAAATTAAAACCACTACACTAGGGGCGTTCAATAAGTAATGCAACACAATTTTTCTCGGAAAATTTTGATTGAAAAAATACGGACTTTTGTATGCTACATATTGGAATATTCCCGCCTATTGTCTCATGGAGCTCCGATAGGTGGTGGGGGACAATACGCAGCCTTTAAAATGGCGTCTCTAACAGAGGTGCGTTCCAAGCAGAGAGAATTTATAATTTCTATTGGCGGAACACCAGAGCGTCGCAAACACTGACAGGCGCGTGCAGAATGTCTACGGTGACGTGGCATTGAACGAAAGCACGGTGAGTCGTTGGGCGAGGCATCTAACGTCATCGCAACAAGGTCGCACAAGACCTTCGGATCTGCCGCGTGCCGGCCGTCCACACTCAGCTGTGACTCCTGCAGTGTTGAAACGTGCGGACACTCTCATTCCAGATGATGGACGGATCACACTCAGACATCTCGCTGCAGAACTGGACGTCCGTGTTGTTAGCGCTGACACACTCGTCCACCACGTGAACTACTCAAAGGTGTGCGCCTCCTGGGTTCCTCGTCGCCTAACAGAAAGAGTGTTCTAGCAGCAGTGGACACGGGAAGATCCTGAAGAAGATCCCAGCAGAGGGGTCGAAACGTCGATTATTTTAGAGGAAATATGAAGTGGCCTAATAGCCCAGAAGATTTTAACTTCATGGAAGGACCGTCTGTGCGGAAATGCTTGCACATTACGTAACTGATAGTTACAATTTTTTGTCGGACATCGGCACATGCTATGAAACTTGGATTCATCACTTCGAAACGAAGAAAAAACGGCAATCCATGGAGTGGCGCCACACAACCCCACTTCTGAAGAAAAAACTGAAAGCCATACCGTCAGTTGGTAAAGTAATGGCGTCCGTCTTGTCGGAGTCTGAAGGGGTGAAGGGGTTATTCTGTTCGATCTTCTCCCTCATGGTGCGAAGGTCAAATCTGAAGCGTACTGCGCTACATTCAGTGAACTGAAGAAACGACTTCTGCATATTTGCCGTCACAAAAATCTACATCTACATCTACATGGATCCTCTGCAGATCACATTTAAGTGCCTGTCAGAGGGTTCATCGAACCACCTACACAATTCTCTATTATTCCAATCTCGTGTAGCGCGCGAAAAGAACGAATACCTATATCTTTCCGTATGAGCTCTGATTTCCCTTATTTTGTCGTGGTGACCGTTTTTCCCTATGTAGGTCGGTCTCAATAAAATATTTTCGCATTCGGAAGAGAAAGTTGGTGACTGGAATTTCGTGAGAAGACTCCGTCGGAACGGAAAACGACTTTGTTTTAATGATGTCCAGCCCAAATCCTGTACCATTTCAGTAACACTTCCCCATATTTCGCTATGATAAAAAACGTGCTGTCCTTTTTTCAGCTTCTTCGATGTACTCCGCCAATTCTATCTGGTAAGGATCCCAGACAGCGCAGCAGTATTCTAAAAGAGGACGGACAAGTGTAGTGTAATCAGTCTCCTTAGTGGATCTGTTACATTTTCTAAGTGTCCTGCCAATGAATCGCTGTCTTTGGTTAGGCTTCCCCCACGACATTTTCTATGAGTTTCTTACAATTCAAGTTCTTCGTAATTGTAATTCCTAGGTTTTTAGTTGAATTTACGGCCTTTAGATTTGACTGATTTATCGTGTAACCGAAGTTTAACGGATTCGTATCAGCACTCATGTGGGTGACCTCACACTTTTCGTTATTTAGGGTCAATTGCCAATATTCACACCAATCAGATATCTTTTCTGAATCGTTTTGTAATTTCTTTTGATATTCTGATGACTTTATTAGTCGATAAACGACAGCGACATATGCAAACAACCTAAGACGGCTGGTCATATTGTCTCCCAAATCGTTTATATAGATATAACACTAACTTGGGAACGCCAGAAATCACTTCTGTTTTACTCGATGACTTTCCGTCAATTACTGAGATCTCTCTGACATGAAATCATGAATCCAGTTACATAACTGAGATGATATTCCATAGGCACGCAATTTCACTACAAGCCGCTTGTGTGGTACAGTGTCAAAAACCTTTCGGAAATCCAGAAATACGGAATCAATCTGAAATACCTTGTCAATAGCACTCAACATTTCGGGCGAGTAAACATCTAGTTCTGTTTCACAAGAACGATCTTTTCTAAGTCCATGTCGACTGTGTGTCAATAGGCCGTTTTCTTCGAAGTAATTCATAATGTTAGAACACAACAGGCTATATGTTCCAAAATCCTGCTCCATATCGACGTTAACGATATGGGCCTGTAATTTAGTGGATTACTCCTACTACCTTTCTTGAATATTGGTGTGACCTGTGCAACTTTCCAGTCCTTAGGTACGGATCTTTCGTCGAGAGAACGATTTTATATGATTGTTAAGTATGGAGCTAATGCATCAGCATACTCCGAAAGGAACCTAATTGGTGTACAGTCTGGACCAGAAGACTTGCTTTTATTAAGTGATTCAAGTTGCTTTACTACTCCGAGGATATTTACTTCTACGTTACTCATGTTGGCAACTGTTCTTGATACGAATTCTGCGATATTAACTTCGTCTTCTTTTGTGAAGGTATTTCGGAAGACTATGTTTAGTAACTCTGCTTTGGCAGCACTGCCTTCGATAGTATCTCCGTTGCTATCACGCAGAGAAGACATTGATTGTTTCTTGCCATTAACATAATTCAAAAAAATGGTTCAAATGGCTCTGAGCACTATGGGACTTAACAGCTGAGGTCATCAGTCCCCTAGAACTTAGAACTACTTAAACCTAACTAACCTAAGAACATCACACACATCCATGCCCAAGGCAGGATTCGAACCTGCGACCGTAGCGGTCTCACGCTTCCAGACTGACGCGCCTAGAACCGCACGGCCACACCGGCCGGCAATATAATTCACATACGACCAGAATCTCTTTGGATTTTCTGCCAGATTTCGAGACAAGGTTTCGTTGTGGAAACTATTGCAAGTATCTCGCATTGAAGTCCGCGCTAAATTTCGAGCTTTTGTAAAAGATCGCCAATCTTGGTGATTTTGCGTCTGTTTAAATTTTGCATGTTTGTTTCGTTGTTTCTGCAACAGTCTCCTCACCTGTTTTGTGTACCAAGGAGGATCAGCTCCGTCGTTTGTTAATTTACTTGGTACAACTCTCTCAGTTGCTGCCGATACTATTTCTTTGAATTCAAGCTACATCTGGTCTACACGGATATTATTAATTTGGAATGAGTGGATATTGCCTGTGAGGAAGGTGTCAAATGAATTTTTATCTGCTTTTTTGAATAGGTATATTTTTCGTTTATATTTGGAAGATTTGGGTGTTACAATATTCTGTCTCGCTACGACAACCCTGTGTTCAGTAATCCGTGTATCCGTTATGATGCTCGTTATTAACTCAGGATTATTTGCTGCTAAGAGATCAAGTGTGTTTCCACAGCCGTTTACTATTCGTGTGGGCTCACGAACCAACTGCTCGAAATAGTTTTCAGGGAATGCGTTTAGCACAATTTCGGATGATGTTTTATGCGTACCTCCGGAATTGAACATGTATTTTCGCCAACATATCGAGGCTAAATTAAAGTCACCACCAACTATAATCGTATTAGTCGGGTTGGTGTTTGAAATCAAACTCAAGTTTTCTTTGAACCTTTCAACAACTGAATCATCTGAATTGGGAGGTCGATTAAAGGATCCAATTATGATTGTATACCGGTTGCCAACAATGACCTCCGCCCACACTAGCTCACAGGTAGTATCTACTTCAGTTTGGCGGCAAGTTGAACTACTTCTGACAGCAACAAACACGCCGCCGTTGTTATCCATGATTGTGTAAGGCCTTAGACAATTCTACACACCCGAAATGAGCTCACAGACCATCATGGGACTGTTCTTCCTCGTGCATACTACATCACGGAACTCACACATTCCGATTGCCATCTGTTTGTCCCAATGAAGGATAACCACTACAGGAAGCAGTGCGTGGATGACGGGGAAATTATCGATGCAGCAGGAGGCTGGCTCCGTCATCACCCAGTAGAGTGGTGCCATGAGGCCCTCCCAATGAGGCGGCGTAAGGGTGTCGCACTGAACCGACGTTATGTTCAAAAATAGAGTTTAGGAGCCAGAGAACTGGGGAATAGTATGGTGTCTTGGTAACCTGAATAAAACATAACTGTTGGCAGAGAAAAAGTGTTGCGTTACTTACTGAACACCCGTCGTATGTCCATTATAATGTGAGGATTTTTGTTTTCCTGTATGAATGTGGGCAGACAGCCCATGGTGGGGGATGCAAAGAGGGTGTCATTCCGGGAGGTGAGAGCACGTTGGAAGGCAGGCGGGAAGTCGACGGCAAAGGCTGCAAGTCTGCAGAGCAGGCCGGACTGAAGCTCTGGAGTTGGCGGCACCCACCCCCGCTGGCCGCCAGTGTACAGACGAGCCAAGTCTTAGGGCTCCTGCGTGCGGCAGTTCGGGTGCCACAGGTGCAGTCCAGCGTCTCTCATGAAGCCTTGAACAGACCTCTCGCTCACTGACGTACCGGTATCTCATCTCTATCGTTCTGAAAAGTTTCCCATCGGCGCGTGCATACATCTGCCTAGCCAGCTCGAATTCTCCAAATTGCCAATGAAATCAGTGAACAATAGCTACGTTTTCGATTTGGACAACACACTCTGTGCTCGCGTTAGATATTGCACTAGTACGAGATATTTCGGATAACGCTGCAATTCTGATAGACACCATATTATCGTGTATAGACAGCCAGTCGAAATACTCCTGCTCCGTGCCATCTGAATCCATTACGACAGTGGGTATTAAAATTATCTGTTTAACACTGTCCTGTATTTAGTGCATACTTTCTCGAAACGTCTATCAATATTTAATGCGTGTTGTCAGCCTGGCTTCATACGTGGTGAAACCAGAGTGAAACCACACCCAGAGGTTGGGCAGCCACCCCTCATTACCGGTGTCGGACATCGTAGGCTGGGCAGCGAACTGTGGCGGAACTAGCGTCAAACTTCCATGTTGGGTAGAAAATATATAGATACAGCAATGAGGAAGAGCTCAGTAGGCAGTACAGTTGAAGAGGAATGGACGTCCCTAAAAAGGGCGACAACAAAAGCTGGGAAGGAAAATACAGGTACAAAGAAGGTAACTGCGAAGAAACGGAGGGTAACAGAAAAAATATTTCAATTGATCGATGAAAGGAGGAAATACAAAAATGTTTTGGGAAACTAGGGAATACAGAAATACAAGTCGCTGAGGAACGAAATAAATAGGAAGTGCAGGGAAGCTAAGACGAAAGGGGTGCATGAAAAATGTGAAAGAATCAAAAAAGAAATGATTGTTGGCAGGACTGACGCAGCATACCTGAAAGTCAAAAGAACCTTCGGTGACATTAAAAGCAAGGGTGATAACATTAAGAGTGCAACGGGAATTCCACTGTTAAATGCAGAGGAGAGAGCGGATAGGCGGAGAGAATACAATGAAAGTCTCTGTGAGGGGGAAGATTTGTCTGATGTGATAGAAGAAGAAACAGGAGTCGATTTAGAAGAGGTAGGGGACCCAGTATTAGAGTCGGAATTTAAAGGAGCTTTGGAGGACTTAAGATCAAATAAGGCAGAAGGGCTGGATAACATCTCATCAGAATTATTAAAAACGATGAGGGAAGTGGCAACAAAACGACTATTTACGTTGGTGTGTAGAATGTCATCCACACAATTCCGAAAACGTCAAGAGTTGACAAGAGCGAGAATATCGCACAATCAGCTTAGCAGCTCATGGATCCAACTTGCTGACAAGGATAATATACAGAAGAATGGAAAAGAAAATTGAGGATGTGCTAGATGACGATCAGTTTTGCTTTAGAAAAGGTAAAGGCACGAGAGAGGCAACTATGACATTGCCGTTAATAATGGACGCAGACTAAAGAAAAATCAAGACACGTTCACAGGATTTGTCGACCTGGAGAAAGCGTTCGACAATGTAAAATTGTGCAAGATGTTCAAAATTCTGAGAGAAATAGGGGTAAGCTACAGGGAGACATGGGTCATATACAATACGTGAACCAGCCAAAAGGGAATAATAAGAGTGGACGACCAAAAACGAAGCGCTCTTACCAAAAAGGGTGTAAGACAAGGATGTAGTCTTGCACCCCTAGTGTTCAATCTGAACATCGAGGAACCAATGATGGAAATAAGGTTCAGGAGTGGAATTAAAATTCAAGGTGAAAGGATATCAATGATACTACTCGCTGATGACATTGCTATCCTGAGTGAAAGTCAAGAAGAATTACATGCTCTACGGAATGGAATGAACAGTTTGATGAGTACAGAGTATGGACTGAGAGTAAATCGAAGAAAGACAGAGGTAATGAGAAGTAGTAGAAATGAGGAGAGAAACTTAACATCAGGATTCTTGGTCACGAAGTAGACGAAGTTAAGGAATTCTGCTACCTAGGCAGTAAAATAACGAGTGACGGACGGAGCAAGGAGGACATCAAAAGCAGACTAGTAATGGCAAAATGGGAATTCCTGGCCAATAGAAGTCTACCAATATCAAATATCGACCTTAATTTGAGGAAAAAATTTCTGAGAATGTACGTCTGCAGTATAGCACTGTATGGTAGTGAAACATGGACTGTGGGAAAACAGGAACATAAGAGAATTGAAGCATTTGAGAAGTGGTGCTACAGAGGAATGTTGAAAATTAGGTGGACAGATAAGGTGAGGAATGAGGAACTTCTGTGCTGAATCGGAATGGAATATGTGGTAAAAAAGTGGTAAGGAGAAGGGACAGGATGATAGGACATGTGTTAAGACATGAGGGAATGACGTCCATTGTACTAGAGGAACTGTAGAAGGCAAAAACTCTATAGGAAGACAGCAAATAACTGAGGACATAGGTTGCAAGTGCTCCTCTGAGATCAAGAAGTTAGCACAGCAGAGGAATTCGTGGCGGGCTGTATCAAACCAGTCAGAAGACTATTAATATTTTCTGATGGGTAATCAACATATAGTTTGTACAGTAAGGCTCGTGGTAATGTTCCCTAAAGATCATACTGTTTATGCAGTGAATTTCTTTACGTCAACCAGCAAAGAATCTGAAATATGTGGGACGTGCATGAACAGACTAAATCTTTATATATGTGTCAACTCAAAGGCTATGACCCAGGATATCAGGTAGCGTATTTACTTATCTTAAAATATATTTGAGTAGTCATCAAACCAAAATATATCAAAAAGAGTACCGTGATGGGGTTTCATTCAGGCTGCAATAACGCAGCTAGGACTGAGACGAATTCGACAGATGCAGAGGTAATCATAGCGAACTACACTACAAAATAAATACGACGCACCAAGAATTATGTGAATGGGACGGAAATCGGTAGATGTGATGTAGATGGACCGACAAACATGTAATTGTAGTTTAAGAAAAATCGGATGATTTATTGAAAAAAAAATAACTTCACAAGTTGAGCAAGTCTGTAAAACGTTGATCAACCTCTGGCCTTATGCAAGCAGCTGTTTGGCTTATCTTACCACTGTCTGGGGCGCCTCCAGACACCTCTCCACTGGCCATCGGGGCTCAGTTCGAAGCAGAATTCATCAGTGAAGACGATTCTACTCCAGTCACTGAGCTCTCAGACCAAAGACGTGTCTACAGACGTCCCGCGCAATGGCGGGACACCAACCAGAATGTCGCCCGCCGCGTGGCGCGGCACCCAGGAGTGGTCTGGGGTGACGTTTCTTTTCTCTTCGTAGCAGGAACTCTTTGGTAGGCATCTGCACCGCCTTTACTGCACAGTAGTACGTCGACGATTTTCTACGCCCACTTTTGTCGCCTTTCATGGCAGACCATCCTGGGCTTATATTTCAGGAAGATAATGCTCTCCCGCAGACGGCGAGGATTTCTGCTGCTCGTATTCCTGCTTGCCAAACTCCACCTTGGGCAGCAATGTTGCCGGATCTCTCCCCAATAAAGAACGTAAGGAGCATTGTGGAAAGAGCCCTCCCACCGTCTCGAGCCTTTGGCGATCTAATTTGCCAGCTGAGCAGAATTTCGCACGATGTCCCTCAGCAGGTCATCCAACAACTCCGTCAGTCAATGCTAAGCCGAATATCTGCCGGCATGAGGACCAGAGGTGTACAGCACGTTACTGACTTGCTCAGTTTGTGAAGCTCTTTCTCTGGAAAAAACTATTAATTTTTTTTCTTCACTTGTCATCACTAGTTTATTTATATCTGTCCACCACATCTACCGATTCGGATAATTTCTTCGTGGTGCGTTGTTTCTTCTTTGTGTTATAGTGTACTTTGTGAAATTTATGTTCGTACTGAGTGTTGATTACGCAGTGGAAAATATTGATAATAACCTCACATGACGCAGTTATCTATAATGAAGTGCTACCCGAAAGAACCGGCACAAACGTCTAACCATATGTTGAAAATCGATACGACTTCAAACTGGCACAAAGAATGGCAACTTGCATTAAACGTTCAGAAGTATAAAATCGTGCACTTCACACATAGGAATCACTCATCTCGTAGAAATACCTGGGTGTTACAACTTGTAAACATATCGGAATGATCACATGTGCTCAGTCGTATGCCAAGGCGGTGGTGGACAACGGTTAACTGGTACAGTACAGGGAACGTAAAACCCATACATATATTACAAATGTGAAAGTAAATCTGTGTGTTACATTGTCATGACTAAATCGCTGAACCAATTTGGATAAAATCTGGTATGGAGATATCTTGGACTTCGAAGGAAAACGTGGTAAACTCAGGGAAGAAAAAAAAAATCCTGTTAAATTGCATAACTGTTCAGCACCAAATGTTTCTTTGTTTCTCTAACACTATCTTTTTTTTAGTTTCTAAAATGTTTTCAATATTATCTATTTGTAGAACATCCTTTCCATCTTTTTTAAGCTGCGTAGTTGTATTATCTTTATAAGTATTATGCACATTTTTAAACATGGTATACGTGACTATCCCGTAGACGACACCCCAGCAGATGTCGACGACTACAAGTGTTTATAGATTAAACCGTTACAGTGCAAAACCGAGGTCTGCTCGTGCGTGCGGTTTCTGCAGTTTTAAAAATAACTGCTACACCACCTGGTGAGGCCATACGATTTTTACGGCGTAATATTGTGGAGATGCAATGATAAAATGCTAAGGTAAGCCCGAGAACCGTGGTTAAAACTGTTACACCGGTTCAAATGGCTCTGAGCACTATGGGACTTAACATCTGAGGTCATCAGTCCCCTAGACGTAGAAATACTTAAACCTAACTAACCTAAGGACATCACACACATCCATGCCCGAGGCAGGATTCGAACCCGCGACCGTAGAGGTTGCGCGGTTCCAGACTCAAACGCCTAGAGCCGCTCGGCCACACCGGCCGGCTATTACGCTGGGAAAGCTATAAGAAACATAGCAGTGGAAAAATCGCTCCTACCGGACCACAAAAAAATCATTTCCTTAAAAGGCTCTCAATCAAAAGTGGGTTAGCAGCCACTTTCTTCTGCACCTGTAAAATTTTACTCAAAAATATAGGCATGCGAACATATTCGTTCTTCAACAAGTTCCACTACCTGTAACTCGCTCACATCCAGTAGTCCACCCCTGTGACCGGCTAATACTCATCCACTTCCAGATGTCCTTCCTCACCCACCCATTCAGCCCATCATCGCTATTATAACTTTGTGTATCTCTGTCATTCTCTAATGTCTCACAGCCACACTCCCCTTCATTCTGTCCTACTACTACACCCTTCTGTCACTGTCTCTGTCTCCCTCTTGCTCTTTCTTATTGCTAATATACTATTTCTTCCTCCCCACTGCATGTGTCTCTTCTTCTTTGTCATTGTCATACACATCATTCACTCTGTCTCTTAATATCGCTGGCTCTCCTCCACTCCCCCCTCCCCCCCTGGCCACACCTTATCACCCTGGGACTGTCTCCTTCACTCGTTTCAAAGAACTGTTCTGTCACTCTCAACTATGCTCCACTGGCACTGAGCTTCTCTGTTCCCCCCACACTGCCACCGTCCCGTTTGCATTTTCTATAGCACAACCACTTTCTACCATCCTTCAGTATTTATTACTTTTCTGTCTCTTCGCCACTGCCACTCTCTTCTTCTCTCTCAGCAAAATCTTTAGAGGTGCTGAGGAATGTAGAGTGGGGCAGATAGCACTCAGTATTCAGTCAAGGGTCTTTCAATTAAACAGGGACATATTCGCATTTTTTCTGTCCGATACGAACATTTCTCAGTTGTTTTCTTTCCTTTCCCTGCTGCAACAGGGCATGTAACTTATATGAAAAGAAAGTTATTGGCCAATAAAATATAGATACTTCACTTACACTATGTGATCAAACGTATCGAGACACCCGGAAACCATACATTTTTTATATTAGGTGCATTGTGCTGCCATCTACCACCAGGTACTCCATATCAGCGACCTCAGTAGTCATCAGACATCGTGAGAGAGCAGAATGGGGCCCTATGGGGGACTCACGGACTTCGAACGTGGTCAGGTGATTGGGGTCACTTGTGTCATGAATCTGTACGCGAGATTTCCACACTCTTAACGTCCCTAGGTCTACTGTTTCCGATGTGATAGTGAAGTGGAAAAGTGAAGGGATACGTACAGCACAAAATCGTACAGGCCGTACTCGTCTGTTGGCTGACAGAGACCGCTGACAGTTGAAGAGGCTCGTAACGTATAATAGGCATACATCTATCCAGACCCTTACACAGGGATTCCAAACTGCATCAGGATCCACTGCAAGTAATACGAGAGTTAGGCGAGAGGATTTCATGGTCGAGAGGCTGCTCATAAGCCACTCATGATGCCGGTAAATGTCAAACGATCCTTGGATTGGTGTAAGGAGCGTAAACACTGGACGACTAAACAGCGGAAAAACGTTGTGTTTAGTGACGAATGACAGTACACAATATGGCGATCCGATGGCAGAGTGTGGGAATGGCGAATGCCCGGTGAATGTCACCTGCCAGCGTGTGTAGTGCCGGTAGTAAAATTCGGAGGCGGTGGTGTTGTGGTGTGGTCGTGTTTTTCATGGAGGGAGCTTGCACCCCTTGTTGTTTTCGGTGGCACTGTCACAACACAGGACTACATTGATGTTTTAAGCACCTTCTTGCTTCCCACTGTTGAAATGTAATTCGGGAATGGCGATTGCATCTTTTAACACGATCGAGCATTGTTCATAATGCACTGCCTGTGGCGGAGTGATTACACGAGAATGGCATCTCTGTAATAGACTGGTCTGCACAGAGTCCTGACGTGAATCCTATAGAACACCTTTGGGATGTTTTGGAACGCCGACTTCGTGGCAGTCCTCACCAACTGACATCAATACCTCTCCTCAGCGCACCACTCCGTGATGAATGGGCTGCCATTCCCAAAGGCCCCTGATTAAACTTATGCCTGCGAGACTGGAAGCTACATCAAGGCTAAGGGTGGGCCGATACCATATTGAATTCCAGCATTACCGATGGAGGGCGCGACGAACCTGTGAGTCATTTTCAACCAGGTGTCCGGATACTTTTGTCCACATAGAGTATGTGAAACTGAAATAACACAAAACTGAGTTTCGCCTTCAGACCTGATTTTTAGGAGCAAATGGATTTTAGTTTTACAACATGAAGTACCCAGATGATAACGGAGACACCTTACAGCATATTTCTTCTTGTTACGTCACTTTATGTATCATGATTTCGTCTCAAACCGGATTAAAGGTGCGTATTTTGCGCGTACAAGTAGGATATCTTTTAACCTCTCTGTATCTTGGAATGTAAAAAGTTATGAAAACAATTTTCAAGTTTGTTCGAGACCGGGATCTTTGGGATATTTGCTGTGAATCGCTGTCTTGGAATCCTCGGCTGGGTTCTGGTCAGCCGGTGCAGTCGAAAATATAGTAAAAAGCCTTTTTTGTATGGTTTTCCAAGGAACCGCATATAAACTAACGGTGCCTCCATCCGTTTCATCAAACACATTATAAGCACTCCGTCAGCAGGCCACAAGTGCCCCATCGCTACCATCCGACCGCCGTGTCATCCTCACTGAGGATGCGGATACGAGGGGCGTGTGGTCAGCACACCGCTCTCCCGGTCGTTACGATGGTTTTCTTTGACCGGAACCGCTAATATTCAGTCGAGTAGCTCCTCAATTGGCATCACGAGGCCGAGTGCACCCCGACAAATGGCAACAGCGCATGGCGGCCCGGATGGTCACCCATCCAAGTGCCGGCCACGCCGGACGGTGCTTAACATCGGTGATGTGACGGGAACTGGTGTATCCACTGCGGCAAGGCCGTTGCCCTAACACATTATAGACCACGTCAAATGCAAAAAGAACCAACCGATTTGCTCCATTTGCCTAAGCAAGATGAAGTGTGTACTATTCGTACTTTGATCCTGTACTGTAGGATAGTGGCACTGAGAGGATCCTTCTGCTGGGTATGCAAATGGCCTCTAGCCCAAGGTCCGTCCACAACACTGGGCCCTACCTTTTTATCATTAACATAACCTCAGGTACGAGAACATTAAGGTCCTGTTTTTGTAAGCAGAGTTTTGGAGTATATTAGGTTCGCGTGCTGCCAGATGCGCACTGATTATCGGTTATTTCATGCTACGCTTCGTAAACGTGAGTGTGATTTAGAGTATTTTCTAAGATAGCTCTGTCTGCGAAAGTTTCTCGAATTCATCAAGCCTCAAAGCAGTCTCAGAGCCGCCGTACCTTACATGCAGAACGTCATGCGGCCGTAACAGCTGCAGAGACAGACCAGTCACTGACACGCTGCATTTTAGACACTGAGTGTCAGAGGTGTCTTGCAGCTTTCGAGACGCTTGAACACTCTGAGCGACGGCGTTATTTGAATGCAAATAAGAAACAGAGAGACTATGTACTTTTACATGTAAAATGTGGGAAGCATTTAGTGAGCTGCATTTAATTATGAATCATTTAACTGACTACGTTAATCATCGATTGGTCATCTTAGGGAGGATACATCAAAAATGTAAACATCGTAACGCGTTGAAATCGTAGGAAGAAATGGTTGGTCTGATTTGCTCTGGAGACGAGCTCTCAAATTCCTAGGAAAGCCGGAGGAACCCCTAAAAACTGCATTTTTGACGGAATGTAATGAATCAATGTGTTGTTAAAATATAATTGGGAAATGCAATGCATGCTTTGAGACGACATCATTTGCTACGGGTACGGAGGTAAAAATGCCAGGTTTTCACCTACTCTTACGATTCAAGGTGAAATTTACCGTAATTGCCTCTTTGCGTCCTCCACTTAACCATCACCATCAGTCCCTACAGACAGACATAGTGGGGAATGGGACCAATGAAGCAGCCTGTAGGGATACATGCGAGGCGTGGAAAAAAGAGAATGTTGCGTGAATACAATCACCTAATTACCAATTTTAAAACTGCATTGGAGAAAATGCTAGGAGGAGATTACAAAGAAGTGATTCACCATATCCATGCGCCGAGGGCCGAACTGTGAAGTCCGTATACTGCTCCGTTACTCATTACAACGTAACTAATTAGTCTATAAGGGAGCTTCCTTACAAAACGGTCGTGCAACCCAGCCCTGCTTACTGTTGAAATGTATGGGATGCATACGAAAAAGGATTAAGTGAGGATTCCGAAGGTAGGCGAAGAGAGCAAAGGAGGTTTTAAGATGAACATCAACAAAAGGAAAACGACGATAATGGTTCAAATGGCTCTGAGCACTATGGGACTTAACATCTATGGTCATCAGTCCCCTAGAACCTAGAACTACTTAAACCTAACTAACCTAAGGACATCACACAACACCCAGTCATCACGAGGCAGAGAAAATCCCTGACCCTGCCGGGAATCGAACCCGGGAACCCGGGCGTGGGAAGCGAGAACGCTACCGCACGACGATAATGGAATGTAGTCGAATTAAATCAGATGGTGCTGAGGGAATTATATTAGGAAATGAGGCACTTGTATACGAAACTAGAAATTAGTTTTGCTGTTTGGGAAGCAAAGTATGATGGTCGAAGTAGGGAGGATATGAAATGCAGCCTGGCTATGGCAAGAAAAGCGTTTCTGAAGAAGAGAAATTTGTTAACATCGAGTATAGACTTAAATGTCAGGAAGTCCTTTCTGAAAGTATTTGTATAGAGTGTAGCCATGTATGCAAGTGAAAAATGGCTGGTAAATAGTTTAGACAAGAAAGGAATAGAAGCTTTTGAAATGGGGTGCTACAGAAGAATGCTCAAGATTAGATGAGTGGATCATGTATCGTGTGGTGTAAAAACTGTAGAGGGAGACCAACAGATGAATACAGTAAGCAGATGCAGAGGGATGTAGGTTGCGGTAGTTACTCGGACATGAAGAGGTTTGCACAGGATAGAGTAGCATGGAGAGCTGCATCGAACCAGTCTTCGGACTGAAGAACACAACAACAACAACGAAGAGAGCAATTCGAATGGACACAGGCTTCTCTGAGTCGCATAAGAGCATCAGGGGAACGCTGTTAAGGCCAAACTAGTCTCAGCTATTACTCGATAGCCTGTATAGGGTGACGATCCAGTGAAAAAGTTTGGAATCAGAGATTAAACTAGAGCCACCTACGTATTTCATTCTTCCCGTGTACAATACGCAAAGCATTGAGGAACCCTTCGTGTGTAGTACAAGGGAATGTAGCCTGTAACAAGCATTCCATCTACATCTACATAGATACTGGCTAGGTCACCGCATGGTGAATGCAGGAGGGTTCAGCCCGCGACTACTAGTCAGTTCCATTCCACTTGTGAATTTTATCAGCAGGTTTTCGCGAACAGAACATCGTCTTCCCTCCGTGAATTCCCATTTGACGTCACCAAGTATCTTAGTAACACTCGCGTGTCTATCGAACCTACCGGTAACAAGTCCAGGAGCATTCCTCTGATTTGCCTCGACATCTTCCTACAGTTCGACTTGGCGGGCGTACCACACACGCGACCAGTACTCAAGAATGGACCGCACAATTCTTCTATACGCGGCCTCCTTTGCAGATGAGCTGCACTTCCCTGTAACCGAAGTCGACCATTCGCCTTACCTGTTACCGTCCGTACGAGCTCGCTCCATTGCTCATCGCTTTGCAGCGCTACTTCTAGGAATTTCACTGATCAGTTCTTTCGTTACTGTTTCAACATGGATATAGGTTCTCTCTCCCAAAATGATAGCTAGCCACACGTACAACAATGTAGATTACAAAAAGATGTTACGAAAATGAACATATAATACACCGCCAACAGTTCCCTATGCACAACAATGCCAACCACAACATTTCATTTCTTTTACACTGAAGAGCCAAAGAAACTGGTACACCCACCTAATATCGTGTAGGGCCCACGCGAGCACACAGAAGTGCCGCAACATGACGTCGTATGGAGTCGGCTAATGTCTGAAGTAGTGCTGAAGGGAACTTACACCATGAATCCTGCAGGGCTGTCCATAAATCCGAAAGAGTACTACGGCGTGAAGATCTCTTCTGAACAGCACGTTGCAGGGCATCCCAGATATGCTCAATAATGTTCATGTCTGCGGAGTCTGGTGGCTAACGGGAGTCTTTTAACTCAGAAGTGTTCCTGGAGCCACTCTGTAAAATTATGGACGTGTGGGGTGTCGCATTGTCCTGCTGGAATTGCCCAAGGCCGTCAGAATGCACAATGGACACGAATGGGTGCGTGTGATCTGACAGGATGCTTATGTACATGTCACCTGCCAGAGTCGTATCTAGACGTATCAGGGGTCACAAATCACTCCAATTGCACACGCCCCACGTTACAGATTCTCCAATACCTTGAACAGTCCCCTACTGACAAGCAAAGGTCCGTGGATTCATGAGGTTGTCTCCACACCCTCAAATGTCCATGCGGTCGATACAATTTGAAATGAGGCTCGTCCGACCAGGCAACATGTTTCCAGACGTCAACAGTCCAGTGTAGGTTTTGACAGGACCAGCCGAGGCGTCAAGATTTGTATTGTGCAGTCACGAGGGCACACGAATAAGCACTCTGCTCCGAATGCCCATATCGATGACGTTTCGTTGAATGATACGCACACTGACACTTGTTGATGGCCCAGAATTGAAATCTGCAGCAATTTGCAGAAGGGTGGGGCTTCTGTCACGTTGAACTATTCTCTTAAGTCGTCGTTGGTCCCGTTCTTCCAGGATCTTTTTCCGTTCGCAGCGGTGTCGGAGATTTGACTTTTACCAGATTCCAGATATTCACGGTACACTCGTGAAATGGTCGTACGGAAAAATCCCCACTTCATCGGTATCTCGGAGATGCTGTGTCCCATTGCTCGCGCACCAACTGTAACGGCACATTCAAACTCGTCTTGATTAACTGACACTGTAGCAGCAATAACCGATCTAACAACTGCGCGAAACATTTTTTGTTTATATAGGCCTTGCCGACCACAGCGCCGTATTCTGCCTGTTTACATATCTCTGCATATCTGCGCATACCTATACCAGTTTCTTTGGCGCTTAAGTGTATAATGCTTCACTAAGCAGAAGCGTTATGTGTCGGAGATAAAAGGTATGGTACTGAACGTATCATTAGAATCGACGCTGAAGTGTTTTAACGAATGATGAAATTTGAGATTGTTCTTGAAAATGCTGCGGTATTGAACAAGATTTTTGTTTAAAAAAGACGTGTAATTCATGTCACACCTCAAAAACTGCAGAAAATGTGCAAAATCGGAAAACTGGATGAAGGAGGAGTGCTAATCCAGTACGTTTCACAGGAAAACTTCTATGAAGTACTGGCGGAGGTAAAGCTGTGAGGAGGGGTCGTGAGTCGTGCTTGGGTGGCTCAGTCCGGAGAGCAAAAAGTAAAGTTCCCGAGTTAGAGTCCCAGTCCGGCTCGCAGTATCATTCCTTCAGGAAATTCCAAGCAGCTGGTTTGCTGTACATCAAAGTCGTCGCTAAATTATGGATGTAGAAGCCCACATTTGGCTACTAGATTCGTAACAGCAGAAGGTACAGAAAATAACTAAATTGTACTTTCTGTGTGTTTTCTGAATACGGGCAGATACTATGATTACGTTGTTAGCTGACTGATGGCTATACAAGCTGTAGCACACAGAGCCTCCAGTTGTGCCATCAACACTGGCTGTGATCTGACTGGACGTTGAGTCGAACTAAAGCTTAGATGACAGGTATAGTTACATTCTAGCCCTCTTCAACTCTGTACCAGAGCTCAATGGCTGGTGAGTTTTGACGTGCCCGTTTCTTAGCAACACGTGACAAGGTGCTTTCAATGGGTGAGAGGTCTGCAGAACGTGCTGGAGGTAACAGCCCAACACTCTCTGTATCGATGTACGTTGGGACAGCATGGGAAACATAGAATGAGATTTTCACTCTGCAGTCAAGCGTGCTCTGATATGAAACTTCCTGGCAGATTAAAACTGTGTGCCTGACTGAGATTCGAACTCTGGACCTGAAACTTCCTTGCAGATAAAATCGGTGTGCCCGACTGGGACTCGAACTCGGGACCTTTGGCTTTCGTGGGCAAGTGCTCTACCAATCGAGGACTTGCCCGCGAATTCAAAGGTCCCGAGTTCGAGTCTCCGTCCGGCACACGATTTTCGTCTGCCAGGAACTTAATATTTTGCTGAAGACAGAATGATGGAGATCTCGAAGGTGAGAGGTCTGCAGATCATTCACAGGTCTTAAGATGTCAGAAATTTAATGATTTTTGTCAAACTTGCCAGCCATTTACTGTGTACGATAACACAAGGTGCCGGAGATATATGAGAGCGACCAGTTCAACCTGGCGACGTTCGGTCTCGGTGGAGTCGATTTTTTTGTGTTGCAATTTCAATGGCTGCTAGTGACCGTCTAGACAGTAGTAATCAAGAAGAACCTGTCTGATCAGTCAGTGTGCCAGCCTAATGGGTACTGGAAATCGTTTCGCAGGAAATTATTATCTGTTCGAAACGTGCGAGAACCTGGAGGCGCCGTCCGTCGCGGTGCCGGCCGCCACACGGCTGGTGCCGCGCAGAGGCCACGAGCCGCCGGCCGCGGAGGACGAGGAGTGCGGCCGCGCCCTCGCTGAGGTTCGCCACCTCACGGAGGACAGCTCCAGGGAGCTCACCAGGGGCCTCATCCGCAGCGTCGCTGCCGACTGCATTCGCTCTTGCTCTGTACAAGGGTACGTACGCCACTGAAAGAACCAACCCATAGTCGTACATGTAATCCTCTTCTCCAGTTCTCATATTTGTTCTCTAAGTTACCTTTACTACCTCTATTTTCCGAGACTAATATTAGTTAGTCAGTAGACGGGACGAAACATTGGTCATCTAGGAGATATCAAGATAACACCTTGTGACAACTTGATAATGACCTCTGGAGTTTCTTCAGCTTAGTCATATGGAGCTCAACTTCCCTTAAAGTTACCAGTTGAGCAGGAATGGCAAAGGGAGATGTGAGGAAAAAGAGTAGCGAAGGCATTGATGAAATAGAAGGCTGTGTAGAACTGGAGTGGAAGCAGGAATGGGATAGGAGTGTGGAGCGAAAGGAATAGCAAGGTCTCAGCTAGGGGGCTTATGGGAAGGTAAGATAATTGCAGGAGAGTTCCCACCTGCTCAATTCAGAAAAAGCTGGTGCTGTTAGTCAGGATCCAGATGGCCCAGGCTGTGAAGCAGTCACTGAACTGAGGTCCAATGTAGTGGGCAGCGTAATCAGCAACTGGGTGTCCAGCTGCCTCCTGGTCACAGTTTGTCATGCGGACTGACAGCTTGTTTTTTGTCATGTCCCCATCATATTCCTGCGTATTCCCACAAGCAACACAGCACCCTCCCCCACCGCTTCCATGCTATCCTTCCTCCTTCCCCACCCTCCTACTTACCACCAGCACTCACGGATTGCTTCTCTCATCAGACACAGTGGTAGTCATATGTGTGTAGATGAGTTTACAGTTCTACCCTGTAACAATACTTCTGTACTGAGTGGTCCACCGAATCTGACTTAAGTCCACAAAGTCGACATGATTTTGGATCTGCTGGCAAGTAATAACATGACACAAACTGATTTAAGCCTGTCATCATGATCAAGAGGCCACGCACGATGATATAGTCACAACATTCAACCAGTCGACAGCTTGGCACCCTACATCGTCCCACTTACCATTTAGAGTTGGGGTGATGGTGTATTGCACTGCGTTAGCTTTGCTCATTATGTATCATCTTTTAAGTCTGTGTAGATTGTCACAAAACAAAATATACTTCATCAATGTCAAACAGACTCACTTGCTATGAAACTGTATTTCATGGCAGTTTGTTAACTGGGAATGACCAAGAAAAGCTTGTCATGCCATAGAGGTGAAGCACCAATTATTCGCCTGTCCAGTTTCTTCCAACACCTGGCGCGTTCTCACTGGTTGCCATCCTCTCTGCTCACATTTTTTGGCTGCAGTGACGTCAGACAGTCCACTGTAGGACAAATAATGCTTTTCATACTATAATGGCTCAATTCGATGGCCCCACTGAAACACTCTCCTGACCATCTATTAAATAATTTTTTATACCTCCCAACGCTGACAACGTGGGAGGGACTAATTTTCCTTTCAGTTCTACACTGCCTGTGATTGTTTCACCTGTTAGCACCTCAGGGGGTATCTGTCTCTGCAAACTACACAGTATTTTTTCTCCTGACACGACAAGCCAAACTACTGCCACGATGAATTGGAATTTTTGTGGGCACTGTCTTCCTCTCGAGCTTCAATGATTTCTTGTAGCTGTCATATTCTGGAAATTAGGCAGTTAGAAACAAAATTCTAATCCCTCTTGATTCCAGGTTTGGATCATGATGTAGTTTTCGCTAACCTCTCTTTAATAAAGGTTTACATCCATCTACATACACTATGTGATCAAATGTATCCGGACACCCCGAAAAACAAACGTTTTTCATGTTAGGTGCATTATGCTGCCACCTACTGCCAGGTACCCCATATCAGCAAACTCAGTAGTAATTAGACAGCGTGAGAGAGAAGAATGGAGCGCTCTGCCGAACTCAGGGATTTGGAACGTGGTCAGGTCGTTGGGTATCACTTGTGTCATATGTCTGTACGCGAGATTTCCACACTCCTTTACATCTCTAGGACCACTGTTTACAATTTGATAGTGAAGTGGGAATGTGAAGGGGCACGTACAGCACGAAAGCGTACAGGCCGACCTCTTCTTCTGACTGACAGAGACTGCTGACAGTTGAAGAGGATCGTAATGTGTAATAGGCAGACACCTATCCAGACCATCACACAGGAATTCCGAACTGCATCAGGATCCACTGCAAGTACTATGTCAGTTTGACAGGAGGATTTCATGGTCGAGAGACTGCTCATAAGCCACACATCGTACCAGTAAATGCCAAACGACGCCTCTCTTGGTGTAAGGAGCGTAAACATTGAGCAGTTGAACAGTGAGGGAGACAAACCACGGTACACAATGTGGCGATCCGATGGCAGTGTGTGGGATGGTGAATGCCCGGTGAACGTCATCTGCCAGCGTGTGTAGTGCGAACAGTAAATTTCGGAGGCGTTGGTGTTATGGTGTGGTCGTGTTTTTCATGGACCGCTTGCTGTTTGGCGTGGTACTATCACGACACAGGCCTACATTGATGTTTTAAGCACCTTCTCGCTTCCCACTGTTGAAAAGCAATTCGGTGATGGCTACTGCATCTTTCAACACGATCGAGCTTCTGTTCATAATGCACTGCCTGTGGCGGAGTGCTTAAACGACAATAACATCCCCGTAATGGACTGGCCTGCACAGAGTCCTGACCTGAATCCTATGGAACATCTATGGGATGTGCCAAGCCTCACCGACCGATATCGATACCTCTCCTCAGTGCAGCACTCGGTGAAGAATGGGCTGCCATTCCCAAAGAAACCATCCAGTACCTGATTGATCGCATACCTGCGAGAGTGGAAGCCGTCATCAAGGCTAAGGTTGGGGCAACACCATATTGAATTCCAGCATTACTGGTGGAGGGCGCCAGGAAACTTGTATGCCATTTTCAGCCAGGCGTCCGAATACTTTTGATCATATAGTGTAGGGTTCCTCTGCTTCCTACTCTTAACCATTATTTTAATTTGCAAACTTAATCACTGTGAATAGAACGTGTGTAGTAAGATGACACATCACATGTCTCACATTCACTGACAGCAGCAGTTGGTGTAAGGTGTGAAACGACTCAACATTCACTCAGAGTGACAGTCGTTCTCAGTCCCGGCGGTTAGAGTCTCTTTAAGAACAGTATTGTTACGCTGACTTTTGTCGCTATGACTGGCACATCGTTCCCTCCAGACACATGCACAGTGAGCGTTGAATCCAGTACCTTGGGTAACTTCATTCATGGTCTGTTCATGTGCTTGTTCAAAAGTGATAGATCACTTCTGCCATTCCGTAAGATCTACACGTCGACCCGTCTTAATCTACTGATCTGTCACAAGCGACCTGCACACCACGATTACCACCTCAGTGTTGTGGCTGACGTCAGTGGCGGGGGTCACGTGACTGCATGGTACCAGTCCTGCAACATCTGTAGCACTCCAAAGCGACACGTGTGCTCAGTTAAGGTGGTGAATAACATTTTGTCTGGTGGGTTTATGTCACGTTTTGCAAATTGTATGAGGCTTGCAAAATTTTTGAGTACGCCTATTGTGGCTAATAGTGAGCATCGTGTTGGAAATCAAGAAGTGATTGCCCACTTTGTTTTTAATTTCACTCAGAAAAGTTATCAACAGGTTAGTTTCTTTCTACAAAGACCAAAGCAGATCAATGCTCAGTTTGTAGACCTGGTATAGAAGGGGTCTGTGTTCGGTTCCAAGTACTGCGAAGTATTTTACCTCGGAGGACTGGAATGGGGTGCCCTCAGCCTCGTGATGTCATTTCACGAGCTGATTGCGTCCGAAAGACCGGCTCCAGGTTCTGAAAGTCGACAGTGCGCTGGAGAGCGGTGTGGCGGTCGCACACTCCTCCATGCCCCTCCCACGACGCCACTGGCAGAAGATGACGCGGCCGCCGCTCTGTTCCCACTGGAGCGCCAGGACAAGAGCCCAGAGTTTGTTAGCGTAAGTTTATTCTTACTGCTAGTGACATTCGTATATGAGTGAGGCTACGACAACTTTTCACCGAATATTTATAAATCTCGAGTCTTAGTTCCTCATTCGGACATAACTTTGCTTTAAAATCATAAAGGGAACACCTTCCTGATGTTCGGCAGCTGTTATTCACTTAATGTCAAACTGGCTTTCAGCTCCTTAACTCATGGTCAAGTGTCGACGTGACGCTGACCTACAAACTGAGAGCCGGATTGTGATTAAATAAACACCAAGAAAGTGTTTGCAGTACGATTTTCCTGTCATGTTCTGTCAAACACGGAGTACCGTTAAGTTAATTCATTTTCTTTTCTTTCAAATGGTCTTATATCTCAACGATATTAAATCGTAGAAAACAAAGTTACCTGTCCTTAGGTTATTAAGTGAACAAATCAGTCTGAACTGTGAAATGTAAAGGTGTAATTAAATTAGGAAATGAGTCACTAGAAGTAGCTGACGGGTTCTGATACTTGGACAGTAAAATTACTGAGCTCGGAAGAGGTAGATCTACATCTACGTGATTACTCTGCTATTCACAATAACGTGCCGGGCAGAGGGTTCAGTCAACCACCTTCAAGCTGCCTCTCTACCGTCCCATTCTCGAACGGTGCGCGAGAAAAATGAGCACTTAAATTCTTCTGTGCGAGCCCTGTTTTCTCTTACCTTATACTGATGATCGTTTCTCCCTATGTAGGTGGGTGACAACAGAATGTTTCCGCAATCGACGGAGGGAACTGTTGATTGAAATTTCAGGAGAATATCCCGTCCCAACGAAGAACGCCTTTGTTTTAATGATTGTCACTCCAATTCATGTATCATGTCTGCGGTACTATCTCCCCTATTTCGTGATAATACAAAACGAGCTGCCCTTCTTTGTACTTTTTCCCTGTCATCCGTCAGTCCCACCTGATGCTGATCCCACACCGCACAGCAATATTCCAGAATAGGGCGGACAAGCGTGGTGTAAGCAGTCTCTGTAGTAGACCTGTCGCACCTTCTAAGTGTTCTGCCAATGAATCGCCGTCTTTGGTTTGCTCTACCCACAATATTATCTATGTGATTGTTCCAATTTAGCTTCTTTGCAATTGTAATCCCTAAGTATTTAGTTGAATTTACAGCCTTCAGATTTGTGTGACTTATCGCGTAATCGAAATTAAGCCGATTTCTTTTATTACTCGTGTGAATAGCTCCACACTTTTCTTTATTCAGGGTCAACTGCCACTTTTCGCACCACACAGATATCATATCTACTTAATTTTGCAGTTCGTTTTGTCCATCTGACGACTTTACAAGCCGGGAAATGACAGCATCATCTGCAAACACACTAAGGCGGCTACTCAGATTGCCTCCTATCTCATTAATATAGATCAGGAACAGTAGAGGGCCTGTAATACTTACTTGGGGAACACCAGATATTACTTCTGTTTTACTCTATTACTTTCCGTCTGTTACTACTAACTGACCTTTCTGACAGGAAATCACGAATCCAGTTGTGTTTCACAAGAACGATATTTTCTGAAGCCGTGCTGACTGTGTGTCAATAAATCGTTTTCTTCGAGGTAATTCGTAATGTTCTAATACAGTATATGTTCCGAAATCCAACTTCAAAACGACGTTAGTGATAAGGGCCTGTATTGAGCTGATTACTCCTATTTCCCTTTTTGGGTATTGGTGCTACTTGACCAATTTTCCAGTCTTTAGGTGCGGATCTTTCTATGAGCTAAATATGGGGCTATTGTATCAGCTTACTCTGAAAGGAACCTGACTGGTATACGATCTGGCCTGGAGGCCTTGCCTTTTTTAACTGAGTTAAGCTGCTTCGTTACACCGAGGATATCTACTTCTATGTCTGTCATCTCGGCAGTTGTTCTTGATTGGAATTCAGGAATATTTACTTCGTCCTCTTTGGTGAAGGAGTTTCGGAAACTCTGCTTTAGTGGCACAGTCATCAGTGTATACACCGTTTTTATAGCGCAGTGAAGGTACTGGTTGCGTCTTTCCACTGGTGTGCTTTATGTATGACTAAAATCTTTCGGGTTTTCTGCCAGATTCAGAGACAGAGTTCCGTTGTGGAAGTTATTAAAAGCATCTCGCATTGAAGTACGCGCTATATTTCGAACTTCTGTAAAACTTTACCAGTCTTGGGGATTTTGCGTTCTTTTAAATTTGGTACGCTTTTTTCGTTGCCTCTGCAACAGCGATCTGACCCGTTTTGTGTACCATGGGGGATCAGTACTATCACTTATTAATTTATGTGTTATATATCTCTCAGTTACCGTCGATACTATGTTTGATATCATTCCACATCTTTTCTACGCTTACATGATCAGATGGGAAGGACTGGAGACTGCCTCTTCAAAAGACGTTAAGAGCTTTTTTATCAGCTTTTTTAAATAGGTATACTTTGCGTTTCTCTTTGATGGTTGTAGGTGTTACGGTATTCAGCCTAGCAGCAACTACCTTGTGGTCGCTAATCCCTGTTTCGACATGATACTATTTGTGCAGGATTTGTTGCTAACAGGTCAAGTATGCTTTCGAAACAATTCACTCTTCGAGTGGGCTCATTAACTAATTGTTCAAAATAATTATCTGTGAAAGCATTCAGTAAAATTTCGGATGACGTTTTATGCCTGCAGCAGGCTTTAATCGTATAATTTTTCCAGCATATCGAGGCTAGATTAAAGTTACCACCGAGTATAATTTTATGAGTGGGGTACTTATTGTAAATGAGACTCAAGTTTTCTTTGAACTGTTCAGCAACTATATCTTCTGAGTCGGGGGTAGGTAAAACGATCCTATTAATAGTTTAGTCCGATTGTCAAGTACAACCTCTACCCATACTATTTCGCAGGAACTATCTACTTCAATTTCGCTACAAGGCAAACTACTTCTGACAGCGATAAACACTACCAACTGTGTTTAATCTATCCTTTTTGAATGGTCGATTGAAAAGTTTTCGGCTGAACTTATTTTCGGCTTTAGCCAGATTTCCGTACTATTTCAGCTTCAACGCTTTCTATTAGGGCTTTCTGGTTCTTTCCCAAAACAGCTACGACAATTTACAACTACAATACCAACTGTTGCCACAATTGCCTTACTGTGTTGTACCTGCCCCTTTTTCGACAAACTCCTTTTCTGTGTGGTTTCCTGAGACCCTCTAACCTAAAAAAGACCCTCTAACCTAAAAAAGAAGAAACAGGAATCAGTATAGAAGAGATACGGGATCCAGTATTACTACCGGAATTTAAAGAGTTTTGGAAGACTTAAGATCAAATAAAGCAAAAGGGGATAGATAACACTCCATAGAAATTTTTAAAATCATTGGGGAAGTCGAAAGTAAACGATTATTCACGTTGGTGTGTAGAATGTATGAGTTTGAGGACGTTCCATCTGACTTTTGAAGAAGCATCATCAACATAATTCTGAAGATTACAAGACCCGACAAGTGCGAGAATTATCGCACAATCATCTTAACATCTGATAATCCAAATTTCTGACAAGAATAATATTCAGAAGAAACAAAATTAAAATGGAGGATCCATTAGATGACTGTCACCTTGGCTTTAGGAAAGGTAAACCACTAGAGAGGCAATTCTGACGTTGCGGTTGATAATGGAAGCAAGGAAGAAAAAGTCAAGACACTTTCATTGGAGTTGTTGACCTGGAAAAAGCGTTCGACGAGGTCAAATGGTGTAAGATGTCCGAAATTCTGAGTAAAATAAGGGTAAGCTATAGTGAAGAGCGGGTAGTATACGACATGTACAAGGATCAACAGGGAACAATGAGAGTGGAAGACAGGGATGTACTCTTTCGCCCCTATTGCTCAATCTATTCTTCGTAAAAGCAGTGATGGAAATAACAGAAAGATTAAAGAGTGAAATTAAAATTAAAGGTGAAAGGATATAAAAAATAACATTTGCTGATGACCTTTCTGTCTTCAGTGAAAGTGATCGAGACTTACAGGATTTCCTGAGTGGAATGGTCTAATGAGCGCAGAATATGGACTAAGAGTAAATTGAAGAAAGACGAAAGTAGCAGAAATGAGAAGAGCGACGAACGTAACATCAAAATTGGCGGTCACGAAGTAGATGAAATTAAGGAATTCTGTTACCTAGGCAGAAAAATAACCCATGACAGACGGAGCAAAAAAGGACAAAAAATGCATACTAGCATTGGCGAAAAGAGCATTTCTTCCCAAGAGGAGTGTGTCAGTATCAGACATAGGCCCTAATTTGTGAAAGAAATTTCTGAAAATGTACGTTTGGAGCATAGGATTGTATGGTAAGTGAAACATGGACTTTCGGAAAACCGGAAAAGAAGAGTATCGAAGCATTTGAAATGTGGTGCTACAGAACACTGCTGAAAATTAGGTTGACTGATGAGGTAAGGAATGAGGTGGTTCTCTGGTGAGTCAGTTAGGTGAGGAATATATTCGAGCACTGACAAGGACATCTTTTAAGATATTGGGGAATAGCTTATATGGTACTAGAGGGAGCTGTCGACGGTAGAATTTATAAAGAGAAGCAGAGATTGGAGTACATCCAGCAAATAATTGAAGACAAATGTTGGAAGTGCTACTCTGAAATGGAGAGATTAGCACAGCAGAGGAATTCATGGTGAGGTGCATCAAACTAGTCAGAAACCTGGTGGCTCAAAAAAAGTGCCTGTCGTTTAAGAATACAGTATACCACCATTGTAGGAGTTGAACACCAGAAAAGACATGTTCATTCACAAGAAAGTGCATGTTCCTACTTCAATTTTATCAGCCTGTCCCCTATAAACCAAAGGCTACCTCCTCCAGAATATAATTAATTCAGTTCCTAATTCGAATGTGTAAACATAGTGTCTATCCCCTCCACAAGAAAAACGTCTCCAGAGTCATCTGCTGCAGCTGTTACATTGTCATTAAGGTATATTAGAAAAAGAAATGGCTCTAGCATATCAAGTTACTTAGTGACGTGTTCCACACATCATAGTCACGATAGATAAATAAATAAACGTTTTGATGTGAACTGTCTCATTTGAAGAAAAATAAGACACAGTTTTTAACCAAAATATACTATTCACATGACTACGTGCTATGCACTTGAAGAATTCCTCTATAGAATAAAAGGGATTGTTAAGGAGGCACATCTTGAATCTACATTGAAAAACTCTTCTATGATCTGAAATTTTTCTTCAGATGGTGTATATTTCAGTTTTTCTGTGCCAAGGTTGCATGAAGGGCAAAGCAAATGCTTCTAGTGTTATGAATATCTCTGTTACTTTCAAACTCGGATTCACTGATTGTAACAAATTTTAAAGTTCATAAATGAATTACGAGGCTTTGATTAATATTCTCGGATTATTAGAGGGATACTTGCTAGACGTATGTGTGAGGACCACTCACATAATTGTAATTAATTTCTTTGGGGAAATGAATACTTTTTGCCTCTGTGAGAAGTTAGGCAAGAATATTTTCCATTAAGACATCAATGAATGGAAATATGGAAATTATATCAACTTACTGACTTCTATATCCCCAGAGTTGAAAATTATTCTCTTTGCAACAGTAAACAAAGCTAAACATTTTAGCAAGTCTACTCAACGGGTTTTCCAGTTGAACTTTTCATCAGTATGGGCACTTAAGAACTTAAAACTTCTACACTGTTAACTATTTCTGTTCTGTATTTTCGGTTAATCAGTGGTAGGATGCTTTTGACAGCACAAAACTAGTTGGTGTGTGTGTGTGTGTGACTGCGTTTTCAAATTTTAAAGGTAGCCTATTAGTGGCTTAACTTTTACAAAAGCACAATTTACTATTTTTTCTGCTGATGATTTTTTACTAGCATTCACAATAATGCATGTATCACCTGTGAAAATCACTAATTCTGTCTGCTGATGCCAGTAAAATAATAGAACATTAACATGAAGCAAGAACAGTAGTCAGCACATTTATCAGTCAGTTAATTAGAGCAGAAATTGCTGTGTTCATGAACATGGGTATGTACCGAGGAATAAAAATGTCCAATAGATTGCTTAAGAAGACAAAAGTGACTATAAACGAAAATATTTACAGATGCAGTTAATAACCACCTGTTAAGCAGTAAGTTCTACACTGTGAAGGATTACTTGATAACACAGAGGTTTCCTAACAATGTAACACAAGTAAATAATAATAACACACCACAGTTATGTCATAGCACATTTTCGATCTTCATTTTGTTTTTATGGAAAACTTCATCTCAAAGTTCTGTACTGGAAAGTACTGACATACCTCTGAGCCCAATATGTCACTCATTGTGGAGCGATGTTAGCTAAGTATTTTCCGGCAAGCCGATGGGAAGTTATGGTACATGAAATTAAAACCTAATATTCTTCGTCATACTGTTGATTGCACTTGATATTGTGTACGTAGAGTATGCAGGTCTGTTGCTAAGAGATGAACGGACAGCGCACCACCAGTCTGCTCTATTCACCAGCCAGATATTCTAACTTCAGTATTCTGTTTTCCCTAAATCACTTCAGGCAAATGTCCATATGGTTTCTGCTATGAGGCCCCGCCTCACTAACTGCCCCTTCTTGTCAAAATAGATGTGCAGATATCTAAATGTCTGTCCAAAAGAATCGTAAGAATTATGTTTGTTGTCTTCAAGCTGTAAAACAAGGACGTGTACCACATCCTTAAAACATTGATCCACACAGGCATAAAACTACCATTTCAGCTGTTACATGAACCAGGTTGAGCATGCTTTAGACCTGGTGAAAGTGTGAGTCTACCATCACGAGAAATCTCTGCATACTCATTCGATGGTCTCAGGAGTGCCTCCATGGAAAAGTGTGGTAGGCCTGGGCAGCGATGAATCGACCACTTTGCAGACAGCATGCCAAGAGTCACTAGCAATGTGTCCCACAGAAGCGTGTTAGGGCCCTTGTTGTTCATGTTTGGTATTAACGACCTGGCAGCATAATGTATAATAACCTCAGGCTTTATGTCAGTACTTACTCACCTTATGTGTGCAGATTGGTAACAGTACCAGAGACCCGATTAGCCAGAACATTATGACCACCGACCTACCAGTGATATAGACCCACCTAGGCGATGGAACTGTCACCCTGTGAGGAATAAATGCCAGTCGACACATGCACGGTGCATCTCTAGTATCAGTGAGTATTCTGTGCATGTTTATAATGTGGAAGGCACGTGATATACCTGAGTGTGACCGAGGACAGAGTGTGATGGGCCGGAGGTCCAGCACGGAAACTGCACCACTTGTCAGGTGTTCTAGGACTGCAGTGGTGAGTGTGTTCAACATGTGGCGACACCCTGGTGAAAGCACGTCCACACGTCGTGGGGTTGGGTGGCCACCCATCATTACAGATGTTGTACGTCGAAAGCTGTGCAGACTGGTAAACCAGGACAGGCAGCGGACAGTGGGGGAACTAACATCCAACTTTAATGCTGGCCAGAGTTCAAGTGTGTCTAGACACACAGTGCACCAAACACTCCTAGTGACAGGCCTCCACAGCTGACAGCCTGTGTCTCTGCAAATGCTAACGACGTCAGCAACTGCGACTGAAATGGGCACACTATCATCGACTCCCGTACTTGGCGCATTGGTATGTTGTGGCATGATCTGATGAATCTCGATACCTTCTTCATCATTCAGCTGCAAGGGCCCCAATCCGTCGTCTTCCAGGGGAACAGTTCCGTGACACGTGTAATGTGGGGTGGAGACAGACTGATGGCGGCTGCATTATGCTCCAGGGAACACTCACGTGGACATCCGTGGGTCCAATGGAGCTCGTGTAAGGCACCATGATGGCCAAGAATAGTACACTGGTTTGCAGACCACATACACCCCTGCTTGACGATCATGTTTTCTGACAACTTTTTTTTTCGGCTAGATAATGCACCATGTGACGTGGCAAGGAGAGTGATGGAATGGTTCAAGGAACACAGTGACAAGCCCCAATTGGTTTGCTGGCCCTCCAACTCACCAGATCTGAACCTGATCGAACACATCTGGGATGTGCTTCAACGTGGCGTCGCAGCTCATGGCCCTCCTCCCCGGAATTTACGGGAATTAGGGGATTTGTGTGTGTAGATGTAGTTCCAGCTCCCTCCAGCGGCCTAGAAAGGACTCACTGCTTCCATACCATGATAAGGCTCCACTATTATCCATGCCAAACGTGAACGTACAGGCTATAAGGTAGGTTGTCATAATGTCCTGGCTGATAAATGAATTTCCAGTACTGAGACAATGGATGGCTTTGTCATTTGCCACCATAAAGTATGCCACTGTGATGGTTTTGCCTGTTTTTGGACATATCGTTAAGTCTTGTATTGCAGCACATTCACAGGAGTTGTTCTTGTTACACCTCCATTTTCTCAGATTGGTATTGCAGTGTGTGATGGTCGTTCTTAAGTGATGAAGCACCTGCCATGTCGGAAACAACAGATGATTCGCAGCAGCCAGTGGTTCTTCAGGCTTCATTAGCATCTGATCAGTACAGTTTTGCAATACATTTTTTATCCTATTTCAGGAGGCTCGTTTACAGAATTAGTCCTTCGCATTAAACTTCACTGGGATATCAGTAGCCTGTGCTGTATTTCGTAACCATATAAATCGTGCCGGTGATAATCAGACTGCAACTTACCTTCTGTTTATGGGTCGAGCTATGTCGAAGGTTGGGTAAATTTGCCTAACTAGCATTGATTTTAGGAGCCAGACACTACGCGCTCTTTCTCATTGTCTGCTACGTCGGCATATGTGGCAACTGCAGAGTGGTACCAGGCATTTGTCGCATTCTCAGCTGCAGAGAAATATAGGACGAGAGCCGATGTTCTCAGAATTTGAGGATGAACTCCCCATTTCGTGCCGCTGAATTTTTGGATGATGTTATTATTCGCACACACATTTCCCTTAACGTCCAAAATGTCACATTGTTGTCAAGTCGGATACCCAAATATTTCAGCGGTTCATCTGGTTTAGTTCTTGACCCAGCCTCGCCACTTTAAATTGTGTATGTGCGTCTTTATTTCTAAAGTGAAAGACACACATCAGAGTTCTACTGGGATTTGATGTGCGGAAGTGTTCTCCATAGTATGTCTTTGAGAATTCACACCACAAACGATTTTCCTTGTGAACCCATGGGAATATCGTCGATATATATATATATATATATATATATATATATATATATATATATGTGTGTGTGTGTGTGTGTGTGTGTGTGTGTGTGTGTGTGTGTGTGTGTGTGTAGGTAGATCGGCCAATATGGCCGAGCCGTTCTTGGCGCTACAGTTTGGAACCGGGCGACTACTACGGTCGCAGGTTCGAATCCTGCCTCGGGCATGGATGTGTGTGATGTCCTTAGGTTAGAGCCATTTGAGCCAATTTTGTGTGAGTGTCATTTTTTCGCCTTCTCCTGTGCCTATTTCCTGTTTGTAGCGTCACGTAAAAAGTCTATTTTGAAATAGACGTTCCGCTAATTTTGTCATTCAAAGTCCTTGTCATAAAATTTATCGAGCAGCCGTTGGTGACTGACAGTATCATAGCCAGCAGAGAGATCTGTAAAAGCGAGTCCCATTATCTGTTTCTGTTAGAGGCCGTCCTCTATATGTTGAATGAGACTGAGTATTTTACCGCAACCACCAAGCATAAATCCTACTGGTTCTGGTATGAATTTGGTCTCTAATGCTACAAAAAGTCTTTCAGAAAGTATTCTTTCAATGGCCCCATAGAGATGACACAAATGTGACAAAGGCGAGAAGTATGAGGATCTGTAGGATCTTTCCCTTGTTTCAGCTGGGCTACCACTCTGGCTTTCCTCTACAGTTTCGGAATGCGCATGCTACTTACTGATACAGCTATTCATTAACTTTACATTACATTATAAGGCTGTACTACCAAAATGCTTTATTCGTACACTGCAGATATCATCCAGGCCAGCAGCCCTATGTTCCTTCATTTGTTGGTGTGGCGAGGACGTGTGTTTCATTATTCATATCTCGTTCGATTTTCAGTCTTTTTAATTTTATATTTTCCATTTAATTGAGGGTTGTAAGATAATCTGTAGGGAGATACTCTGGTTTGATCAGGTGGTGGTGTTGTAGGGTTGTGGCCCCTCGATGTCAGGATGTGGTTTCACCTTAGTTTCGCCTCGTATTGAAGACACTCCCACAGTACTCCCGGAACATCCGTCGAGCCGTGCAGTTTCTGAAATGCTCGTGCCGAGCCTCTGGGCCATCACAATCCGCCCTTGGAGGAACTCAGGTAGACTGCGTGCCTTCCCATTCTACACACAGACAGCTCTCTCACTGATACCACATGAAGCGTGTGTGTGCGTGTGTGTGTGTGTGTGTGTGTGACTAGCACACGTCCCTTGCCAGGTAACGCTGCTACAGTCTGGACTGTTTCGTATCGATAGTGATTTGGTGGTCATAGTGCTTTGGTTGACCAGTGCGCTGACTGTGGCCAAACCCAAATGAAATAACTGCTTGTCTAAACATCTACTGTAGGCGTCTCCCTTATCTGTCTCTGTCATTTGTGCTGCACTCAATGGATCTGACAAAGTTTGGCTCAACAGTAAATCAATTGCACCAATTTTCTGGAAATGACTGGGGATTAAATGCAGATATGCTACGCAATGCCCCAGCATGAAAATGTAGTGACCATTATGCACAGTGAGGCCTTGAGAACCGTTAGTGGCACTGCCAGATCAAGTGCCACTCAATGGTTGCCTGTCCTATCCAACACTGCTCCTGCTCACCTGAGATCTAAAGCGACCGATGTGCAAATTCTGAAGCACCGTATGAACTCAGTTCTAAATACCGTATTCCATAAATCCACTGATTGCACACCTGAAGAAAGTCACACAGGCCACTTTGTGTTTATTTTCGTATTTATCTTCGATGTCACCGAGATGTAGAAAGAATGTGGGAATGAACTTCCACCCAAAAGGCGCATCTTATTCAGAATCCAACGGTGAAGCGTGCAGAGTCTCATCTTCGTTGTGGTGAATGCTCATGACTCATCTGCACCCGAATGTCGCAAGGCAGATATGGCCACCTCTTGATGAAGTGGTGGCTTTATAGTGAAAGTGGTGCATGTGGCTGTGCTGTGCAGGAACAGACACTTGTAGAGAACTGTCAACGGCATGTTTCGAATCTTAGCCTGAAAGACTTGTGTCAAGTGACACCGAGTGCTATGGTATGATTATGAAATTTGAACATTCACCAATCAACATAATGTATATGTTTGTATGTTCTGTAAGGAGTACGTTAGTAATTATCTATCTGTACTAGAGTTTGTACTTGTCCTATCATAGTATTGGATGAATTTGTGTAAAAGTATTCTTCAACAAAGACCGCTCACTTTACCAAAACGTGTCAACAGACTCGCATACCATTCACAATTCACGCTGGAATAACTCAGTCTAATATCTTGATTCACACCTAATGGCCTGGATGTCAGTGTCGAAGGGCGACCTAAAAACTTGAGAAGTGGCTGCCTGAGTTTGGTTTCATTGCTCTGTTCACGAAAAGACAGTCTAGTATCAAAATGTCACTTGTTACATCAGGTGACCGCATTTTATTGTTTAAGGTTGGATAACATGGAATGGAACCTGGAGACACTGCAAAAGGATCGGCTGAGGAGTGCGACTCTCTCCAAGTTACTGCACGCTGTACAGCAGATCACAAGAGCCATAAACCACAGGAATCGCCTTGTCTTGGATTATAATTGGGAATTTCTTCATAATGACCAGAACCTCAGCAAAACTGGTGAGTATCTCCTTTGAAACTTTGTTATCTCTATACATGAAGATCCACGTCCTGAGTGACTGACTCGTCACTATCCAGCCTTAATCACAAAGGACAGAAATTCGAAATTTGGAGAGAGTAAAGAAACAGTGTTTCAGCACTTTTGGGAATTGAACTCCTGTGGGGGGAGAAATAGTGTGTGACTGTCTCTTTTTAAAAATAAATCTTTATTAAAGAACTATTGAAACAATTATTGACGCTACATCTATGTTACTTGAATTTTTGTTTAGAAATAAAAAGAAATACGGTTTTCAACGTTTTTGCAATAAGCACTGAAATGTTTTATGAAATTATTTCATTATGAAAGCATTTTAAAGCTAAATTAATTAAAATTTGTATTTGGATACTCGATTAGAAACAAGAAATACGTGTTTCGGTGTTTTTGGAAATTCAGCTCCTAAGTGAATGAAATAGTGTGTGACTCATTCACTGACTCATCATTCATCAGTCCAAACTGCTAATGAGACGAACTTGAACTACTGGAATGGGCGCTGGTCTTACACTGTTAGCACCATTTAGTGAGGCATTGTTCGAAATTCCATCCCTAAGAGGGTGAAGTAGGGGCTGAAATGCTTTTTCAAGACAAGTCACTCTTATGTTAATTGTGATGCTAGAGCTTGAAAACTGGTATTTGGTTTCTCAATCAGAAATAAAAAAAATACATGCTTCAGTATTTTTGAAAATTCAACTACTAAGGGGTTAAAATAGTGGGTGAAAGTTTATTTTGAAAATAAATCATTATTACAGTACTAATAAAGTATTTTTAAAGATGTATCTCTGAGAAATGGCATTGGACTTCTTTGTTAGTAATTAAAAAGTATGTGTTTTGGTGTTTTTGGTATTTTAGTCGCTAAGGGGGTGAAACAGGCGATGAACATTTTTCTGAAAGTATTTCATTAAGTAATCCTTTTTATAACTACATCGAAGAAAATTTGTATTTATGTTCTAGGTTGGAAATCTAAAAAATTATGTGTTTCGGTGTTTCTGGAAATTCAGCTGCTAAGGAGGTAAAATTGGGAATGAAAATGGTTCTGGAAATATTTGATTACGAAAGAATTTTTCAAACAAAATGTTGAAAGTTTGTATTTGGCTTCTTGGTTAGAGGTAAAGAAATTGATGTTTAAATGTTTTCTGGAAATGCAACCCCTAAGGGGTTGAAATAGGGGACGTTAGTTTTTACAAAAAATTTCTTTATATTAAAACATATTTAAAGTTAAATCTATGAAAATTGGTATTTGACTTGTAAAGAAATATGCGTTAGGGAATGAAAATTTTGATGAAAGTAAATGTCACCGAAATTACTCAAAAGGGTGGATTAATGAGGATCTCTGACTCCAGTTACCAGAATTGATTTCTGGTCGGAAGTGCATTCGGAAAAGACCATACTTCTACGGCCTTAATTAGCGTGAAAAGCTTAGAAGATGTAGCGATTTCTGAACGACGTAAAAATCCGATAAAGAAATAACCAGTGTGGACCATACACTCCACACAAGAGAAGCAGTGGGTGCTAAGATAGTTGTTAAATGAAACGGAATGTGCCCTTTAAGTTATGTTAGGACGTAAATCTCGTCTAAGATAAAAAACACATAGATTATGGGGCTGTGTTTACCGCACACTCCTCAAAGTGACACGAATGGTACACTACCCCTTGCCTACATGTCGGTGCTTATATACCCGCGTCAGAGTCATGCTACATTGGAGATATGCTGTAGCAAGGTCTTTCAGATGGAAACTTTTTGCAAATAGAAAAATGTTTTAAAAGCTCTGATGTCAGATGTCGCTTTAAGGTTAATAACACCCTAAAACTACGAATAAAACATAAACTGAAAGGGAACTATGATAAATTTGATGGCTCTGGAGTATAAAGGATTGACTGCAGTAATTGTGACAAATATTATATCGGACAAACAGGCCGCTCTTTTAAATTAAGGTTTAAAGGACACTCACAGAAACAAAACGGCTTTGGGACAGCGTTTATCTGATACAGGTCACTCCATAGGGAGCATTGGGAGTTGTACGCGTGTTCTTCACCGAGGGGGAAAAAGCCGTGATCTTAATTTGTTAGAGAACCAGCTCAACTGCCTCACTGGCAAAATGACTTTGTGCCCAATGCCTACTTTGCTTTATTTGACAATGTTTTACTCTAATCACTTCACGCCTCTGTTATATATAGTGTGTTGACAAGTTCACCTAGCATTGAGTGCATCACATATTTACTTCGTTTTCATACGTTTTACGCATGACTCTAGTATGTTCTTGTTCCCTCTCTATTCATTTCATAGACTACATTAATCAGATGATGTAGATCATCCACTGTTACGGAATTTTATCATTCTTTTCTTGCAACGGCTGGGTACGAGGTGCCCTCTGCCGGTCACGTCCCTCCAGCCACTTCCCGCCTGTGCGGAGTTCTGTGGTTAGCGCTAACAGAGGGGGCTGATTATGTGCTGCACTATGTTTTCTTTCATTTGTGGCTCCTTTAGTGATTTGTTTTACGATCGTTTAATATTACCCGGTACACTATCAACGGTGTTTAATATTTATGTCATTATCTACAGCACATGTCAACCACTGTTTTTTAAGTCTTCCCCCCTTTTAGCAATATTAATTTTGTCGTGTTCTTCTTTTTATTTCTTTTTATTAATGTAATGCCTGTTATACGTTATAAGCTTATTACAGACTTCAACTATTGTACCAGCCCTTTATTTTCGCTATTTCAATTAATTATTGAAAAGTAGTGTATGCCGACATTAGCGACATCTGGTGAACTTACAACACAAACATCTTGTGGCTACTGTACGGCAACTTGTTTATACAGTAGTACTACTGACAAAATGACTCGTGTATGTGATGTTATTTATACGTTAATGACGATGCTGGTGCTGATTCCGCATTTAACATTTGACGATGCCTCCATGGCTGCAGTACATTATGACTTTGTTTTTATGAAACAGGTACGCCTCTTCATATTCAAAGTGCACAAATGTAAATTTTGTCAGCACTACTTTTCATTATGGTCTGTATTGTTCTTAAGCTGTATATAGTTTGCGAGTGAATTTAAGTTTTTCCCATTTTTGCTGCAGATCTAATGATGGTCATTAAAGACCGAGACCGATAATCTGTTATCAAAAGGTTTGTGACCATAGACGTAAATTAAAGGAAACTGTTTGATCGCCCCTTATATAAATCAGACATTATTTCTTCCTGTACTTGCCCGTTATTTGTCTGCAGCACCTCTTGCAACACTGCAATTATCTGCGTTTTCCTGACACATTTCCGAGAACCTCTTTTTCTCCTCAATATACACGACGTTTTATACTCTTTTTATTCAATATTACTCCATACACCATCATTATGCTGATCCCTTTCAACATACAGGGACGTCTCCTTCATTAAGTCTTGAGTTCTTTTACGTAATACCTAATAACTACACTTAGTTGAATCTTCAGGCTTTTACTAGCTCTAGCTTCATATTCCATGCAACGTACATAGATATGAGATAATATGGCTCTCTGTCCCCATACACATCACACTCTCTACTATCTACATCAGATATAAATGTATATATATTTGTTTACGTTGTTCTCAGATGCAAACTGTAGTTTCAGATTTCTGACTTGATTCAAAGTGGTCAGTATGAGGTAATTGTTTCAGCTGCGCCATTCTAGTCAAGATAGTCAAAAATAAAGACAAATAACACTTAATTAATAAGAACGAAAGATAAATGGAAGTATGATACTTGCATTTGGAAATAAAGTTCCATCCAGTTCAGGCCTCTTAGTTCGCCAAACAGTGTAACTACGATGCAGAAGTACCTTCCCAACAGACTCTTAGATACTGTTATCTATAATTTTTCCCAGGGCTATAATGTTCCTGAGTCTCAATTCCTTCCAGATTTTCAGATATTCGAGAGACATTCACGTGAGGTTTCGTACAATTCTGAATGGTTGCTTATATACCTGCATATCCATTTTAGTTTGTGCCATTCTGCTTTATTCATTACTCTTTACTAATACCAGTTATCCTACTTTGAAATTAAATGGGGTTACAGATTTTACACCATATCACCATTTCGCATCTAACATTCTTTCCCCTGTTTACTCTTTCTTGTGCTTGATTATTGCCTAATGAGATATCGAATAAAACAAGAAAGTCAGTCAGCTCTGGTTTATGGTTACATATTAATTTGTATGATGCAAATACTGTTGCATCAGGCTTGTGGTTGTTAATGATGGCTTCTAATTCCTTAATATTATTACCCCATGTTGAATGTTTCCTCTACATCTTCTGCAAAGTCCCCTATAACCTTATCACTCATATTTATCTAAGGGAAAATCCTAAGATAATTATGTATCGTATCCTGACAACATTTCTTCACTTTTTTAGCATCAAACCGTTTACCGCCGACCGGAGTGGCCGAGCGTTTCTAGGCAGGTTCGAATCCTGCCTCGGGCATGTATGTGTGTGATGTCCTTAGGTTAGTTAGGTTTCAGCAGTTCTAAGTTCTAGGGGACTGATGGCCGCAACAGTTAAGCCCCATAGTGCTCAGAGCCATTTGAACCATTTTTTGGAAACCGTTTACCATTACTCACCACGACATTCTGAGGCCTACCTAACTCAACAAAATTGTTGTTACCCAGCTTTTCTGTAGGTGTTGTGGTATTAGCTCTTCTGTCTGGAAATAGCTTAATGTATTTACTGAATCCACTGAAGTAGACCAAAGCACACTCCTCTAGAACTAGGCGTAGGTCGAAAATGATAGACTGCTAATAATTCCACTGTGTTCAAGGGATTGCATATTCCCTTGCACAATGCTATTTACTAATCTTCTATTTAACTCAAAACGCATATTTTCTAAAGTTACTCTCTCATTGAAGTTTGTAATGGATTTCTTAGTCCCTTAATGCTCTTACTCTAAATACACTTAGTCTATTAAAATGGCAGATTTTTGGAGGGGAAGCATAGTATCCGTTCTGGCAAATCCAAGTTCGTCCTCTTGCACCAAATTCCTTGATGGATATTGTAATATTGTGCTACTATGGGATAATTAGGGTCTCCCAAATGATGTTTTACTGATCTCCGAAGATCACCCTATTCTGTTCTCTTTCAGAGTACCGACATATTTTCTTCAAAGCAATTTCCGCTTTGATTTCATTTATAGCAAAAGTGGGTACCAAATCGTTTTTAGTTAATGTAAGTTCAGACGCCTTATATAGTTCAGCATTCTAGGCAACCTGTTGGCCGCCAAAGTACACTTTCTTCATATGTTTTTAATTTCATGATCGAACTGTTGCAGGAACATTGCTCACCTGGCATGTTTTAGCTGACAAGTTTGCAAAAATGTTAATGCTTTAAAATCATTGCATATTATTACTTGGTGATTCAACAAAGAATGCTCAGATTTCTTCATTCCAAATACGATGGACAGTGCGTCTAGCTCTGATACTCCTTTATTATGCTCCACTGATTGCAGTGATTAAGTGGTAAAAGCTATCATCTTACACACTTCAATACCCCTTCTTTTTATTTTATACACTCTTTTACCATATGCACCAGAGTTCAATAAAATAAAAGAAGTCTTCTCAAAATGTGAGTGATTCAGCAGCGGGTTATTTACGAAATGATTTTTTAGCTCATAAAATGTGGGCTGATATTCTTTAATCTGAACCCAGGGGCTATCCTCTTTTAACATCTGATGTGTGTAAGAAGCGTAGAATGACTCCTTCTACAAAACGCCGATAAGACATAAACAAGTTAAACATGGCTTTACGTTGTTGCTTTTTCTTTGACGTTTCAAACAGCTCAGTCACGGAGAACCGGGATGGTTTTGCTAAAATACGTTCTCCGTTAAACACATGGAGCAAGAAATACAATTGGTTCTTAGTGCATGCCATACTTTCTTAATTCAGTTTTGTGCCACCTTGTCCTACTTCATGTCATACATTGTCCAGAAAACTAAAATACTCTTCCCAAGTAGGACATGCAACTTCATGTTGTCTACGTAAAATGTCACTTGCCCTAATGCTTCCTGCCTCTGTAACAGCGCCATAGATCTTAAAATATTACAGACAGAGGGAAATACCCTATACCCATGAGAAAATCCATTATATATACGGGACACATAATTTCTTCAGTCTTTTGCCAATGGAAAATTCCAGTAATCACAAATTATATCCAACCATTCATGTGAAACAAGTAGCTCCTCAGAATTATTGCAATAACTTCGTATATTTTGTGCTTTATCCCTTATTAAATTTTGTTTAAACTATGAGAATCCAGTACCAGCCTTACAATTCTATCGCAATTCAGTGCTACCACCAGTGAATTTTTAAAAATATGTATTGCCTGTTCCAATATTCCCCAATCTAACGTTCGTTGAATCATTTTTTAAGAGGTTCTTGGCAACTGGTCATCGTTAGATATGGTTTCTTGAAAAATATTTCCAACTTCTTACATTTAAATTGCATTATTAATATGTTTCCATACATGTGACAACACATTGTTATGCTTGACTAACACTTGCCTAAGCTCTTCTCTCTGTTTACATGAAACTGGATGTTCACACTGAATTTTATGTTCAGTACACAATGGATCCTGATATTTGTAATTCTATTATAGGGTGGCTCAACTTATTATGAACTACACTGAAGCGCCAAAGAAACTGGTATAGGCTCACGTATTCAAATGCAGATATATCTAAACAATCAGAATACGGCGCTCCGGTCGGCAACGCCTTCATAAGACAACAAATCTCTGGCGCAGTTGTTAAATGGGCCTTCGGAGACAATGACTGCACGACACAAAGCTTTACGGCTCGCCTGGTCCCGTCAACACCGACATTGGACTGTTGATGACTGGAAACGTGATGCCTGGTCGGAAGAGTCCTATTTCAAATTGTATGTGTTCGGATATTGTAATGTTGTTGACTGGAAAGATGTTACCTGCTCGCAAGAATCTGGTTTCAAATTGAATCGAGCGAATGGACTTGTACCTCATGAATCCATGGACCCTGCATGTCAACAGGGGACTGTTCAAGCTGGTGGAGTCTCTGTAATGGTGTGGGGCGTGTGCAGTTGGAGTGATATGACCACTAATACACCTGGACACAACTCTGACAGGTGACACGTACTTAAGTATCCTGTTTGATCACGTGCATCCACCAGGACAATGCAACATCCCACACATCCAGAATTGCTACAGAGTGGCTCCAGGAATGCTCTTCTGAGTTTAAACACTTCCGCTGACCACCAGACTACCCAGTCATGAACATTGTCTGTTCAGAAGAGATCTCCACCACCTCGTACTCTTACGGATTTATGGACAGCCCTGCAGGATTCATGGTGTCACTTCCCTCCAGCACTACTTCAGACATTAGTCGAGTCTGTACCACGACGTGTTGTGGCACTTCTGCGTGCTCGCGGGGGCGTTACATGACATTTGGCAGGTGTACCAGCTTTTCTTGGTTCTTCAAGGTATCTTCAAAAGCATGCCCTTCAGGTAAAAATGGGAACCTTCATGGATGGAGGATGGATAGCTACCGCACCATACAACTCCCTTAATTGTACTGCGACTCGTTTATGAGTTTCAGGGACACACATATTATGCACTTACTTCTCCAATACATATTGATTATAAACCACCTGCATGAGTTTTGTACTCGATAAATCATATAAATCATATATAATATCATCAACGGTTTTACTTAGAAATATTGAATCATCTTTGGTGATGTGTCATCTCTCTCACCGTCCATGGTCGTGTTGGGAGTAAACAGGAAAGACGGTCTGCTTGTGTATTGTAACTTACATCAAGTACATGTCTAATTAATTACATCTTCTAGTAATTCAGACTGTCTGTCTGTGAGTTTGTCTGATTAGCATGGTATTTCAGTTAAGATGTATATTCTGCGTTATGAGCCTGGTCAAGTTAGACCAAGTTAGGCCAAGTTGAAATTATTTTAGCATGATTATGGCAATGGAATTCTTACTTTAGGCTTCAAAATCTTGTTTTGGAACCAGTTTCGCCGGATATGTGTGTGTGTGTGTGTGTGTGTGTGTGTGTGTGTGTGTGCGTGTGTGTGTGTCTGTGTGTGTCAGTGTGTATGTGAGTGTGTGTGTGTGTGTGTGTGTGTGTGTGTGTGTGTGTGTGTGTGTGTGTGAGAGAGAGAGAGAGAGAAAGAGAGAGAGAGAGACTGAGAGACAGAGGGAGGGAGAGGGAGAGAGAGAAAGAGAGATAGTTCGAGCGTTTGTGTACAAAAATGTCTTACGTAACAAACTTTGACTTCAATGTGAAAGTTATGGAAATAATGCAGCTTGACTCCATTTTTGCGCGAGATTTACACAATAAAGTTATTAAATACAGATAAATGTGTGTGTGTGTGAACGAAATATTACTGTCAAGCAAATGATGCCCGTATCTCACATTGGTTCCCATTCAAGTTAATGTTACGTAATTCTTTACTGCATATCTTTGAACTTAGCGACATCATTATGCTTGATTTTAATACCACGGTGTGGCTGTTTGGAGAGGCTGATGAGATGGTGGTGGGAGGGGAGAAGGGGGGAGGGGAGGGCGTGGGTTGTAACTTGATAGACAAGGGGGCGTGGCTGCCGCTATCTTAGATTATGACGTGGGTCACATGATGTAAAGAAAGTGGTCCAGAACATATGTATAATGTAATGAAAGAGGCCCAGCATCCCCATACACTGTGCGACTTACACTTTTGTTGTTGTTGTTGTGGTCTTCAGTCCTGAGACTGGTTTGATGCAGCTCTCCATGCTACACTACCCTGTGCAAGGTTTTTCATCTCCCAGTACCTACTGCAACCTACATCCTTCTGAATCTGCTTAGTGTATTCATCTCTTGGTCTCCCTCTACGATCTTTACCCTCCACGCTGCCCTCCAATACTAAATTGGTGATCCCTTGATGCCTCAGAACATGTCCTACCAACCGATCCCTTCTTCTGGTCAAGTTGTGCCACAAACTTCTCTTCTCCCCAATCCTATTCAATACTTCCTCATTAGTTACGTGATCTACCCATCTAATCTTCAGCATTCTTCTGTAGCACCACATTTCGAAAGCTTCTATTCTCTTCCTGTCCAAACTGGTTATCGTCCATGTTTCACTTCCATACATGGCTACACTCCATACGAATACTTTCAGAAATGACTTCCTGACACTTAAATCAATACTGGATGTTAACAAATTTCTCTTCTTCAGAAACGCTTTCCTTGCCATTGCCAGCCTACATTTTATATCCTCTCTACTTCGACCATCATCAGTTATTTTGCTCCCCAAATAGCAAAACTCCTTTACTACTTTAAGTGCCTCATTTCCTAATCTAATTCCCTCAGCATCACCCGACGTAATTAGACTACATTCCATTATCCTTGTTTTGCTTTTGTTGATGTTCATCTTATATCCTCCTTTCAAGACACTGTCCATTCCATTCAACTGCTCTTCCAAGTCCTTTGCTGTCTCTGACAGAATTACAATGTCATCGGCGAACCTCAAAGTTTTTATTTCTTCTCCATGAATTTTAATACCTACTCCGAATTTTTCTATTGTTTCCTTTACTGCTTGCTCAATATACAGATTGAACAACAAAGGGGATAGGCTACAACCGTGTCTCACTCCCTTCCCAACCACTGCCTCCCTTTCATGTCCCTCGACTCTTATAACTACCATCTGGTTTCTGTACAAATTGTAAATAGCCTTTCGCTCCCTGTATTTTACCCCTGCCACCTTTAGAATTTGAAAGAGTGTATTCCAGTCAACATTGTCAAAAGCTTTCTCTAAGTCTACAAATGCTAGAAACGTAGGTTTGCCTTTCCTTAATCTTTCTTCTAAGATAAGTCGTAAGGTCAGTATTGCCTCACGTGTTCCAATGTTTCTACGGAATCCAAACTGATCTTCCCCGAGGTTGGCCTCTACCAGTTTTTCCATTCGTCTGTAAAGAATTCGTGTTAGTATTTTGCAGCTGTGACTTATTAAGCTGATAGTTCGGTAATTTTCACATCTGTCAACACCTGCTTTCTTTGGGATTGGAATTATTATATTCTTCTTGAAGTCTGAGGGTATTTCGCCTGTTTCATACATCTTGCTCACCAGATGGTAGAGTTTTGTCAGGACTGGCTCTCCCACGGCCTTCAGTAGTTCCAATGGAATATTGTCTACTCCGGGGGCCTTGTTTCGACTCAGGTCTTTCAGTGCTCTGTCAAACTCTTCACGCAGTATCATATCTCCCATTTCATCTTCATCTACATCCTCTTCCATTTCCATAATATTGTCTTCAAGTACATTGCCCTTGTATAGGCCCTCTATATACTCCTTCCACCTTTCTGCTTTCCCTTCTTTGCTTAGAACTGGGTTTCCATCTGAGCTCTTGATATTTATACAAGTCGTTCTCTTATCTCCAAAGGTCTCTTTAATTTTCCTGTAGGCGGTATCTATCTTACCCCTAGTGAGATAGGCCTCTACATCCTTACATTTGTCCTCTAGCCATCCCTGCTTAGCCATTTTGCACTTCCTGTCGATCTCATTTTTGAGACGTTTGTATTCCTTTTTGCCTGTTTCACTTACTGCATTTTTATATTTCCTCCTTTCATCAATTAAATTCAATATTTTGTACCAAATCGAATTTACTGCAAACTAATAGAACGGCCTGGCACCAACATGGAGAGAAGCGATTAACTGATCAGTGATAGAAGGAGTTACAGTGAACGTTTCGCAGCTATGTGGACATACAGTGTCGAAAATGGAAAATGTTACCGTAAAACACCAGTAAGATTTTTGCTTAACTTTGCGCAAATGTTTATCATTAATAGGTATTAAGGTGTTAAACATTCGGTTTATTCGAGACTAGTGTCCATCATCATAAACGCTCTCCAAATGTCCTCTTGAAGAACTTATTGCCATGCTTAAAATATATGATATGGCATTTCATACGTATGTTTTGGCTGGAAGTTGGTATGAATTAATGTCATCCTATCGCATCATAGTTTTCAACTGCTGGGAAAATTAATTTTTCTTTATTTAAAATCATAGGTGTCACCACCGAATGTGGGGAGAGAGGGCGACAATGGGGACATGTGGGAAAAGGTTTCTTCAAAAGCAATTTCAAGTTTTTGAGTCTCACGAGGATAGATCCCCAGCGATGGGATCGACTTTCTGAAATCATTTACACAGTGATATACGTCAAGGTCTCAAGTTTCAGACGCTGCAGGCAGTCACCATCACAGGCATTCATTTACGAGTAATCGACGAAAAAAATTCGGAATTTCGCCTAATAATCTTCAACTTTAAAGAAGACACTTTTAAACAGACTGCTTGCACAGGCCTCACATGTAGGAAGTTAAGAGTTCAGAACTAGTCAGGTAGATAAAATTTTTTTATTTTTAAACGTTTTTTGAAACGACTTTAATCATTATTTTTGCTAAATTAATTGGGTTCTATTTCTTTATTTCCATTCCTTTGTAACATAATTTTAATCAATATATTTTTAAAATTGCTCTCACTTTTTCTGATGCGTTTTGAACTTGGAATTTATTTACATTTCATTTTATTATTTTTGTTTATTAATTCCGACTCAAATTCTTCTTCTTTACCATTCTATGTTTCTCACCATGTTATTGCATTCATTATTTCCATTCCACATTTGGCTTAGATTTCGTTTTATTTGTAATCCCTTCTTTTGTTTAAATCACCATTTTACTTAGTCCCTAGTGGAATAAGAATAAATTTTTAAAATGTTTTTATCATTTAACCATCCAAAGAAGGAACATCTTAAATAGAAATATACATTTTTGGCACAAATGCACAGCCAGTATAAAGAGACTATTTCGTCTTTTGTTGTTAAACGATTCATCTGTTGTTTCAAATGTTTAAACATTATGAGTGATAAATAAAAATAATGAAAACACTTGCGAAATGATCCCAGTTGGAAAAAGAACGTAAAAAAGAAGAGAATGAGACAAATTGTAAATGTTGATGTGTTGTTGTTGTTGTGGTCTTCAGTCCAGAGACTGGTTTGATGCAGTTCTCCATGCTACCCTATCCTGCACAAGCTTCTTCATCTCCAAGTAGCTACTGCAACCTACATCCTTCAGAATCTGCTTACTGTACTTACCTCTTGGTCTCCCTCTACGATTTTTACCCTCCACCCTGCCCTCCAATACTAACTTGGTGATCCCTTGATGCCTCAGAACGTGTTCTACCAACCGATCCCTTCTTCTAGTCAACTTGCTCCACAAACTCCTCTTCTCGCCACTTCTGTTCAGTACATGATCATTAGTTACATGATCTATCCATCTAGTTTTCAGCATTATTTTGTACCACCATTTCAAAAGCCTCTTCTTGTCTAAAACATTTATCGTCCATGCTTCACTTCCATACATGGTTACACTCTGTACAAATACTTCCAGAAAAGACTTCCTGACGCTTAAATCAATGCTCGATGTTAACAAATTTCTCTTCTTCAGGAACGCATTCCTGGCCATTGTCAGTCTACATTTTATATACTTTCTATATCGACCATCATCAAATATTTCGCTAATAAAATAGCAACTCATCTATTACTTTAAGCCTCTCATTTACTAATCTAATTCCCTCAGCATCGCCTGATTTAATTATGCATTCCATTATCCTCGTTTTGCTTTTGTAGATGTTCATCTTATATCGTCCTTTCAAGACACTGTCCATTGTATTCAACTGCTCTTCCTGGTCTTCTGCTGTCTCTGACAGAATTACAATGTCATTGGCAATCATCAACCGTTTTATTTCTTCTCCATGGATTTTAATTGGTACTCCAAAGTTTTCTTTTGTTTCCTTTACTGCTTGCTCAATATACAGATTGAATAACAAAGGGGATAGGCTACAACCGTGTCTCACTCCCTTCCCAACCACTGCCTCCCTTTCATGTCCCTCGACTCTTATAACTACCATCTGGTTTTTGTACAAATTGTAAATAGCCTTTCGTTCCATGTATTTGGCCCCTGCCATCTTCAGAATTTGAAAGAGAGTATACCACCCACATTGTCAAAAGTCTTCCCTGTGCCTACAAATGCTAAAAAAGAAGGTTTGCCTTTCCTTAATCTATTTTCTAAGATAAGTCATAGGGTCAGTATTGCCTCACGTGATCTTCCCCAACGCTGGCTTCTACCAGTTTTTCCATTCGTCTGTAAAGAATTCGTGTTAGTATTTTGCAGCTGTGACTTGTTAAACTGATAGTTCGATGATTTTCACACTTGTCAACACCTGCTTTCTTTGGGATTGGAATTATTATATTTTTCTTGAAGTCTGAGGGTATTTCACCTGTCTGATACATCTTGCTCACCAGCTAGTAGAGTTTTGTCAGGGCCAGCTCTCCTAAGGCTTTCAGGAGTTAATGGAATGCTGTCTACTGCCAGGACCTTGTTTCGACTTATACCTTCTAGTGTCCTGTCAAATTCTTCACTCAGTATCAGGTCTCCCACTTCATCTTCACCTACGTCCTCTTCCATTTCCATAACATTGCCCTCCAGTACACCACACTTATATAGAGCCTCTATATACTCCTTCCATCTTTCTGCTTTCCCTGCCTTGCTTATAAGAGGTTTTCCACCTGAGCTCTTGGTTTTCATACAAGTGGTACTCTTTTCTCCAAAGGTCTCTTTAATTTTCCTTTAGGCAGCATCTATCTTATCCCTATCAATATATGCCTCTGCATCCTTACAATTGTCCTCTAGTCATCCCTGCTTTGCCATTTTGCACTTCCCTTTGATCTCATTTTTGAGACGTTTGTATTCCTTATCGGCTGCTTCATTTACTGCATTTTCTCCTTTCATCAGTTAAAATCGATATCTCATCTGTTACCCAAGGATGTCTACTAGCCCTCGTCTTTTTACCTATCTCATCTTCTGCTGCCTACACTATTTCTTCTCTCAGAGCTACCCATTTTTTCTTGTACTGTATTTCTTTCCCCCATTCTTGTCAATCGTTCCCTAATGCTGTCTCTGAAACTCTCTACAACCTCTGGTTCTTTCAATTTATCCAGGTACCAACCTCTTAAATTTCCACCTTTTTGCTGTTTCTTCAGTTTTAATCTATAGTGCATAACTCATAGATTGTGGTCAGAGTCCACATCTGCCTCTGGAAATGTCTTACAATTAAAAACCTGGTTACTAAATCTCTCTCTTACCATTGTATAATCTATCTGAAATCCTCCAGTGTCTCCAGGCCTCTCCCACGTGTACAACCTTCTTTCATGATTCTTGAACCAAGTGTTAGCCATGATCAAGTCATACTCTGTGCAAAATTCTACCAGGCGGCTTCCTCTTTCATTCCTTCACCGTATTCCAAATTGACTTACAATATTTTTCCTTCTCTTCCTTTTCCTACTATCTAATTCTAGTCTCCCACGACTATTAAATTTTCGTGTCCCCTCACTATCTGAATGATATCTTTTACGTCATCATACATCTCTTCAATCTCTTCGTCATCTGCGGAGCTAGTTGGTATATAAACTTGTACTACTGTCGTAGGCATGGGCTTCGTGTCTATCTTGGCTACAATAATGCGTTCACTATGTTGTTCATAATAGGTTGACTGCACTCCTATTTTTTATACATTATTATTAAACCTAGTCATTACACGTATTTTATTGTATTTATAATCCTGTGTCCACCTGACCAAAAGTTCCTCCTACCACCGAACTTCACTAATTCCCACTTTATCTAACTTCAACCCATCCAGTTCCCTCTTTAAATTTTATAACGTGCCTGCTCGATTAAGGGATCTGACATTCCACACTCCGATCCACAGAACGCGTTTTCTTTCTTCTCATAACGACATCCTACTTAGTAGTCCCCGCCTGGAGATCCAAATGGGGGACTATTTTACCTCTGTAATATTTTATCCAAGAGGTCGCCACCATCATTTAACCATACAGGAAAGCTGCATTCACAAGGGAAAAATTACAGCTGTAGTTTTCCCTTGCTTTCAGCCGTTCGCAGTACCAGAACAGCAAGGCCATTTTCAGTAATGTTACAAGGCCAAATCAGTCAATCATCCAGACTGTTGCCCCTCCAACTACTTAATCTGTTTGATCCCAAGAAGGTTTTCCATTCAAATGTCTTACGAATTCCTATTTAAATCGAGTGAGGATAAACCATAAATACCACTTTCATGATTTTAACAACATATTTAGTGTAAAAAAATTGACGTTCCCAAAATGGAACAGCGTGAACGGGAGGGTGCAGGTACCGTGCATGGTAATACTGTGAGAAACGAATGTAAATTTTTCATATTTACGTTTATTTTTCTCACTACATAGTTGATACAGCTCATTTACAGATTATCCAAAATGTGGATGTGTAACCAAATAAGGAATAAACAAAATTAAACTGTGATTTACTGAGTTCAGTTTCAACTTTAGTTTGTATGAAACTGCTCAAAACAATTTGCATGCAAAGGAATTTTACATTTCTTACATTGTTTTGCTGTGTTCTTCTTGCACTGGCCACATCTTAGTTGTTTGCCTAATGGTACAATCAGATGATCTTGTCCATCATAGTGTACATCATTGAGCACCCTTTTATGTAAGGCTTTTGGATTTAGTACTGGATGGGCAGATGATTGTCATGAGCTGTACTTTTGAAAGTAGCTGTTGACCACATACCTTCTGAAGCCAAGAAGATCGAGTGGATTGCCCTTATACTGTATTGTTTGTCTATACAACAACCAAGCATTGTATGTTGATGCAGTTAGCAGAAAAGCAAGAAGTTGGTAGCATCATTTCTTTGTTCTGAAACTAATCCTTTAGTTTACAATATTTTCATTAAGTCTGTCCACTTGTCCCATGTAAGTGTTGTAGTTACCACCTGCAGCAGGAGTAATTATATCAATAAAGTTTTTCTCACTCCTACTGTATCATTTGGATTGTCCAGTTGGTTGAACTCCAGTTCTGTTTGACATGATGATAACAATACTGTTGTCATGGTAGCGAATCAGATTATTATCGGTTACTTGGTCATATGTTCTCCCTGGAGCGTTTTTCATTTTATGAAGTTCTTGCAGAGAAGCTCCCTCTGTTCTACTTGAGCGAATTGTTCCTGTTACAGTGCAGCCCTTTCCTGTTAGTGCATACAAAAGTGGCAAGGAAGTATAGAGGTTATAAAAAAAGAAATCATATGTCTGTTCATTCTCAAATGGAAGTTTTGATACTAGGACTAACAGAACTGAACCACATACAACAAGCTCAGGTCTTGTGTTTCCTGTTGCAACACCCTGGTATGGTTCTGCTTGAACTAGGTACCCTAGTCTTGTATGAAGACAATAAATATTATAACCAAACCTAATCGGTTTACCTGCTATTTCTTACTTTGTTCCATGTCTACCATAATACAGAATCATAGCCTCATTAATACATAGCAGTCTTTCGTTATTGAAAGCTCTTAGCCACCTACTATACAAGAGCTTCCAAAGGGCTCTCAATTTTGAAAATCTGTCATATTTGGATAAGCTGTTGTTATCGCAGACATGTATGCATTTCACAATTTTGTCAAATCTTCCCCTTGTCATTGCTTTTGACACAGATAGATTATGGCAATCCTCGTTCATTTCTCAGTACATTCTAAAGGTAAAGGGTTGTAACCTGTCAGAAGAAATATGGCCAGTAATACTCTTATTTCTACACTTGACACACTGAATGATGTATCTCCCTGCTGATGAACGTAAATATTTGGGTAATGGGCTAGCATGTCAACAATAGTGTCATCATAAAACAGTTCAAGTAGCTGTACTGGTGACATTTCTTCCATCAAAAATTCTGTAAGTGTCCATGTCTTCATCTGCACTTCATTTATGTCATTCTGAGCCATCTCATATCAGCCCTCTTTCTTCTGCCAGTAACAGGAATAGTATTTGATGTAGAACTTTAGGGGCTGAGAACATTATCAACATGGGCAGCACCAGAAGCTGAACATGATGGCTCATTAGGCTCCCTATGACCCACCTGTAAAATAAAACATCAACTTTCTAGAAACTATAAATAATATTTAAAGTTACAGATAAATAATGTAAAAGATTGTAATAAGTGTATTTACTAATCAAAATCTTCAATTCATAGTACTGTCTAATATTTACTTATTGGGTAACAATGTCCCATTCACAATACTTCGTAAGTTTTGCTTCTGCAACAGATTCTAGCTTTTTGCCACTATGATTTATATCAATTTCACACTCGTCACCTGAATCTTCATCTGAGCACCATGGGTCATCAGGGGGATTTATGTACAAGTCTGCATCACAAAAATCAGTATCCTATTCCAATAATGCTATAATTTCATCGGCAGTCAACCTAAAATGCAAGTGTTTTACTGTTATTTCAATGCAACCACTCAATCCTACTGTTCCAAAAATGTAACACTCAGCTGTAATGCATTATAACCCATTGTTGAGAACAGATATGAACAAATAAAACACACACAGACTATCATTATTGTATTTATACGCCATATTTAGAAAATATAATGTCGTTATCCACTGTCAAATATAGTAAAACTTATTTGCCCTTTCCTTGTAGCCATTTTTCCATAAACAGCAATTACTACAGCACTAACACTGTTTCTACACAGATGCTAGCAGCGCAGCTGGCAGTTTTGTGTAAAAGCAAGGAGCATGTAGAAGGCCAGCAGTGTAACAAACTTACCAGAAACTAAAATCACTGTACACAAAAAAATTACAAATTTTTGTTCCAGAAATGGAACAGTGGGGTAAAATGGGTTAATGTGCTGGTGCCCCTCTTCAGGAGGGGCCTCTCAGCAGATACCCCTCCGTTGTGGTTGCACCTATGGTGCGGCTATCTGTATGGCTGAGGCACGCAAGCCTCCCCACCAACGGCAGCACTTGACGCCTGTAGCTTCACCGTTACACTGCACAGCATGTTATCACCGTACAGAAGTTTTCTGAAAGTCCATGACACCGCTTGTAGACGTTTCCTTGTTAGCTGACAAAGAAAGAATGACGTCGTTGAACGAATATTTCCAAACTCTAACGAATTACACATATCGAAAGCTCTTATGCAGTGATTAGTAATGGTTTGTAGGACTGACTAACGTGTCAGTAAGAAAATTCTCTTATATTATTCAATAAAAAGAAAATATTTCGAGCTGTGTTGGTATGACTACGTGGGACGAATGATGAGGGTAGATGAACGTGAAACTGATTGGTTTTGCTGAAAGCTTTTTCGAAGGGGTGGCAAGGAGGCACTCAGCTGAATTCCATGCAACAATCATTTACAACCTGATGTTTGTATAATAATAATGTTGTAGTTAGTGCTTGTGTCAAAAGCAATTGCTATGAAGAGTGTTACAAGCAACTGATTGCTACTTCCTTTCCTGAAAGACAAGGGAGTGACTACTAAGCTTGTAGGAATTTATTTTTAAAGTGACTGAAAGACAGCGTATTGAAAATTACATTTGTACATATTATCATTCCTTGAATGTTCCCTAGAAGAAAGTTTATAATAAACTAGCGCTTTACATATCGCAGCTTCGTCCGGCTAACACAGAAAAAATATATTCTTGTAAAATAACAGGTTTTCAGCGATCTCCATGCTTTTAAAGCATAGGTCTGTACTTGAAACTATGAAGTACATTGCATTTTCTGACGGGTTATTTTCACTTTCTTAAGCTGGTTTTAATAATGAAACTAATACAGTATTTAAAAATGCGGTCTCCACCTCTTACTGTTTTACTCGACCGACTGAGACGAAATCGTGGATGAACGAATCTTTTATTTGCTTTCAGAATGGTTTCCACGTTGGTTTAGGAGGTAATACACTTTACTCATACGCACAGCCTCAAAAGTGCATATGTTAATATCATATATGTTTTTATACTAGATAATAGCAAAACAAGTTTTAATCTGGGCTTAAATTGGAGAGCTGTAGAAATTTAAAAAGCTACTGAAATAAAGTGACGGGAAAAAAAATTTCAACACAAAAAATTAATTAATGTAGACTTACTAAATTTCGGGAATACAAAAGTCTAGGCACCATATTTAGATGATTAGCGCTGGTAGATCTCAGCTTAATGTAAGCAGGGCGAAAGCCATTCCAAATGTGAAATGCTTGTACATTAATAAACGTGTAACTCCCGAAATTTAGAATGCAGGCATGCAAACGAGCATCCGTTGTGTCGTACAGGTGCCACGTTTCAGTTTGTCGGATGGAGTTCCGTGCCTATTGCACATGGTCACTCAATGCAGGGACGGTTAAAGCTTGGTGTGGATGACACTGGAATCGTCTTCTGATGATGTGTTATACGCGCTCGATCGGAAATGTGATGGTCGAACAGCCCAAGGCAACATGTCGACTGTAGAGCATGTTGGGGTCACTACAGCGAGCGATATCCTGTTGGAAAACACTCCTTAGGACGCTGTTCGTGAATGTCGGTTCAACAGGTCGAGTCATCAGACTGACGTACAAATTTGCGTCAGAGGGATGCGATAACCACGAGGGTGTTCCTGCTACTATACGAAATCGCACCTCCTACCATAACTCCAGATGTAGGCTGAATGTGTCTAGCACACAGACAAGCTGGCTGCAGGCCTCTGGGCTTCTCCTAACTGACACATGGCCGTCACTGGCACCGCGGCAGAACCAACTCTTATCAGAAAACACGACAGATCTCCACCCTGCCCCCAGCGAGCTCTCTCTTGACAGCACTGAAGTCGCAAATGGCGGTGGTTTGGGGTGAGGAGAATGCACAGTACAGGGAGTTTTGCTCGGAGCTGTCCTTGAAGTAACCAATTTGTAACAGTTCATTATGTTACTGTTGTTCCAACTGCTGCTCACATTCCTTCAGCCATCTGCTGAACACGATGGTTTTCCCTCTCCATAGACCCACGTGGTCGTCTGGAGCCCAGTCCTCTCGAGACCGTGCATTCTCGTGCCCACCGTGGCCAGCAGTCATGTACAGTGGCTACCTACCTACCTGTCAAGTCTTTCTGCAATATCACAAAGGAACATCCAGGTTCCCATAGCCCTATTACAAACGCTGTGAGCTGTTGATAATAGCGTGTCTGTCGCCTTGAAGATATTCTTGACTAACGTCAATCTGCCACATCCAGTACGAAAGGTAACTGACCATCATAACAGTTACAGTGTGTATTTAAATAAATGTAATTTGTATCGTCATACGCGACTGGCGCGAAATTGGAATAGGCGTCATCATTAAGATATAGAAACACTCCTACTTTCGTTTATGTCACACAATTCTTTCTTGGCATTGCGTTTTCTTTCCCCGTCAGTTTATGTGGTCTGAGACCTTACCAATCCTCCAAAAAATGATTTTAGCTTCCAATTTTTTTACGTTCTTCAAGGAGATCTCCCATTTAGAGTCTTTTATGATGTAAGCCTACCTATTTGGTCCCCCTCCCCCCCCCCCCCTGGAATTTAGTGCTGTTGACGCCAGTGTTTAAAATACTAAAAGTAAGCTGACATAGAGATGACATTTCCATCAACATATGATACAGGCACAGATATACTACTCGTGTACCGCTTCGGTCCGAAAAAGGTGTCCATACTGTAGTGTGACAGTAGTCTGACAGTGTATACATATTTAGTAAATTCTACCTTCATACCCTCTTTATCCTTGTGAACGCAGAAAGTGAATGTTGTGCTTCCATAGAAATCTGATTCACTGACCTCTTCACCACTTTCTCGTCCGTCTTCTTGTCCAGAATTCCAGGCCGAGATACCGGTCTTCCTGGAGCACCTCTCTGACTACTGGCGGGACTCGGCGCAGCTGCTCTCACTGGGTGTCAAACATTTCTCTCAGCTGCTCGTCCCCCTCGCTTTCGAGCAAATGGTAAGTGGAGATTCTTTTCGTGTTTTATGTTATATGTACGCGGGATGAGAAAGTGATACACACAGCCACGATTACGTGGTCAGTCCTCTTAGTCTGTTTACTGGCTTACGTGGCTCACAGTGTCGCTGTTTACGCCGCTCTGACTGCAATGTTAACTCACTGCAAGAGATCGGACCCCCTCTACCTTGTGCGGTTATTAGGCAAAGCAAGCACAGTGGGAACGGTTAAGGATAGCCAAAAAAATCATCCGTACCTTTCTTGTTCGTAGTTTCTCGTAACTTCCTAAACCAGCTGGAAAACTTCCTGTCAGATCCTACAGTACAAGCCTAAGCCTGGTGGCCACATATTTCTTAGGCAATGTTCCAGATGTTACTAAACCGTCCTTTATCTCACTATCTGAGAATCTGCTTATTTGGAGTCTATTACTCTGTAGGTAATACGCGGGAGAGAGGGGTCAGGGATTACGGTCTGCTATAAAGATCACCTTGCGTAATAGAATTTGACAGCCTATGTTGATTTTTTAAAGGCTTCATCGTTCAGAAATAACTTGGAGAATATCCACACATGAAGAATTTAATGGGCGCAAACTTAAGCTTATGCACCGTGGACATCATGACCAACCACTACCTACCTCACACTCCAGTATTCCTGCTCCTTCTGCGAAATTACACTGAGGTGACAAGGCACGGGGTAACGATGTGCTCACTTACTGACGGTGGTAATGTCGCGTGCACAAGGCGTGGAAGGGCAGAGCATTGGCGCAGCTGCCAACTGTACTCGGGTGATTCATGTCTGACGTGGTTATGATCGCACCACGGCAGTTAACAGGCTTTGTACGCGGAATAGTAGTTGGAGCTAGATGCGCGGGCAATTCCATTTCGGGAATCGTCAGAGAATTCAGTATCCTGCTGCCTACAGTATAAAGACTGTGCCGAGAATAGCAAATTTCAGGGATTTCCTCTCACCACGGACAATGCAGTGGCTGACACCCTTCACTTGATGATCGAGAGCAGCGGCGTTTGGCTACAGCTGTCACTGCTAACAGACAACCAGCACTGCGTGAAATAACGGCAGAAATCAGTGCGGGGCGTATGACGAACGTATCCATTAGATCCATTTATAATCTGTTTAGGGAAAGTTTATCTATAACTACCCATACACATCCATAGCTAGTGTGTGTTAACGTCGAATGTAGGTGGTGGTCACATTAATTCGACTCCATTGTGTACAAATAAATGCAACTCTCTGAACTGACTTTGTAGCTTGAGAATCGTGTGTTTGATAAGACATCAACACAACCCACTTTGCATTAATGTTATAATATGTTGTACAAAACTGAATATTTAGTCATAAGCTGGCATTAACTTAAGCATTATGCAATAGTCGCACCTACACGTGTAACTTAAAGTTGGCTGCTAATTGTGAATATTGTAAGTAATTTGAACCACCTTCTGTGTGTCTCAGGGTATCCACTCAAATGATCTGCAACGCCATGAATGGATTAAGAGCATGAAACATCTGAGAGACATGCTGCACACGAAATTAAGCGGCTGGGTTCATGATGTGCAATCCGTCAGCGAGCAGATGGCGTACTACAAAGTGGAAGAACACAAGAACAGGCCTGGGACTTACATACTTAGGTAAAAGCGAGTGTACTTTGTAACTTTTGTCGAACTAATTACGATTCATGAATTTTTATTCCATTCCTTCCCCTCGTACGTATTTTTTACAGTTACGTAAACAGCTGCGATAATTTAATTCAGGACTGAGCAGAAAATGTGACTAGTGGACAACAGTCAAATACCGTTGCTGCCAGATACTACATAAGTTTACATAATTTATGGAAACAGTGAGAACCTCTGAAAATTTGTAGTACTTGACACATAAACCTAGTATAGAGGTCAAACAGGGCTAAAACAATTTGTCTAATCGAGGAAAGTCATGCTAATAACGTGTATTTCCACGTGTAGCCTAGATGATGGCACCAATTAGGGAAGGAAGAGCGTACAAAAGTTATATTAATCTAAGGGCTAACCAGCGATAACGATTAAACAAATGATGAAGAGGTGTCGATAGGAGGGTGTGGGGTGGTAATTGGTCATAGTTTTCATGTCTTACACTGTGACGTGCGGTTTTAAATCCGCTCATAGCACAGTGCATAAATACTGGAAGATAGAAGTGAGAGGTACAACGTGTATGCCTCTCCACCACTGGGCATGTGGGGTCACGGAGTGGCCAGCTTGGGATTGTCGAGGATGGTGAGTGTGTCTTGGAGGTGCAGGGCGAAAAGTTTTACTATACTTACGACGACCCCTTTGAGTGCGGGGTGGCAAAAGGCCAATGATGTTTGTGGCATTCAACTCCTCACATATTGTCTATCATGCAACCACAATATTGACTGCCAATGGCAACAGGGGTGGGACTGGAGGTCTCCAGCTGCGAGCACAACATGAGGCTATGGAACATAAGTGAACTGCTTAGTCAACGAGTAACTCGCAATAGTATTACAATGCTAGTGGTGCTGATATGAAGCAGAGCAATGGCAACAATTAAGAAACAAACATTGTAATATATCTACAACAACACTTCACGAAGTTGATGATTCGTCAGAAAGAAACACAGGGATTTTTGCAGAGTGAGAAAGAAGTGGCAGATAAAATATTAAGACTTCTGCAAGATGATTCAGTGGGATGTGTGGCATCGTATATGTTTGACTGTACAGATGGTATAAATAACGAGTGCAATGATGATAATATGTGCTTAACAAGTGAAACTGATACTGAAACGAGTCCCAGCTATGTAGTTCATCACACTTGTAGGGCAGGGAGCCAGAAATCTCGGCTCCATTGAAACGTAGTAAAGGCAAATCGTTGTCCAAGGAGCGGGTATTAAACATAATAACATACATCGAAGATCATCCGCAGCATAGGAATAACGCAACTGTGAATAGGTTTCGAATAATTCCACAGCAGTATGACCGTGTTCTGCATAAGAAAAAGGACAAATATTCAGAGTAGAACAAGAAGCACTTTTTACAAAAACTGATCTCCGCGCGTTTCAAGGTTTCTTGATAAGATTTATGGGATGTCCATGATAGTTACCTACTACGTTATGCACATAAAATTGTGTGTGACGTAGATTACAGTGATTTCAAGGGAAGTAGTAGACGGTAGCATAACTTGACACAGTGCTATAGAATTGGAAGACATAAGATAACGACATTTCAAACGAAGTGTCCACTTGATATGCACAGCAAAATACGGAATCGACCCGAAAATTTGTAGATGATTATTCTATCCTTCAGTAAGGAATTTGTTTGAAGAAGAAATGCATTTAAAAGGAATCCAGGAAATTAGAGGTACTAAGAGAGTTGTGTCAAAGTCGAGTAAAATCAATGCCTCAATACATTAGTATACAATTATACCGATTGTTTAACTTGATGGTAAATCGGCTATAAAGTTATTTATTGTGCTGCGACAAGCTGAAGGTGCTCTGCTCCCTACGACTCTTTCTCGTGCGTGTGATCTTGCAAAGGCAGTAGGATATATTTATGTCACAGAAAGCAAGAATGGAATAGCGGCGTAAGAAAACAACAGCTATGGTAAGAACAGTGGTTTGGGCCAATCGCTGGTCCATTTAACTTGCTTTTGCTTGATTCCTCGTCTCCAGATAAAAATCATGCTCCTTTAGAGCAAACTATTCCTCCTAAAAAATGTGTGACATTGCATTTCACACCACCTGGAACCACTGTGTAAATTCGACCTCTGGATGTCTGCTTTTTGCACTTCCATAAACCATATTATAGCACTTTCTGGAGCTATGTCTTCAAGGATATCAGTTTCACAATAAGCTCTTCGGCGTGCTGTTCTGCATTAGGCTGGATGAATCACATTCCATCTGTTTTCACCACCCTATTACACCAATATGATTCTGTATGCTTTCTTTAAGAGTGGACATGCAGTTGGACGTCCTTTTCGGTTTGTAACCCCAAAGAAGTTCGCCTTGGATCTTGATGGTTGGCACCTCTTTGACGACTATGACGCACTATTTTTCATTTGGTGTTCATAGTGCAATTTCATGGTTTGCTTTTAAAATGTCTTGAATATCGACAATGTCTGTTTGTGAAGCATAATACACTCCTGGAAATTGAAATAAGAACACCGTGAATTCATTGTCCCAGGAAGGGGAAACTTTATTGACACATTCCTGGGGTCAGATACATCACATGATCACACTGACAGAACCACAGGCACATAGACACAGGCAACAGAGCATGCACAATGTCGGCACTAGTACAGTGTATATCCACCTTTCGCAGCAATGCAGGCTGCTATTCTCCCATGGAGACGATCGTAGAGATGCTGGATGTAGTCCTGTGGAACGGCTTGCCATGCCATTTCCACCTGGCGCCTCAGTTGGACCAGCGTTCGTGCTGGACGCGCAGACCGCGTGAGACGACGCTTCATCCAGTCCCAAACATGCTCAATGGGGGACAGATCCGGAGATCTTGCTGGCCAGGGTAGTTGACTTACACCTTCTAGAGCACGTTGGGTGGCACGGGATACATGCGGACGTGCATTGTCCTGTTGGAACAGCAAGTTCCCTTGCCGGTCTAGGAATGGTAGAACGATGGGTTCGATGACGGTTTGGATGTACCGTGCACTACTCAGTGTCCCCTCGACGATCACCAGTGGCGTACGGCCAGTGTAGGAGATCGCTCTCCACACCATGATGCCGGGTGTTGGCCCTGTGTGCCTCGGTCGTATGCAGTCCTGATTGTGGCGCTCACCTGCACGGCGCCAAACACGCATACGACCATCACTGGCACCAAGGCAGAAGCGACTCTCATCGCTGAAGACGACACGTCTCCATTCGTCCCTCCATTCACGCCTGTTGCGACACCACTGGAGGCGGGCTGCACGATGTTGGGGCGTGAGCGGAAGACGGCCTAACGGTGTGCGGGACCGTAGCCCAACTTCATGGAGACGGTTGCGAATGGTCCTCGCCAATACCCCAGGAGCAACAGTGTTCCTAATTTGCTGGGAAGTGGCGGTGCGGTCCCCTACGGCACTGCGTAGGATCCTACGGTCTTGGCGTGCATCCGTGTGTCGCTGCGGTCCGGTCCCAGGTCGACGGGCACGTGCACCTTCCGCCGACCACTGGCGACAACATCGATGTACTGTGGAGACCTCACGCCCCACGTGTTGAGCAATTCGGCGGTACGTCCACCCGGCCTCCCGCATGCCCACTATACGCCCTCGCTCAAAGTCCGTCAACTGCACATACGGTTCACGTCCACGCTGTCGCGGCATGCTACCAGTGTTAAAGACTGCGATGGAGCTCCGTATGCCACGGCAAACTGGCTGACACTGACGGCGGCGGTGCACAAATGCTGCGCAGCTAGCGCCATTCGACGGCCAACACCGCGGTTCCTGGTGTGTCCGCTGTGCCGTGCGTGTGATCATTGCTTGTACAGCCCTCTCGCAGTGTCCGGAGCAAGTATGGTGGGTCTGACACACCGGTGTCAATGTGTTCTTTTTTCCATTTCCAGGAGTGTACATACGTGCCATAGAAGTATGACCTGTGCACCTCCTGGACACTTATTTTCTGTCACTCTCTTGATGCACATGGTGAGTCATTTGCAGCTAATGTTCTTCCTGTCAGAATTGTTAACACAACGCTTTGAAATTAGCTTTACTAAAGACTGAAGTTGTGATCTTGGACTCAAGAGGGTCCTTGTTAGACTGTCAGTCAGGGGTTGATTATTGAGAAAGAGAGGGTAATGTTGAGTGGATCATGGCTGGTAAGTCAATAGAAAGCTTGCCAGTACTTGAGTTTATAGTTGGTATACTCAGAGCTTGTCTGTCGTCAGTTCAGGCGTCTTTTTGTATGAAGTATATTGCTGTGGCATCTCTCTAATTCCTAGTGGCGAGTTAGTGTGTTCAAGACATTGGTGAGGAAGAAGGAACAGTAGTACCCATGAGATTCTTTGAATATTTCAAGAGGTCAAGGAGTAGGGAGAATTTAAATGGGACTGATAGCTGGGATGAGTGTGTGTGTATGTGTGTGTGTGTGTGTGTGTGTGTGTGTGTGTGATAGTGACTTTCGTTGAAATTTGCTGCAGGAAGGAATTTGTATCGGATATACCTTCAGGATATGGAGAGTGACAAGGTATTTTCTGATTTGAGTCTGTACAAGCTTCCAGTAAACGTCCTAGATTTTATGGTACTGTTCTAGAATTATTTTACGTGGGTTATTGTGGGGTGGATATGAGATGGAGTGAGAATAAGGGTTGACTTTTGCATGAACTCGTGATCACTTTCAATCAGATGAAGGATATGTGCAGTTATGCGTCTGAGGAGGTAGACAGACGAATCATTTCAGTGATAGGGGAGTTGAGACATGAAAGGAAGTAGATCATTTGTCCTCAGCTACGTTCAACATGGTAACTGCTGTGGATATACAGGTCCACAACGATAATGTAGGTGTAGAAGGGTTAATCAAAGTGAGCAAGGAAATAGTGTACGACAACTCAGAAAGATATGGGTGGTGACTGTTAGGTAGGGTAGATCACATAACTAAAGAGGAGGTACTGAACAGAAGTGGGGAGAAGAGGAGTCTGTGGCACGACTAGAAGAAGGGATCGATCGGCAGGACATGTTCTGAGGCATAAAGGGATCACCAATTTAGTACTGGAAGGAAGCGTGATGGATAAAAATCATAGAGGGAGACTAATGGATGAATTCAGCAAGCAGATTCAGAGCGGTGTAGGCTGCAGTCGTTACTCGGGCATGAAGAGGCTTGCAAAGGATAGAATAACATGGAGAGATGCATCAAACCAGTCTTCAGACTGAAGACCACAGCAACACCAACATGGGGAATGAGTCCTCCTACCCAATATCCTCTTACTAACTTGGGAGGTGGCGAGGCTTACCTGAACACCTACAAAATGAATTCGTTTTAAACAAGTGCCAGTTGTTTATATTATTGGATATTCTCTCACTTCCTTCCCCTTCACATATCTTATTAATCTGTAGTCCACTGCAAGGTGTTAACGCTATTTAGTGTTTTGTTACTTTCGACTCCTTTATACACTTTAATGTGCTGCCTGCTCCAGCTGGTTTCCTCCCAAGTCCTACTTTTTTGACTTATTAACGCAAATATCTACTATCCTTATAGTGTTATTCACTTATCTGTTCTTATCCTTATTCTTTCACGTTTATTTCTGTATACTCATCAAACTTTAGTGTCAATTACGTCTCCATAGGGGAGTAGTGATTTTTTAGGTGCTGTGTCGTTGATACTACAGGATATATTTTGCGTGTTTCTGAGTACATCTTATCCACCCATATGACTTTATATTTTCACATATATGCACCTGTCAAAGACTATCGTGTCACTTGATCTATTTTATGTTCATGATTTCTATGACTTCCATTTGTTTAGCATTTTTGTTATTAGGTATAGTTAAAAGAATTTAGGTTTATGCTTTAAAGATTGACACGATATTTGAAGAATGCATTGCCATACAAAAAACCTACATGGAGAGATTACCAAACATGAACTTGAGCCCTTATGCTCCTTATCCGCATGTTCTGTATAGCTGCACAGCGCAGAGATTTTGTTTAATGCTGAGACTCAATCTATTACTCCATAATTAAGTGTCACACTTACTTCTACTTCAGTCCCCTTTCCTCCACGATTAAAGAGTACTCTTGACAGGAGAGTTGGCTGTAGCGCAGAATTGTGATATAAACTAGATAGCACCACCGTAGCTATGGGCCCTATAATGGCGAATTTCATAGCTGCAGAACAGTTGTGCATCCCCTGAGGTTACTTGGTATAGACTGCTGCGATCAGTTTAAATTTTGTACTCTTCACTAGTTTCTAATAAATACTTTTTTTCGTCAAATGTATCCATTTTCTCTTCATCAGGTATCAGATCGATGTAGCTTCGACTTTACTTTTGTTTCTCGTTTGTCATTTCTTTATAATCTGATTTATACTTCTCCCTTCTCTCATAAATATCATTTTCTGAATTGCAAATGTTTAGCGACTTATCTTTCAGTGGATTTATTCTTGGCTTGTTGAAATATACCTCTTCTGCAACACAGTCACATGAGACAATACTAGTGTCCTCCCTGTCTTTAGCAGACTCCTTTATTCAATCCCCATACAGGTATTTACGATGTCTATGTTCTCTTCACATGGGTGATTGGTTTCGTTTCCATATGCGTTAAACCATACTATTTTCTTGGGCCGTTTCTGTTTTACTCTCCTTGGTACCTTCAAGAATTTTACTTTGTGCAGTCCCTTTGTCGTTAATGTACATGGTCGGACTTCATAAGAACCTGATACGTTACCCATCACCCTCCTGTCTCCATTTGTATTTCCATGTGGTGTGACATATGTAACTTTTGACTGAGTCAGGTAAATTTAATTTCCGGTAATTGTACGTTATTCCATAAGTGCACAATGCTTCGCTTTTCAGGGTGCCTTAGATAGCTACCTAACGATGGCTGGCGAAAATAGCTATTTCACCGCAATCTTAGATCAAAAGACAGTTCACCTGCAACCTCATTACATTTGATTTTAAATAGATCTCTTATACTAGAAAGAGATTTGCATACACTTTATCCAGTGAATCACTGCTGCTTATGTTAAATGTGACAATTCTCGTTTTTCATTTGTTTTTTAATTAACTGAACGTCATTAACTTCTAAAGCCACCAGTTATTGGTCATTTCCTATGAAATGCTGATGCAGTGTCTACAAGACAAACTGAAATTTCTAAGTGAACTTCATTCGGTAACGACACCACATTAGATTTAAACAAGCTATTGTAGGCTTGTATGCCTCAAACACACTCTAATCTTACATAATATTTCAGGCATGTCGCACTGTCCTACTGGATTTGTCCAAGTCTGTCAGAATGCACAATGGACATGAATGGCCACAGGTGAACAGACAAGCTACTTATGTATGTGTCACCTGTCAGAGTCGTATCTAGACTCATCAGGGATCCCACATCACTCCAACTGCACATGCCCCACACCATTACAGAGCCCCCACCAGCTTGAACAGCCCTTGCTGTCATACAGGGTCCATGGATTCATTAGGTTGTCTCAGTAGTTCCTTTCACGTTACATACATTTTTTTTTAATCGAAATTTTCTGCCTACGTTCAATAGAGTATTCCCTCTTTAATCTACATTCACTTTAATCCATATTTACTAGCAAGAAGAACAACGAGTACTCCAGCAGCGACTCCCACGCCGCCTTGGTGCATGCTAACAGCTACTGCCATGCACCACCGCCACCCCTTCAGTAATGGTTATTCTTCCTATCTTACTGGCCCTGCTAATTCATACCGATAAAACGTATGTCTCAACAGGTGCCCTAATGGGCGCATAAAACCCCTATTCTAAAATTGTTTTGAATGTAAAGGAAAATAAACAGACCTTTGGTGAAGTCACTGGGCATCTCATGATTGACATGACGATCAGCTACTTCGCTCCTCTCCTAAATGGATACTGTTACTGCCGCCTTACCCCAAAATATTCCATGCATTATGGGTATAATTTGAAGGGTGTGTTGATAAGGGTAAATGTTTGCATTGGAATTTGTACTCTGAAGAGACTAAAGTCATGGGATACCTAGTAATATCGTATCAGGTCTCCATTTGCCTGGAGTAGTGCAGCAGCTACATGCGGCATTGATTCATTGGAAATCCCCTGCAGAAATATTGAATCATGCTGCCTCTGTAACCATCCATAATAGCAAAAGTGTTTCCAGTGCACGATTTTGTGCAAAAACTGACCTCACAATTATGTTAAATTAGTGTTCCATGGCACTCATGTCCTTGATTGTCCAGAATGTCCTTTGAACCAGTTGCAGATAATTATTGCCTGATGACATTAGTGGGACAATGGGGGTGCGGGGCCATTTTGTTACTGCGGGTTGCCTCCATCAGCGGCAGGTATGCACTCAGAGGCAATCCTATTGTTCTCCTTTGATTGACACATACTTAACCTATTGTCCCATTAAGTGGTTTTCCATGTCACTGCAGATAACCTATTGTCCCCCCCCCCCCCTCCACCCACTCCAACTCCCCTACCCCTTTCACTGCTACAGGTACACTTTGAAGTCTGAGTTACTGGAATAGAAACTGCCACTACTATTTCACATGAGGACACAAGTACAATTAGACCTGTGATGCCACAGATACACTGATTGACCTCCCATCGCAAATCCAAGATGGCGGCCGTGATGGCGCAAGTATCGTTACCCAAGATAGCGGTGGTGGGAAATTCAAAAAGTGCCGTACCCCCTCACAGGTGGGAAATTGAAATTTTGTCAGTTTTTCGCGAGGGCCATGCTCACCTGGACGTGAAATGAGTTTTTGTGAGTGCCATACCCACCTGGACTTTGAAGGAAATAGTTAAAGCCTCCACCACAATCTTCAACCGACCACCACATCCCCTTACCATGTTGGTGGTCTAACGTCTACTAACGTGCACTAATGTGTACTAACGTGCACAGTGCATAGAGTCATCTAAGATGGCGGCTGTGACATCAGTTGATGATGCAAGTGCCACACCCCACTGGTAGGAAGTTGAAATTTTGGCGGGAAGATAGGTCAACTGGGCTACCTCCCCTAACTTAACCCCCCTCCCCTCACTCCAGAAAAATGGCAGAAAGCTCAAATTCCAACAGGATAATGCATCACACCTAAGTAAATGGCAGAGCTCTGCATATTTCTTACACCTTGAGCACAGTGCTTAATTTATGTTCTATCTCTCTGCCTATGAGAGTCACAGAGCATGCTCTAAAGTATTGTTCTAGAGTCTAGGATGAGTACCTGGAAGGTATTGGTAAGAGAGAACATACACACATGCACTTCTAGGGCTACAACGTTCTGCACTTAAAACGGGCTGTAATGTTAGATCGTCTGCATTTCCAACCTATCAGTTGTATGGAATGTAGCACTGTTAATATTCCAATGTAAGAAATATATTTCAAGCATGGGACATAAATCGTTCTTCTCGGATTCTCTATGACAAACTATGTTATCGGACCATAAAACGAAAAAACTACTTTCTTAAAACATTGGCTCTGTGTGATTCGGGTACAATATAGCTTTCAGGTGATGTATAGCACCCACTGTACACATCCGATCATGGTTCCAAAATTATACTATGCCTGCATCAGCGCCGGCCGCGGTGGCCGTGCGGTTCTGGCGCTGCAGTCCGGAACCACGAGGCTGCTACGGTCGCAGGTTCGAATCCTGCCTTGGGCATGGGTGTGTGTGATGTCCTTAGGTTAGTTAGGTTTAAGTAGTTCTAAGTTCTAGGGGACTTATGACCTAAGATGTTGAGTCCCATAGTGCTCAGAGCCATTTGAACCATTTTGAACCTGCATCAGCCCTATATAAAATGATTGTTAGTAACTCCGAATACCTCTTACAAGGAAACAGATAAACGTACAGCAGCAGCGCCTGACATGTGAAAATTAGCAGTCATTCCATCACTAACTGCCGTTTCGAATCCTGCCTCAGGCATGGATGTGTGTGCTGTCCTTAGGTTAGTTAGGTTTAAGTAGTTCTTAGTCTAGGGGACTGATGACCTTAGATGTTAAGTCCATCTGTCACTAACTCTGTAAACAGCACTCCTGTCGGGCAAATATGTACACTGGGAATGCAGTATCACTAATTTAGTTATGACGCTGAAGTCTAGATTTTACACCCAAGATGTGGCAGGAGGATGGAGTACATCACATAAATCAAAGTTCGTTTAGAGGGATGTGTCACGTCTCATCACACATGAGATGGAAGTCCTCTGATGACAGACAGGTTTACTGTTGACGATCGGAAATGTTATGCTGCTGCTTGAACGTGGCTTATGTTCTGACATACGTTTGTGGGAAGTGATCAAACTACTATTCACGTAAAAACAAAAAAGACTGCGTATGTCTAGTCATAACAGAACGATGGATTGAAAATGGTGAATTGTGATTTCAATGCATCGAAAAGTATATCCGAACATACGTGGTGATAGATTCATTTCATAAGCAGCTGCACAATATAGCAATGCAAGTGTTCATCTGGAGCTGCTATAGTGCACAAACAGGACAGTCAATACAGCTGTTACAATACGTCCCCTCATTGGCACCCCGTAGGGGTACCCTAGTATTTTCCTTGCTGTCTGTCAGAGGTGATATTGATTCAGTACGCCAACCCGTGTCTGTGACGCCTTTCTTAGCATTACATCCGCGGATGGGGTATTCATTACCACACAGTGCCAGGCGCCTGCCCTTCATAACACTTGTTTGAAGAATCTCGGCAGGGTGCAGCACCTTCCAGAAGTGATGATTCGACGACTTTGTCGGGTAATTTCCTAGGACTGAGGAGAATCGAGACATATAGCCAGTGTGAGTGTGGGCCTTTTTTTGGATGCTGTGCAGATACAAACGATAACTGCACTGTTTGTGCAAAATGTGTATATACTGCATTGTAAAGCTACTGTGGTTTATGGTGTGGCATGACTAGAGAAGATGACTGTGTGTCCTATCGTGAGGGACGTAAATATTAGGGACATCGATAACCACAAGCGATTTTTTACATGGGAAATTACAGTATGTGCACTGTAGATAATGAGATTCGTTCCAGAGGAAACATTAGCTGCACATCTATCGATGTCAGACTGCAGTTGCAATCGTAATATTTAATTGTAGTTAGACTGTTAAATATTCTTTTGAGTCTTGTATGTATTTGATGATCTGTAGACAATTTTTACAGGGTTTAACTGTCAGTGCAATGTAGCGATCTGTGCAAAATAATTTTGTCTCTGAAAGTCTCGTCTGCAGGAAACAATGGCAGATGGTGCTCCCAGACCAGCAGTTTGACGGGTAAGTTCACTGGTGGACAGGATCTCCTGTTAGGAATGTGCCCTGGGAAGCATTGCAACATCTCTAGGTGGTGGACCGAACTGCAGCTATGTGTCATCACACCAGCAATGGTGCCTAGGTGAACACGTATTTCGGTAGGAATTTCTCAAGTGCAAAGTTAGAAAGAGATGACAGCGTCTCATACTCACAGAGCCCAAACTATTGCGTCATAGCTTCGCTGGGAGTGCCAGTGCAGCGTCAGGTGTCAGGTGGTGGGATGTGTTTTTTATTATTAGCAATCTTTTATTTAAACTATAGTCCATCTAAATATATATTCTGCTAGCCACCAAGCGGTGTGTGGTGGAGGGCACTATTCACACCAAAGTTATATTTCCCTCCTTCTGTTCCACTCTCAGTTTGTGTGTGGGAAAAACGTCTGTCTGATCACCTCAGTATGAGCTCCAATTTCCCTTATCTTTGAATGGTGATCATTGTTCGATATGAAAGTTGGTGGTAATAATATATGCTCTGCATCCTCGGCAAAGATAGGATTTTGAATTTAGTGAGCAGCCCTTCCATTTAGTGCGCAGTCTATCTGCAAGTGTGTTCCACTTCAAATTTTCAATGAGATTTGTAACACTCTCGTGATGGTTAAAGGTACCAGTCACGAATCTTGCTGTTCTTCTCTGAACCTTCTCAATCTCTTGAATCAGAACCAACTGGTAAGAGCCCCCATACATACAAACAATACTCAAAGACCAATAGGATGCCACAAATTACAAACAACTACACCATACATGTGAAGAATATCGATTTAATTAATTTGCATAAACTTTTTATGTCAATGTGGTATTAGCGGTACAGTAGTTAAGGGGAGGCAGTGTATGCGTGGGTGACATGGAGCAGAGCAGCAGGTTAATTGCAGCACACTAAGTTAATTTGAATACTTTTTATGTGAAACGCAGTTCAATAGTTTAAGGGGATGGGGATGACAATGAAAACCATTTAACAGAACAACAGGTTAAGTGCTGACAAAGGACCAAACATTAGGTTAAACAACCAGAGTACAGTGCTGAACATTATGTTACACAACATGTTTTCCCCATGTAATTGATTATTACAAGACCTAGATGTTTCCAAACAGCAGAGAATGATGAGCCAGAGAAATCCAACCCCCACAAACTGAATTTCTTATAAATAAACAATATACCTTTTCCATATATTCCATAAATTTTCTTAATTGTTTAAACAATATTCCATACAGAGCAATCAAATACCCTCCAAATGATCGATCAACTGAGTCTTTTTCCTACCAATTCCTAGAAAGAGGTGTTGGTTGGGTGAATTAGGTCAGTGCAGGTGCTCTTTTTTCCTGCCATTTTCTTAGGTATGTTGCATTATCCTGTTGCAATTTGAACTTCCCACCATTTTTTTGTGGGAAGAGGAGGGGTGTTAGGTTAGCAGAGGTAGCCCAATTGACCTATCTTCCCGTCGAAATTCCAACTTCCCACCAGGTGGTGTGTGGCACATCCGTCATCAACTAATATCACAGACGCCATCTTAGATGACATCATGCACTGTGTACGTTAGTACATGTTAGTGCACGTTAGTACCTGTTAGCCTGCTAACATGGGTTGGTAAGGGGATGTGGCAGCTGGTTGAGGTTCGTGGTGGAGACTTTAACTATTTCCTTGCAAGTCCAAGTGAGCGTGGCCCTCGCGAAAAAATGACAAAATTTGAGTTTCCCACCTGCAAGGGGGGAATGGCACTTTTTGAATTTCCGCCGCCGCCATCTTCGGTAACGGTACGTGCGCCATCATGGCCCCCATCGTGAATTTGCGATGGGAGCCCCATCAGTATGTCTGTGATGTCACAGGTCTAATGGTACTTGTGTCATCATGTGAAATAGTAGTGACAGGGGCTATTCCAATAACTCAGACCTCAAAGTGTACCTGTAGCAGTGAGGGGGCGGGGGAGTTAGTGTGTGTGGGGAGGGGGACAATAGGTTAACTGCAGTGCCATGGAAAACCACTTAACAGGACAATAGGTTAAGTACCTGTCAATCAAAGGAGAACAATAGGATTGCCTCTGAATGCATACTGCCCACGATGTAGGTAACCTGCACTAACAAAATGCGTCAGCATCCCCTTCTTGAGGGGGGAGGGGAGTGGGAGGGGCTGGAAGGGACAATAGGTTAAGTGCCACAACATGGTAAAGCATTTAGCAGAATAATACGTTAAGTACCTGTCAAACAAAGGAGAACAATAGGTTTCCCCCTGAGTGCATACCTGCCTCTGATGTAGACAACCTGACTACCCCTCTGTCCCGCTACTGACATGGTGCATGGTGCTCTATAAAATTTCCAACTTTATTTGGGAACATTACTGCATGAACGACTGCAAATGGTCTCCAAGTAGCCGAACGAGACCGTTTCCAGTCATTTATCAGTCCAGATGGACCAGAGGACCCTGTTCATTCCATTACGGAGCCACCATCAGCTTGCACACTGCCTTGTTGGGAACTTGGGTTCACGGCTTTATGGTGTGTGGTCTACACTCAGACCCTACCATCAGCTCCTACACAATGAAATCGGGAAACATCTGAAAAGGCCACAGTTTCCCTTACTCTAGGGCGCAACCAATATGGTCACTAGCACAGGAGCAGTAGCAGCATCTTCTACTATCATTCCCCATTGACAACAAATTGCATTGCACTTTCCTAACGGATACGTTCGTCTTACGTCCAACACTGATTTCTGTGGTTGTTTCACACAGAATTGCTTGCCTGTTAGCACTGACAACTCTACGCAAACAGTGCTGCACTCGGTGGTTGAGACCATCGGCCACTGTGTTGTCCATAATGAGGAGTAATGCCGGATATTTGGTATTTTTGGCACACTCTCTTGGAACTGTCAATCTCGGAATATTGAATTCTCTAACGATTTCCAAAATGCCTATGCGTCCAGATCCAACTAGCATTCCGTGTTCAGAGTCTGGTGATACCTGTCATGCGATCGTAATCGCGTAGAAACCCTTCTCACGTGAACTGCCTGATTACAAATGACAGCTCCACCAAAGCACTCCCCTTTTAAACTTCGTGTACGTGATACTGTTGCCGTTTGTGCATGTGCATATCGCTACCCCCAGACTTTTGTCACCTCCATGTATAACACTGTAATTCATCGTAATTCATCACAATAAACGACTTTTATTTGAGCAAAATGTTCTAATGACAGACCGACACACAATTTTAATTTGCCGTGAAGTTTCATACCAGTGCACCCTCCAGTGCTGAAAGTAAATACTTTGCGGATACCTCTACATCACACGTGAGCTGCACATGATCTGGCACGCTGAATTAACTTGTTTTTAACTTTTAACGTCGCAACTTTTTTTGTTACAGACGACCTCTGTTGAATCATGACCTACTGTCCTACCACGAGCGGTTCCTCTCCTTCAGGGACGACTTTACTGCGCTGTGCGTCGCTCGACATCGACGGGCGTCACAAATGTTTGGTCTCGCCGACGCACTGTATTCCTTCTATTATTACAACTGGTTCTTCGACCTACAGTTTGTAGGTGACATCGAGAGTTTAGGTAAGAATAATTTTCTCAGTCAGTCACTTCATTTTTGTGCACTGGTGACTCCCTACTGTATTCCAGATCGAGGACTGAGCCTCGTAAACAGCTAATGATGTGTGGTTTCACATTTTCCGTAATTTCCCATGTGACCTGCGTTAACTACTGGTGTGCTTTTCATTGCTGGTTCCTCGACTGGTTGGCAACTCTCCCCCTAGTTCTATTGCAAACTGACTACTCCAGTTCGACGTATCTATAGACTCCTGCCCAATAGGATGTAAAAACCTACATATAGCAAATATTACAGTGTTTGGAAGAGATAAAAAGAATCGACTGGTTGGCAACTCTCCCCCTAGTTCTATTGCAAGCTGATTACTCCAGTTCGACGTATCTATAGACTCCTGCCCAATAGGATGTAAAAACCTACATATAGCAAATATTACAGTGTTTGGAAGAGATAAAAAGAATCGACTGGTTGGCAACTCTCCCCCTAGTTCTATTGCAAGCTGACTACTCCAGTTCGACGTATCTATAGACTCCTGCCCAATAGGATGTAAAAACCTACATATAGCAAATATTACAGTGTTTGGAAGACATAAAAAGAATTACTTTAAATGTTACAGAAACGTCACTGGAGCGTCGGTTCCCCACTAGGCATCCGTGAATTTCGCGACGCTAGTGATATTCACAGACGTTGTTAACACTGCTGCTTGACTAGTATGGTTTTAGAGACGTTGCTGAAAACGTCGCGCTATTACATTTACCCATTGCTGCCATCGCCATAGCAATGCTTGCCTAATTCCATCAAAACAACCAACTGACTAGTGTTCACTAATGCGCCAAAGGAACTGGCATAGGTATGTGTATTCAAATGCAGAGATATGTAAACAGGCAGAATACGGCGCTGCGGTCGGCAACGCCTATATAAGACTACAAGTGTCTGGAGAAGTTGTTAGATGGGTTACTTGTGCTGCAATGACATATTATCAAGATTTAAGTGAGTTTTAAAGTGGTGTTACAGTCGGAACAATGGACACAGCATTTCCAAGGTAGGGCTCAAGAGAGGATTTTCCAATACGAGCATTTCAGTGTACCGTGAATATTAGGAATCTTGTAAAACATCAAATCTCCGACATAGCTGCGGCCCAAAAAGATCCTGCAAGAACGTACCAACATCGACTGAAGACAATCGTTCAACGTGACGGAAGTGCAACCCTTCCGCAATTTGCTACATATTTCAATGCTGGACCATCACCAAGTGCCAGCGTGCGAACCATTCAATGAAACCTCATCGATACCGGCTTTCAGAGCTGTGGCCCCAATTATGTACCCTTGATGAATGCACGACACAAAGCTTTATGCCTAGCCTAGGCCTGTCTATACCGACATTTGAGTCTTGATGACTGCAAATATGTCGCCTGGTCAGACGAGCGGATGGACGAGTACGGGTATGGTGAGAACCTCATGAATCGGTGGACACTGCATGGCCGCAGCGGTCTGTTGAAGCTGGTGTAGGCTCTGTAATTGTGTGGAGCGTGTGCAGTTGGAGTGATGTGGGACCCCTGATACGTCTAGATTCTTTAACCAAATGAAAAATCAACTCTTCTGGAGTGTCTATCGTTGCCCCATACACCGAAGGCTTCATGTCCCTCAGTACGAGATCAGCAGCATCCTGAAAACAATATTCATCACACAGCCATCTGAACATGGTCTCGAAACACAGATTACGTCAAAACTTCGTGGACAGCTAGCGGGATAACGGTACGTCTGTGAGAGTTCTGTCACATGAGAGAAACTTTTCTTATCATCTTCGCTGAACAGTGTAAAGCTTTGCATACACAGTTCTTTTGAGACCGAACAAAAGGCCGGTTTTAAATATGTTTGTTTTCTGTAGCTCAACAGCTACAGATATAAATTTTTGGCTAAGCACTGAACTGCTGTGGACGAGCTAAATCGTCGTGTTCCGCTGCACCACAGTTACTGAGTGTGGAGTCTTGTACCGCAAGGAAGCAAGGGAGCAGACGTTGTTATGGATGGTTGGTATCCTCTTTCTACACTACAAATGCACACGTGGACTAATATGGTTCTTTATTTACATGAACAGACTTTTACTTAATTTCAATAGAGTTCATGTGTTTTGGTACAAGTTCATCAGTAATAGTCCTCTTGCACGCAATATCGGTAACCTTGATATTACAAACTTTTGTGTCATTGCTAGTCCCACTATAGTTAACAATCTGGTCACAATGTACTGTCATAGGCTGTGATGTGCTCTGCAAATGTACTGACAGATGCCAAACAGGAGTTTGAGTTCGTGAGTGAGGCCTAGAGGGCGTTGGCGACATCTTGCTTGCGGGTGTGTCTCTGGCCTCTCTCGTGACAGGCGCGCTTGATTCAGCGTGCGGGCGTTCTCAATAAAAATGTGATAATGTGAATGGATGGCCCTCAACTATGTACCCTACGACAGAGTTGCAATATGAAAAGTTTTGGCTGGTTTCGTTGTCTAGGAGCTGGGATACGTAGTTGTCGCATTACAGGCCAAATACAGCTGAGTCTACAGTATACAATATGGATGTACACATGAATCGAATGGTCGAAGCTTCCTATGACTCAACAACTGCGAATTTAGGACGTAAAAAAAACGTTTATAAATGAAGCATTGCAATTAAATAAATCTGCAGATTATCTTAACGACTTTAAATGATGAGTACGACAGTAGAAGTACTTTTGACAGTGTGGTATATATTTCTGGAGAACACTTATTGGTGTCGATGGTCCAATAATTAAATAAAATATAAGTTGAATAACAGGAAAACAATAGATTCCTACTGCACGTAATTAGTTATGAACGACAACATAGCTCGCGAGATATTCACTTCTACAGGCACACTACGTCTTCACTGTAGAAGCCGCGGAAATCTCACAAGTGCAAACGTCGGCATTCCGAAGTATTTCTATCTGTGGCGACCAGGCGCAAACCGCTGCCCACTCTCCAAGTCTCTGCCTCGACTGCCGCGTCAAGCACCTCCCCCGTGTCCTCTGCCGTACCCCTCTCCCACTTCCATCGAGTCTCCCCATTCACGAGCGCTGTGATTGGCTAGAGCGCTCCCGCCATGTCTTCAAGCCAAAGTACGCTCACAAACATCAAACACTCTCGAAATACTGGATTTACATCTAAATAACTTGAAATTAAATAAATATTCCTATGGCTGGACTATAAACAAGCTCTAACATCCATTATTAAATACATCAACAAATTATATAAACATATATCAAAGGAATAGTGAGCCAAAGTAACCCAGTAGCCTAATGTCTCCGTGCTTTCTAAAACACGGTAAATAATTGACCATTTTCTTCACGAATAGCATATATCGGATTTAAACAAAGACATAGATGAATAAATATATTTATAAGCATGCTGTGGAGTACTTATGGCCTGCACTATCTATAGTAATCGGCTATTTTTACCTCCAATAACTCATGTACTATTGACGTTAGATGCCTGTAATTCATGTGACTTTAGGTTTAATCTAGTAGCTTTCTAAAGACACGTCGATCGACGAAATCGAATGAAGGGTTTAAATTTTGGAAATTCACTGCTGGGTGTTACTTGTACAATTTACCCGCAGATACTAAACTTTAAACTAATAAAGATATTGAAAATCTGATTACAGCGTCAGAATCGTCGTGCAAATGATAGTAATTTACATGTTTCTTTTTGGGGTATCATGATTCATCTGGCTACTATTAATATCTATACAAACTGCGAAATGTCTGCCACGATGGTTTCAGAAAGTCCGCCACCTTTGGCACTCTCGGCGTGCAAGCCTCTTTCACTGACGCAGCCTCGCCGTGGAACTGCCAGCCTCGTGCCCGGGCTGCAGCCCTCTTGCTTCGGCCAACGTCCGGCACCACGTGGTCGGCCTGCCGAGCGGTCCACGCGACCATGACAACTCCGAACTTGGAATACTTTCAGGGCGCCACAATCCGCCTTTTAGAGGCGTCTACTACTGAACTTTGCATATCATCTTTGCCAATTGCTGTGCTGGCGACAGCTTACACCAGCACACTGAGGGCACGTGCAAGTGCGCTCCCTGGGATTTCCTAAAGCACTGTTGACGTATTTATGTGTCCCACTCTGCCGACCTCTCCCTGCTGCATAGCAGCTACTTCATCTCGATTAACAGAAAAGTTTCGATTATTCATCATACAAACAATGTACGTCTTTGAGTGCTGTCATTTGCGTAAACCTTGTTTCACTATCTCGAACGGTTTATGAAATATTATGTTGATTACGATCACATCACTATGATGCACAGGGACGGAAATGAACGCATTTCACGGAAGTGTCCAACAGTTATAAAAGTCAATAACTGGAGGACGGAATGAGATAACGATCTGTTCTAAGTTTGAAATAAAATTTCCATATTTTATCTACATTTCCAATAATGCAACGAATGAAGTGAAATTAAACATACACACGGTTAATGCAATGTGTTATTAGTTATGGAAACTCTTCCATATTTCGTGCAATGTTTTACTTAAGTTGACGTAGTGAAATATGACAAGAAGGAAATGAAATTCTGTACCTTATGGAGATAAGATGTCAGACAGTAGTATGTGCAAAGACGAAACTTCTTCACGCAATACTTTTCCAAAGATCGGATGATAAGTAGTTCATGACAGCACAGGTATAATAATTTGGCCAGCAGTATCCACATTACACCCAGCACGTCTGAGACAGTGAAAGTGTTAATATTGTAAATGCTGCAGTTATTTTAACGTTTCGTATATGATCTAAGTATAATATTTCTTATAATTTTCTATTTTTCATTAATGATTAATATTTTTATTTAAAATTGAATAGTTAATTATGGAATATAAATTGTTAATAATTTTCTTATAAATGTTGATTCTGTGAATCCTAATAATACTGAGAAAACTTTGTATGAATGATGTGTATAAACAGTAGTGTTGGTTGAAAAAATCATTTTAAAAGGTCAGTGTTACTGCATTCTACGCAAGGAAAGTACTAGATTGTACAGTATGATATGTTCATGATGAAAGAGGTGTTATGGTCGTTCTGACCGTTAGAAACTTAGTACCAGACAAGGGTTGCATGTATAACTAACTGATCACTGACCTAAGGAGGAAGTGCAGTCGGATGTAAGTATGCCAATTCATACATGACTAGCTGCAAACTTTGCTGTGACATTCTGCTAATGCAGCACCTGCATAGTACCTCTAGGACAGTGATAAACATGAGTAATCATCAATATTAATATTGATATAATATACCTACAAAATATGTATAAGCCAATATTACCACCTAACTAGTGTATATGAAATCATATCAAAAGTGCTATCCTGACAGGGACACAAAATAAGACATAACTATTACTTTCACTTTACCAGAAATGAGATTTCTTGACAGGATCCAACTGTCTATCAAAAGATTCTGGCAGTGTCAATTAAATAAAATGTAAGGACTTACTGGAGACAGACCTGAGTGCCTGCCAAAACGTTGTACCAAGGTTTATCAAATAAAACGTAACCATTGAACTGAATGACTCGGTTTATGAACTGTGACAACAAGAGATTTTCGAGTATCATCAGTTATATCCAACAGGCTAGTTGCGGTGGTCCAAATGCAAGTTCACTAGCATTTTAATGGGACACCATTAATGAGATTAATGCTCAATGGATTTAAAAGTGGCAATGGGAAACAATTTACCCACTGACTTCTTGTAGATAAGTGTAATCAAACTGAGTGCCTTTGGTCGCCACTGGCCAATACCAGCTGAAGTAATATTCTTTTCAAACAACGCATAGCAATTAGGATCAGTATTTAAAGTAAAATCTTGATACTGATAACTGTAGGAGTAGATTTCTAAGGAATTTCACACAAGATTTATTAAACCATAGATGAGTGGGTAACGTTAAACAAAAAAGCATAGATAATTATGTAATTCAGGTTCATCCTCACATGGAATGAATTAATTAACTGTTCATTAGTACTCAGTGCTTCCACCTATTAGTTATGCTAAATTATTCAGAGCACCACACAGCATCATGGATTTTAGGATAGGCATGTGGTAACCTATGATATTGACGGACAGCAGAACAAGACTCACATGTGTGTACAATCTACAAACACAGCTATAAATGAGTTTCCCTTCCGAAAATCAGCGTTATTATAACACTACAGTGTTCTTGGCATAGTAGGTGGATTGCATTAGCAGACAGGTGCCAAGCCATGAGAGGTTTCATTAACTGGATAATCAAGGACTTGAACTGAACTGAGTAGTGATTTATTATTTATTATTTACTATTATTTGGTTATTATTTATCTTCACAGATCATGCACTCCCACAATGTGTGTTCTGGTGTGCCTGCACTGTCCCAGGAACAGCTATCATGTATCTATCTTCTAATTTTGTATAGATACTTAGCATAAGGGCCATAACAGTCAGCTAATGAATCAGTCCACTCAACGGGTTAAGAAACCTCGTTTTTACTCCCTCCCACTCGTTTTGCCACAGTTGTAATATGTAATCTTTTATTTATTACTTTTTAGGATTGGCCTCAGTTCCAGGCATCCTTCATACTTTCATTTGATTGCCTTTCTGTAGCCAGTAAAAGACCAGTTTTTTTTTATTTTCCAACTATAGTGAGCATATTCCTAGAATTACTGACAAAGCATCATATGGGGCAGTTCAATAGACACCCATTAATTTTGGCAGCACTCCTGACTGAACTCTCCTCACTAATGCAGCTGTCTCAACTAGCTCCAACCTATGAGCCCAAAGTCTCACACGATATCCTGTAATTGATGCTAATATAGATTGATGGTAAACTCTGATTGTTGTTGCCTGTTAGCTACGGTTATAACTTTATTCATCACATTTATACCTTTTCTGCCAGTTTTCTCTATTTGTAGTTCAAAGTTACGATGTTCGTCCAGAAGCATACTCAGCTATAGGGATAGATTTATTTAGAATAAGGAGTGATTTATTTATCGCTATCATGGGCGCCTCCAATGGACACTTGAATCGATATGGCCAAACTGTGAAAATAATGCTAATTCCATCTACCATATTTAGGAGGACAACGGTTCCATCCCGTGTCCGCCCATCCTGATTTACGTTTTCCATGATTTCCCTGAATCGCTTCAGGCAAATGCCGGGATGGTTCCTTTGAAAGGGCACGGCCGACGTCCTTCCTCATCCTTCCCTAATCTGATGACACCGATGACCTTGCGGTTTGGTCTCTTCCCCCAAAATCAACCCAATCCTGTTCGTTCCCCTCAGTCCCTGATCTGACCCCCATATACCATAACTGATTAAAAATTGGCCAAGTTTACAGAGTAGATTCAGGAGGTTGAAACCTATTTCTTTAGCAAGGTATTTGCAGCCTACGTTAACTTTGGTGCACATGTGGGAGGGTATGACACTAACAGCCTACACATGTGGTATCTATTTACCAAATTTGGTTTACTATGCACTGTGCCACAATTGAACAAATTGTCCTGGCATGGGAAAAGTCATGTGTAACACTATACTGCACCATTTAGTATATAGATATAATATTTATAGCCAATTTTGGTATGTAGATGCAGTATAATGTGAGAATTTTTGCAAAATTTAACCATGAAATGCCTAGAGCATTTTGCTTATTGGAGCCGGCTGCGGTGGTCTAGCGGTTCTAGGCGCTCAGTCCGGAACCGCGGGACTGCTACGGTCGCAGGTTCGAATCCTGCCTCGGGCATGGATGTGTGTGATGTCCTTAGGTTAGTTAAGTTTCAGTAGTTCTAAGTTCTAGGGGACTGATGACCACAGCAGTTAAGTCCCATAGTGCTCAGAGCCATTTGAACCATTTTTTGAACCATTTGAACCATTTTTTGCTTATTGGACGTGAAATGAAAGATACATAAAAACAAAGAAAGTGTCAAATCCAATTTAGATAAAGTTTTAATTACTCAAACGTACTCAAATGAAATAGAATACGGTCGCCAGACTAATTAGGCATAGAAATGCGAAACATTTCTTTTAAAGAAAAAGTAGCCAGTTTTAGTGGAAAAACTCAGTCTATACTTGTTTCCTACGAAAATGCAGTGAAACCAATCACAAGCAAAAAAGTGGTAAAGTGGATACTAGCAGTTATTGTAAAACATGATTGGCCTCTGAAACACAAAAGACATTGGTACACTCATCAATTTTAAATACTTTGTCAAACCTGAGTAACTTAATCAGCACAACAATTGCAAGCCTACACTAACTGGAGATTGGACACAGGTCTAGTTTCATTTTGTGATATTTTCAACACAGCACGAATTCAATTAAATTTCACTTGCATTAAGATTCACTCTATTCTTTAAAAGCAAAAAAGTAACTGTTTTCATGGATAATGGCATTCATAGTAACCTTACCTTCAGTCAGAATAAAACGGTAAATGGGTGCTCATAAACTGAAATTGGGCCTTTTAACACACAATGTGCACAAAACTCAACATAAATTTCAAAAGCCGTTAGAACTTACTACTATCATGTAACTTTCTGCATTTTGTGCAACTTTCAATGAAGAATCCCCTAATCTTTACTACTACAATAAAACAAACTATCCCACTTTCATGAATAATTTAAAGAATGCCAACTTTTGGAATTCTCTTTCTGAAATATTCACCTTTTATGCATTTTTATAACTGATTTTACAGTGAATATTTTTACTAGGTACTGGTTTTCAAACCATTCATTAAGAACATTAACTTTAAAGTGACCACAAAATGGCTTGTTGTCTGTTATCATCTCAGTTGTCTACATTTGAAACCAGAAGTTAAGCAAGCAATTTAAGAGATCACAAAACTTTAGAGTGAAGAAGTTCAATTACTGGGAGGTTTTCACAAAGCTACACTTACATCCTCTTCAACTTTACCAAAATCTACATTACTTTTAGATAACCTATTTCACTCAATTTTGAACAAATTTAACCAGTTAATCGTCTTTCTTTTTTTTATAATCATTTCTAACAATCTGGACACTCAGAAATCATTGTTCAAGCAGAGAGGATCCTGAGAGATATTTAGGTGAGGAACAGAATCAAGTTATGCACATAAATTTTGGTATGAGTTAACTTGTATTTGCACATACTAATTGTGCTGATCCATCACTTCATAATTTCTCCTCTCTGTTAATGTGATTGAGCAATATTGGTGGCGAGTATATGATGGCAGAGGGACTTGCCATTTGAATCGAATACTCTGTTATTTCTTCATGGAGGTCATCATGTTATATAATACTTACAGGCCACAGAGCATCATATTAAATCCATTCATCCACCCAAGGCTTTGGCATAACAAATCCAAGCACTAAAAGCGTAACTCGACACCTGCACAGTTAACTTCCCAACCACTAGCTGCCAACTGTACAGTAGCTAGCCTCCAACTGACTCTCATGAAAAGATTTCACTCACACAAATCACATTTTGTACGTGCTAAATAACTTCTGTTTAGAGGGGAACCACTCCATATTTTACCATAACATGAACCAAGAGAGCTAAATTTGGATCAGCAGTTACAAGTATCAAGTTGTAGTGTACTGTTCTCCTCGGGGTTCTGCCGTGAAAAATATAAAATAGAAAATCTGATTGGGTTTGGAATTTTGGTGGTTTCAGTTATAGATAAGGTGGACTTCGTATTATTGATTAAGATCATGCTGTAATTTGACCGTGCATGGCAGACCGGGTTGGCAACACTACAAAAAGCGACTGTACGGAAATAGCATCAGAAACTAATTGAAATTTATCCTATAATCTTGTTAGGTACGCAGTATTAATTACAATGTAGTCTTCATGGCTGTCCTCCTAATTTCTCTTGTAGGACGACCCGTCTTTCACTTTTCTCCGTCTGTTGAAAACTTCTTCACGTTGTCGCTGTCATGATCAATTTACATATTTGATGATAACCACCTCGAGTCACTATTGAAACAACCTCGCTTTGTAATGTAATTTTAATTTCCACCCAAAAGCACATTCAACACATCGCCGAAAAATACACGTCTTTAGTATGAAGACAAGAGAGAGAGTCTAATCAATTAGTTGTTAAAAACAAAAACCTACGCAAAAGTAAAAAAAAAAAAAACGAACAAAATTATTTATAAAAATCGGTCGCTGGCGCAGCGCTCTTCTGCGTGCGCGATCGTAAATTATATCTTTGTATTGGCGGAGGCGCGGTAGTCAAAGTACCATTACAAAGTAAACATTTTTAAGTAAACATTGCATTTACCTGTATTAACAAATCAATACAAAATTACTTAACCAAAATCATCCATTTCCAAATACAACCAAAGCTATTAGTCAATGAAGAGAAAACATAGTACAACATATCAAGAGCACATACTAAAGAAAATACACTTTATGTAAAGCATAATAATCAGAAGAACAACAATACATAAGATCTTACTATGGTGTTACACATGCCCAATGGTTCAGTGAGCTTTCCCAAACATCTATAACACTCAAGTAGTACTGGCTAAAAAAAAATTATTCCATCCAACTTTCGTTGGGTAAGAGAAAACATGTTACATACATACAGTAAATACACTAAGAAGAATCATACATTTCTTCCAAAAGATTGTTCAAAAAGAAGCATATATATCATTTACTTTATGAATAACAGGTTTATCGTAAAACAGGACATCATTACCCATTATCATCTCATACACAGACTGTCCAAATATTTTCTTTACTACAGAGAAAGTCATTTTAACATTATTATAAACAGACAAAAAAAATCCATCGTTAAACAGGACATCCTTAATCATCTTCATCTCATACATATATTATCCATTAACAGGCAACCAGTTCATAAAACAACCTACACATTTATAAAACAAGTATAGCATTCTGTAGAAAAGCAAATATACATAAACTAAGACATACATTAACCAAACACAAAAGCATCCTACATTGCACATTTAATTAATAGCAATTCAAAACTTTTGTTCTAGATAAGCACATAAACACTCTAATATATTTATTTAGAACCTAGCTTTAATTTCCACTGCCCTCATGTTACAACCAGACAGTCCATTTTTGGTTGATTGCACAGACATACCTATAGTTACATCAGATTTAATATTGTTTTTCACTGACTTCTATAGAAATAGTCAGTCCATTTTTGCAACTCATAATTAAAACATACACAACATTAATCCAGAAAATTCAGCTTATTTTGTTGCCTCCAATAGCACTTGGCAAACCATGTCTGTAAACATTTAGGTACACAGAAACACGTACAAATTTTCTTTAAAAAGGAAATATTTTAACTGTATTCTTGCCCTGGTTGGCAAGTCTTTGTTATTGCCTGCTGCAATTGGCAGTCCTCTGTCATTAACTCTATTGTATTCTCTTTACTATTTTGGTTTGTTGCCCGACAACACATTTTTGGCATTTTATTTTATTTTATACTGCAGAAATTTTATCCTTGCAGTCCCTATTACATCATCTCCAGTAAATATTACACATTTGGTTCAATATATCTTTTTATGTCATACAGAATGTGAAACTTAAACACATATATTAGACACTGGTAACAAAAAACATTTCTTTTCAAATGACTACATCATAAACCTGTGAATTTAAATGTCATATGCAGGATTAAGTCAAGAATGAGATTTTTTCTATTCATTTGTCATTGCTTTTTCACACGCTTCTAGGTCATTACACATATCAACTCAGGAAATCATGTTATATTTTATTGCAAGTGAATTCCGTCAACTCCTGTGGTTTAGAAAAAGGAACATCTCAATTCTAACTCATACACATATAGTAGATACTTTTCCCTTGTTTTTTACAAACTTTTCATCACCATTTTTATACAAAAACTTTTAGACATTAATCATACTAGAGTATCCATTGAAACTCTACTTTTACTTATTCTTGAACACCTTTCTTCCAAGAACTTTAGTCATTCATTTGCATTGCGTGCTTCTACTTCTTATTACAGTACCCACTTTACTTGCAACATGTTTAGTCATTTTCTAGTGCACGTGTATTACTTATTTACTTCTTTATCCACAAACAATTACTGTATTTTGCATGGATTTATCACATCCCTTTAGCATACACACATCTATTTATTCTGATATCTATTCTGATAGGGAAGAAGGAAAGATGATAGTAGAAGTTCTGAATGCTAGAAGAGGAAGATTGACAACAGGAAAAGAAAAGGAAATAGTATTGTCAATAACTTGAGTACCTGGTGTTTGCCAGACACCTAGCATCGCATAGAGTGCAGTGCCCTCTGAGGGTTTTGATTTCATTCATTATTTGTTTCTGTGGACATACTATTTTAGGTTAACAATGTTTGTAACTCCCAAAGGTTTTCTTGATCTAGGGTATAGAAGAAAATAAGCACTGGCATGTGGAGCTCCTTGCACTTCAAATGGTCCATTGTAAATGTATTTAAATTTAGAAATTTCATCATTAATTTCACTAGATTTTTCATGTGCTTTCACCAGAACGTAGTCACCAAGTTTAAATTTAGTTGTTTTGAGGCACTTATTATGCCTTTTCGATCTAACAGCCACTTTCATTTCATTCTCCTCCCAACTAGTTCTTTTTGCTCATGCAAGTTAATCCCTAAAACAGGTGGAAATTTCAAGATCTCTTCAATAACTCTTTTGCTTTTATGGTTCAACAGAATTTATTTGGGTGTAAACCCCATTGTCTCATGGTAGAGAGTGCTCATGGCGTTTTCAAAATCTGTCACAAATCTGCCCCAGGCCTTGTGATTATGGTGGCAATAGGTTCTACCTAATCTTCCGAATGCCCACACATACCTTCCGACAGGGTTACTTGCAGGGTGGTACGTAAAACTATATTTCACTTGTATACCATGTTGTCTCATACCTTCTTTCCATATTTTAGAAATAAACTGAGGTCCATTATCAGATAGGACTGCTCTGGGTTTACCAATGGTGTTAAAATATTCATTCATTTTACTAAAGATTGCTTTTGCAGTAGCTTCTCTGATAGGGTAAAACTTAATAAATTTAGAGAAAACTCCTAAAAATACCACAATATAAGACCTACTTCCTTATGTTTTAGGGAGAGGACCATACGAATCTACTGATAACAATTCCAAGATGTCTTTTGGCACTGTGTTTTGCATATACCCTGGTTGGTCTGGTTAGCAACTTGTGCCCTATGACACACATCACAAGATTTAATTCTGTCAGCAATTTGCTCGGTGGCACCCACATTAATCACAATTACATCAGTTAATTTCTCAATACACTTTTTAGACCACAGTGCCCTAAGGCAAAATGGAAATAATCAATAACTTCATTTTCAAACTGCATAGGCCAATAAACTTTCCATTCCTGAGTACTTGCATCTTCCTCCTATACAATATTCCATTAAATATCTTATAAAATTTACTGATTTGTGGGAAGTTGGGGTTAATGAAATTTGTTTTAACAGATTTCCAGACTGCATACTCTTACAAATCTGTTCAGTTCTTTTTCTACCTGGAACGTCTTTGATACATCTCATGTGAAACTTACCACCTTTATTACATTCTTTCAGTAGGTTATTCATATCCTCTGGCAATGGAGATGAAGCATCGGCCACATGACATTCACTGCCTTTGATATACAAAATTTCATAATCAAACTGTTGTAAGTACAGAGCTCATTAACTTAACCTGCCAGTAAACAATCGACAGTCTTTCAAAAAAGTTAAGGCTCTATGGTCAGTATGAATAATAGTTTTGTGCCCCACAAGTAATTTCTAAATTTCTTTAAGCCCCAAATTATGGTCAAAGCTTCTTTCTTTGAAATAGTGTTATTTTTCTCATATTTAGTTAGATCTCTACTAGCAAAAGCTATAGTTCTATGTTTTGCTTCCGCAGATTCTGTGCTTTCTTGAAAGATTTCAATACTAATCCCCTATGTGCTACTGTCTGTCATCATGTGGAATGGTTCACTTAAAATAGGATGATGTAAAATAGTTTCTCTTATTAACTCAGTTTTCAAGTCTCTGAAGTCTTTCTGACATTCTGACGTCCAAATATATGCACTGTTTTTCTTTAGCAAACTGTTCAAATATGGGCTATTAAAAGCTTACCCCTTCGCAAATTTGCGATAAAAACCACAAAGACCAAGAAATGCTTTCAGTTGTTTTCTGTTCTTAGGTGGAGAACACTTTTCAATTGCATTTAGCTTCTCTGGGTCCTTGCCAATCCCATCTGTAGTTACGATGTGTCCTAAAAACTTAATCTCCTGTTTTACAAATTCACATTTCTTCAATTTCAAAGTCATTCCTCCTGCTTGAAGAGCTTAGAGTTTTGTTCAATAGTTCACAATGTTCTTCCCAACTTTCAGTAGCAATCAACAAATCATCTATACAAACAGTTAATCTGGCACAAAGTTCTTTTTCTAACACAGTATCTAATGCTCTTATAAAAACTGAAACAGAAGTATTTAAACCAAAAGGTACAACTTTATACTGATAGCATTTCCCTGCAAACACGAATGCTGTATGTTTCTGGGAATCTTTGTGTAATGATTATTTGCCAATATCCCGCAGTGAGGTCAAGACTAGTTAAGTACATTACATTATGGAATTTTTGCAACAGATCACCCACATTTTCTGGCCTGTCTACCTCTCTCCTGACAATCTTGTTCAGTGTTCATGCATGAATAACAACTTGCATGCCACTGTATTCCTTATTTACTATAATAAGTGGACTATTATATTTACTGTTGCTTCTTTCAATCACTCCCCATTCTAACATTCTGTGAATTTCGGCCTGTACCACTTCTTTCTTAGCTATTGGCACTGGATAGGGTCTTACACAGAATGGTTCATGTTCAGCTGCATCGATATGGTATTCAAAGTTCGTGACAACACCTGGATTATCAGAGAATACTTCCCTGTTGTTATTTAAAACAGCAAATAGTTCATCTTTCTGTTCACACAAGAGTTCTTGGATAGCATCAACAATTTCCTTAAAATTGTCAATTTTTTATTCATTCAGTATTAAATTTTTCACATGGTAGATTTCATATAAGTGGGACAAACCATCATTTTCAGATTCTATCTCTAGCATTATGGATTCTACATTAGCGCCATGTACAGTGTCATCTTCTGTAAATTTAATTTCTAATGTATTAGGCTCCCTATTAATTTTAACAATTCCATTACGACAATATAAAAACACTTTTTCTTTGTCCAGTCAATCAATACCCGAAATCATCTCAGCACTTAATTCAGGTACCATAAAATGTCATGTTCAAATTTCTGTCCTTGCAATTTAAATTCAATCAGTACATTTTTCCAAATGGGTTTACTGGACTTGCCAGTAGCTCCTACAATCTTCACTCCACTCACAGACATTATTACTAAACCTGGCTTACTTGAAATATGTTCAAAAAATGATTCTGATACAGCACTAATTTGTGATCCTATACCCAAAAATACTTGCAACTCAATATTATAAACATTACTGGGGATAATGGTTTTGTTTAACAGTTCTAGAGTCTTTCACCTCCTGTTCTTCCCACAATAAATTATGTTCAACCATTATGTCCTTCCAGGAAATGTTACCTGCTTATTTCTGTTGTATACTGGGTGGGTTTTTAGGTTTCTTGATCTCTATATCTCTAGCGATCTTTAACAGTTCTCATCCCTCTATGATTTCATCAGGTAGTTCTTCTGGTTCCTGCAATTCAAATTCTTTCATAAGATTAATTAAAGCATGTCCCAGCACAGTATCACCAGTGGCTCTTTCGGTTTTGCTTCACATTCTGGATTTTGTTTGGAAAGATTGTCACTCATTCTTTTGTATCGTCTTTCGGTAAATGTGTACTCACTTTCCTCTACCTCCGAGAATTCATTCTCATCTAAATCTATTCATTTCTAGTTTCTTGTCCATTTTAGTTAATATTATATTCATATATATTTCACTTTCAATCTTAGATAACTTTCTGCTACTTACTCTTTCAAATTGGCTGCAAGTTCGTGCAGCTGGACGTTTTATGCTCACTTTACTTTTGTAAAACACGTAATACTGCAAAGCTGTAAAATCAACAACGTCCTGTCACGGGGGGCCACATATAACATTAACTGCCTACTCGTGTGCTATCTACTTACTAAATTTGGTTTACTATACCCTATCCATTTGCACACTGAGACTGTCACAGACCTTATGAAAGAGCCCTTCCAATCATTCTTCCTACTTGGAGACTTTAATGTCCTAAATATCTTGTGCAGATCAATCTCTACTTGTCCTCACCGTCGCGTTTCGGAGAGCTTTCTGATGTCTCACGAGCTGCATATCCTCAACACAGGCACTCCCACTCCTTTCTGTGCTGCCACTGGGTCACTGTGAGCCAGCGACCTCTCTTTCTGCTCTCCAGGCTTCGCAGACCAGGTTCAGTGGGCAGTCACTGATGATCTTCACTCAGTGACCACATCACAGTCTGTATTCATCTACTGGATGGAGCATTACCTGCACAGAAGCCACGAAAATTGTTGGTCAGTAGGGCTAACTGGATGCTTTTCGTCCATCTGGCTGTGTCTGAAGACTGCAACAGTGTCAACGAATGGGTGGACCACATCACACGATAGATCCATCACACCACTGACTTATTAATCCCAAGGTCCTGTTGCTTGTTGGACTGTGTGTCGCTCAGCAATCCAGGACAGGCGTACAGTTAGCTCTTCAACTATTTAAGTACAGCCCAGCAACACACAATCTCACAGCCTTTCAGGTCACGAGAGCCAATACTTGACACATCATTAAGGAGAGCAAGAAAACGGCGTACCAAGCGTTTCTGGACTTTGTCAACCATTCCACTTCTTCTACAAAAGTACTGGAACCCATTATGAGGGTTTCTGGCAAACACAGTCGTCTACCAATAACACCAGTGCTGAAACACAAGTGTCTCCAAACTACACCCAGAAACATCACTCAAACTCTGGCAGATCATTTTGCAGCGACTACTGCTGATGCCAGCCTTCACAAGCTGTGAAGGGAAGACCCTCGAGCGAATAGTTAACCGTCGTTTGGTCTGGCTGTTAGAAACCAGGCAACTGCTTAACCACTCTCAGTGTGGATTCTGGAGGTTTCGATCCACTGTTGTCAACCTGACTCTACTAGAGGTGGCTATTCAGCAGGCCTTACTATGTAGACAGGACTGTCTTGGCATATTCTCTGATATCGCTAAGGTGTACAACACTATGTTTGTGGGCTTCAGTTTTAACTCCAAATTTTCGTGGTTGCCACACCTGTGAGACCTGAAAGCCAGAAACCAGAAGGCACAGTATTCTTGTGCAACTCCACGAATGGGGCTTTCATGGTCATCTCACCATCTTCATATGGTCCCTCATGTCTAAGCGCTTTTTTAGGTCTTGATTTCGTAACACGCTGTTGGAATGTTTTGTGCAAGGGAATGATGCTCCTAGAGCAATGTTTTGAGTTTTAACCTCTTTTTTTTTTTTTTTAGCGATAAATAGTATCACATATACAGAAAGGAGCCTTGTACAGTGCTTCTTAACTGTGGACAATTTTGCTGTTTCATGTTCCTCCTCCAGAAGTGCTACGGCGACCCACCAGTTGCACTTAGAGTGCGGAAGTTAGGGAGGTGGGCTGCAAAGACAGGTTTTCAGTTTTCTGCAGATAAGAATTTTAATTATTCTCATTGTAATTTTAATTTACCTGACTTGCATGTGAGGGATACAAGTCGACATTTTTAAGACTCAATCAAGTTTCTGGGCCTCAGTTTGAACTCCAAATTTTCGTGGTTGCCACACCTGTGAGACCTGAAAGCCAGAACCCAGAAGGCACTGAATACTGTAAAGTGCCTTGACCTAAGGTCTAGGGGATGAGACAGGGTGTGTTTGCTCCAGTTTTATAGGGCTCTTGTGTGTTCGTGGCTAGACTATGGATGCACAGTGCACAGGTCAACGAGGTCTTTTTACCTCAAGATTATTGACGCATAAGGATATTAGGATGCGCTTACAGAACCAGCCCCATACCCAGTCTCTGTGCTAAGGTTGGGAAACCGCCATTCACCATCTAGTGACACCTCCTCATGGTGAATCAGGCATGAAAGTTTCTTTTAGCTCCAACTTCACCTGCACACCATACCATTGCTCCTCCACCTCTGGAATGCCTTTTCTCCATGAGCAACATGGACATATGGACACTAGGTAGGGCATGTGCTGTAGTCACTTGGTGTGGAACAAGTGCAACCCCAAATGCAGTGTTTTAACAGTCTGCTACCCTGACTACTGTAGAGGTCCAGAGTAACTTTAGATTTAGTGTAGTATAGCAGATGTAGCACTCCAAAGGACTTTTTTAATGGTCACCAAACCTTTATAACTGTCTTTATGGATGTGTCGAAACAGGGGGACACTGTTGGTTGCACTATTGTTTTCTCTGTTTGTATACTCAATGTCTGACTGCCTTGCAAGTTTTTTGTCTTTGATGCAGATTGACATGCGACCTTGCAGGCACTGTAGCAGACGAGATGTGCTTAACGTGATAAATTCCTTGTCTTGTCTGATTCGCTGAGTGTTCTTCACTCTCTACAACGTTTGTACCCAGTAGCTAAAGTAGTGCACGATATCCAGGACGTCCTCCTCCAACTACAACGGCAGGGGAAGGAGAAGTCAGTCTGCTGAGTGCCAGGGCATGTGGATATTGCTGGAAACGAAAGGGCAGATCTAGCAAGCAGGGAGGCGTGCCGTGCTGCTGAGTTAGCGCGGTGTGCCATCCACCTGCCTGCTGTCTCCTTGCTTTGGGGTCGGTGGGAGGATGAGCGGCTCCCCAGTCGTCTTCACACAGGCCACAGCCCTATGACACATGGCTTCTTGCTCTGGTGAGAACTCAGTCCATTGTGTAGTACTTGTGGCATACAGATCATAGTGTGCCAGATTTTATCAGACTATGTTTTATTCTCCGACCAGTGGGCAGCGACTGATTTGCTGATAGATCTGCCCTCCGTTTTAATTAACGTTCAAACGAATGTGATGAGAGTCTTATGGTTTTGTAATTTGTCCACTATGTTTCCGAAAATTTTAGGGAGATGATTTTAACGTATTAATTGTGTGCCCAGCTAACCCATCTTTTTCGTATGTGGTCAGCCAATCAGATTTCTTAGAGTCTCTTTTTTTAGCTCACCTGCCCTTTTATTTTCGTTTTAATCCCAGATATAGCACCTTTCACCCTTTATCCGTTGTCTTAACTGGTGCGAGACAGAGTGCTTGTGTGGTCAACGCGAGTGAGGTGGGAGAGAGAGGATGAGCGTCACTTTAAAGGTTTCCTCCTCACTGTGTGATACCATTTTCTTAGTTTTATCCACATTTGTTTCTTTTAATGTGAGTAAGGGTGCTGATAATCTCGCTGTTGACCGACTGTAAGCTCCAGACACACACACACACACACACACACACACACACACACACACACACACAGACACACAAACACACACACACGCACACCTGCAGCAGTTACTGAGATTAGCGTTCACATGTAGACAGGTAAACGTGCCATGGTAATCGCATGGTTTTCACTCAGGCAAGGACTTTAATTTATCAAAGCTCAGGAAGTTTGCACTAAAAATTTACAGATGATATACAAAAACCTATTTCGTGAACCTGTCTCTCTGTTAGTGGAAATTGCGCCAAAATCTCTACAGTAGAGCCTGAGATTAGGCTTCGCTTCAGACCCCAAAATACGGCTAGAGACTATAAAAAATAATACTTGTTGTTAACACTCTTGGGCGAGACACGGCAGGTCGCAACTAGTCGCTCCAAGCAGCAGTCAGATTCTTTATTCATTAACTTCGGCCTAAATCCTTTCATTATCAAATATTTTTTAATGTGGTCATATGTTGGTGACCACAATGTTTGAATGTGAGCAACTCTTGCGAAAGGATTTCATTCCAGACTCCTCGGCCGGTTGAGGAAACACGCTTTCATTTGTATTTTTTACGTCCAGCACGCTACCAGCCTTCGATACATAACCAGCTTATTGCGCTCAAACAAGCAGAGCTGCTTTACGATTTGCACCATGGCAAATACTCTCATAATGTTTTTCGTTGTTTGCCCTCTCTGTGGACCTTCGTGCATCCATACACGCGCCACTAAACGCACCTCTACAGCGTAACTGTTTCAACACGAATTCACAACTGAAATGGCGCTGTAGTGAAACAAAAGAGTATAGTAATTACACCAACGCTTTTCGTCAGCTTCAAAGGAGGGATACCAAGCAAACGAATGTATGTCCTCAATGATTGCACAAAGTCACCCACCATGTTAATCGAGAGCACAAATGCGCTGCTTCCTGGACTAGGGTAGGCGCGCCGGCCCCAGATCGAATCCGCCTGGTGGATTACCAACGAGCGTCGGTGTGCCAGCCAGCCTGGATGTGGTTTTTAGGCGGTTTTCCACATCCCACTAGGTGAATACCGGGCGGTCCCCACGTCCCGTCTCCATTACACGACTCACAGACATCTGAACACGTTCACACTATTCCATTGCTTTCACTAGACGCAGACAGCTGGGTCTACACTAATTCCATCTTGGGGGGGGGGGGGGGGGAGGTTATGGGGTGGGGATAGGAAGGGGATCTGGATGCCCTCTACACTAACAATGGCAAATCCATAGTAACAACGCCGACCCTGCGTTGACGTGGGAAAAAGGCGCAAGGAAATGATGAAGAGTTACTGTAGATAGTCAAGAGGGTTTGGGGGACTTCCTGGATACTCTGTAGATGAAAACGAATTGCGTACTCTTCTCTCGATTCAACTCTGGTATATATCTTTCCAAATACAAAAAATTTTGTTGACATTATTTATCATCGATGATGTAGCTAAAATACACCTGGTCTTGTGATCCAGAGGAGCCTCTGGGATCAGATGTGTACATCTGCTTCTACATACATTTGGTGTGTGAGCACCACTCAACTCGCAGTGATTCTTTTGCAGATGAGGAGTGGCAGAGGGAGGACAGAAGCAACGCCATGCTCTCCGTGGACAGTGACTGCGTGCAGCTGTTGGCGAACGCCCTCGACCACCCCACGTGTCCACTGGAAGACCTGCCACCGGAAACCAAAAACCTGCGCGAGCGGTGCCGCGTGCAGCTGTGGGACGACATGGTGCAGAGGTCGCCCCACGTACCCGTCACCAGCTACCTGGCCTACACGCAGAGGGCGAACATCAACCTCTGCCTCTGGCCTGGATGACAGACAACTCGTTCGGCGTTTGTCAGGACGTCCCGTTTAGTATGCTACAATCCGTACATGATGCTCGCTGCTATTTCGACAGCCCTGGCGATCAGTCCTGCCTGCAGTCGAACGCTACAGACCCCATCTGCTCTGTTTCCAGAGCAGTCCTGTTGCTGATGTGTGGCGATTTTTCTTTCCATAAGTCTTTCGATTTATGCGGCGTCAGTTTCTACACAAACGGATCGCACTTCACGACGTACAATTTAACGTGGGAAAGAGAGTTCTACAAAGGGTATGTGAGGCCAACAGAAAGGGCTCTTAAGTACAAAGACAGCTTGAACAGTGCCACCTTGAAATACAAAGATTTCAAAATCGGCAGCTTAAAACCTTTAGAAATGTCATTTATAGCCTTAAATATTATTTTCCGCTTTTTGACCACTGTTGTATACATGTACCTGCCCCAGTTACGTAATGTCCCGGGAAAGATATTCTTGTCCATTCAGATCACGGGTATAACGCAGATCTTGTGTTCTGAGGTCATTTATCGTATGACAGGTGTCCCCGACCTATCTACGATGGTCCACATTGATAGTGCCCTCACTCTTCTAAGATGTATCTGGCTAAACTTATTCTGCTACCAAATGTACGCGTCTGTCCGTCATCTTAGGCTCCCTGACGACCTGCCACCTGCTGAAGCCAGAAGGGTATTCTGTGGTCAGGCGCTGTACGCACTGATACCGTGGAGTGTGGTATGCATAGCAACTATTGCTTTCGAAAAGACGAGCAAATATTACCTGATGCACAGTCGGATAATATTCCTTGCGGGGATTTCTCTATCGACAACTTTCAATTTGGTTTGTCTTGGGTCGGTGGGATACATGTACTTACATGCTCGGAACTCCATGCGGCAACTCAAAATTTTTAGTAACGATAAATTTGCCTCTAAGAAACAATATGTTTTTATGTCAGTTAAGGGTGTTATTTTGAGCGGGATAGGTATAATTATTAGAATTGGGTTCCACCAGGCACAAGGCATAGCGCAGTTTGTGTACTACGTACACATAGCCACGATGGTGCAGGGACCACTGCAGTTCGTTTTCTTCATTTGTAATGGAACGACGCTGCCTCTGCTCAGGAACAGAGTGCTGTCGTGGTGGAATCCGGATATCATCCGCCCAGGACAGGAGCTCTGTTCAACAGCTGAGAGAAATCTGGAAAGGAGGAGAAATGAACGGTCTCTCCTTGCGCAATCCTCGTTGTAAGTTACATGGATATTGTTTCCAAAGGGCTGTCTCGACTGTAGCCAGTGACCAGTCATAATGATTGAATCCAGCTGACAACACAAAATTAACTCCTACTGCTAACGCGAAACCAGTGTATTTTTCTCACTTGTTCTAAATTATTCTACATGCCTGTGTTTGTCTAGTTAATTTAATGAAATGACATTAAGTAACTACTATTAAAATGTAATTTGCTACAAGATAATAAGAATTTCTTGCTCTATTTCTTCCAACCCACCCTGTGATAACATGTTAACTTGGTCTCCGAAATTTTCACAAAAATATTTTGTTACCCATAGCATATGATAAAAACGAAAATACTGCAAGAATTTCTTGCATATGAAAAAAATATTTCAACCACTGGGCAGTGAAGGGAACAGAATATACTCTTGCAATGTCTTTACAGGAATGTTTGCCTTTCCCATTTATTCCTACAAAGCTTCAAAAAGATGTCTACGTTACCCTTCTTATCTTGCAAATAACTGCAGAACTGTGCTTCGTCTTTTGTCTCACACTAGATCGCTCAACCCAAAATTCTGTCTCCGACTAGTACTAGGAATTTTTTAATGACAATTTACATGACTTTCACCTCTGGCAACGCATTGTGTATCTGAAAATTATTCCCTTGTACCATATTTAACTTCAGCTTGATACAGAATTTTTTTGCGAATTTATTTACTTATCTACATTGTTCCATGACAGTATTTATTTTTTGGAAATATGCAAGTCTTAAATAAGAATTGTATGTGTGTATTACGTGTATGTTCAGTACTGTGCCAAGAAAAATTAGTATCAGTGTCAAACCAGAGGAGCAGGAAGATGGAGATAACTCAACTGTGTGGAAGAACATGTAATGGTGTTCGTAGCGCTGATTAGTGTTCTGATTGGTCAGAGGGGCACAAAATGTTATAGTATGAGACAGTAACAAACAAGTGTCGTTGTGACATGTTGTTTGAAGTGAATGCATAGTGTTAAAGGACAATTGCACAGGACACAGGAATAAGAGCAGTTGTTGTACAGGATGTTGACATACTGATTGAGAAATACAGTAAGGTATTAAAGAAAACGTTAAAAATTAATGTATATACTGTGTAGCACTTGTAAAGAAGAAACCATGTTGCTTAAAAGTGTATTTTTACAATTAATATAGTGGAAGGGAAAAAATTTGTCAGAAGTTAATGTGAAAGAACATATGTCTGGCAAGAGTTAAACTGTAAGGACGTAGTACCTCGAAATTAGTGTGATTTGTAATCAACAGATGATGGCCAATTTGTTCGAATAAAAACAGAGTGAGCGAACAGTGCAAATGAAACCGATCCCTGTGTGAATTTAATATACTCTCCTACTGAGCATCACTGCCATAGACGGTGTTATATAGAGTCATTTTTGCAGAGACTGTCAAGTTACAGCGAACCTTACGGTGAATTTAATGGAGGAAGGATTGCTATTTTGAAACTAGAGATTGCAGCATCCCTCGCCATCTTCGTATGACACGAGGTAGGTGTGACGTGCAGCTCAGCCTACCTACAAACCTATTTGATCACATACACACTCACTCATTCTCAAACACACACACACACACACACACACACACACACACACAGGTGCGCGCGCGCGAGCACGCTGCAGAATCGAAACAAAGTGATGAACTCCTTCCGTCGTTTCTTCGGAACCCCTGCAGCGTCGCGAAAACACAATCGCGGTTTGCCCCGCGTCAGCCGGCCGGAGTGGCCGAGCGGTTCTAGGCGCTCCAGTCTAGAACCGCGAGACCGCTACTGTCGCAGGTTCGAATCCTGCCTCGGGAATGGGTGTGTGTGATGTCCTTAGGTTAGTTAGGTTTAAGTAGTTCTAAGTTTTAGGGGAGTGATGACCTCAGATGTTAAGTCCCCGCGTCAAACACATCACGTGACGCTCTACTCCGCGTGTTTAGTTGCAAGCAGTTTACTGGCGGGCCCGTATAAATTCCCTACACTAGCAAAACCGCTCTAAATTTGACGTCGTCATCTTCGCTTTGATCAGCGAGGCATGGTTAAGCTTCACCACTCTAAGTCCAGCACCGGCAATTACCAGCACTGTTAGTACACTGAGGAGCCAAAGAAGCCTGTACACCTGCCTAACATCGTGTAGCGCCCCCGCGAGGCCGCAGAAGTGCCGCAACGCTACGTGGCGTGGACTCGACTAATGTCTGGAGTAGTGCTGGAGGGAACTGACACCATGAATCATGCAGGGCTGTCCATAAATCCGTGAGAGTACGAGGGGTGGAGATCTCTTCTGAACAGCACGTTACATCCCAGATCTGCTCAATAATGTTCATATCTGGGGAGTTTGATGGCCAGCGGAAGTGTTAGAAAAGTGTCTCTGGAGCCACTCTGTAGCAATTCTGGACGTGTGGGGTGTCACATTGTCCTGCTGGATTTACCAAAGTCCGTCGAAATGCACGATGGACATGAATGGATGCAGGTGATCGGCCAGGATAGTTGCATACGTGTCAGCTGTCAGAGTCGTATCTAGATGTATCAGGGGTCCCGTATCACTCTAGCTGCACTCCATTACGGAGCCTCCACCAGCTTGAACAGTCCCCTGTTGACGCGCAGGGTCCATGGGTTCATGAGGTTGTCTCGGTACCGATTCACGTTCAACCGCTCGATACAATATGAAACGAGACTCGTCGTACCAGACAAAATGTTTCCAGCCATCAGCAGCCCAATGTCGGTGCTGACGCCCAGGCGAGGCGTAAAGCTCTGTGTCGTGCAGTCATCAGGGGTACAGGGGTGGGAGTTCGGCTCAGAGAGCCCATATCGATTATGTTTCGTCGAATGGTTCACACACTGAAACTTGTTGATGGCGCAGCATTGAAATCTGCAGCAATTTGCGGAACGGTTGCACTTCTGTCACGTTGAACGATTCTCTTCAGCCGTCGTTGGTCGCGTTCTTGCAGGATCTTTTTCCGGCCGCTGCGATGTCGGCGATTTGATGTTTTAGCGGATTCCTGATATTCACAGTACACTCGTGAAATCGTCGTACGAGAAAGTCCCCACTTCATCGCTATCTCGGAAATGCTGTATTTTTCTTTTTTTTTTCTTGGCGTTTCAGTGTAGTAACGTTACTACTATCGCGTAAGGTTCCAAGATTGGACCGCAGGACTGGGGAAATAACCATCTAAGTTGAATAAATTAACTTGAATTGGCTGCATGCAATATAAAATTCAAAGCCAGCAGGAAAACGGTGACTTAGAAAACATCACTCTCAGATCTGCACGGGAAAAGTTCAGTTTATGCATGTGAATTCACCCTAGCCACGCCCGTCACTTTCTACCTAACCACTACTTCCAGCTACCTAACATGTCCACGTTTCCCCTGAGCTCACCGACAATAACGCTCCTGTCTACAGGAAACCATCCACGCTTCCAGAACACCTACAGCCAATAACGGAAGAATTCCTCCATCAGAAATTGTCTGAGGGGACTATTGAAGAGGTGTAGATGCTTTAAGTGTTCCCAAAAAAGTTGTCGGATGGCACAAGAATGTACAGATTATGCTGTGACGACAGATACCTCAACACAAGGACTATCATTGGTGCACGTCCAACATTGAGTGCAAAAGAAATTTTGGACAACATGGGTCAGTGTAAATACATTTTTACGATGGACTTAAGAGCGGTCCAGAACATCCACACAGGGAACAACAGGGCCGCGCGGGGCAGCCGCACGGTGTAGGTCTCCTTGCCACAATTCGCGCGGCTCCCCCCGTCAGAGGTTCGAGTCCTCTCCCGGACATGGGAGTTTTTGTTGTCCTTAACGTAAGTTAGTTGTAGTTAGATCAAATAGTGTGTAAGCCTAGGGACCGATGACCCCAGCAGTTTGGTCCCATAGGAACTTACAGCAAATTTCCAAATTTCCGAAATCACAGGGAAGTATGTCAGAGGCAATAGACACCCAGCACACGGGAACACACTTTCTAATACTTCGTCGTAACTCCGTTAATCGTGGAGGATCACTCCCTCCAGAACACCGATGTAGTAATCATGTCAAACACAAACTGCGCCTCAGTGGGACCCACGACATAGCACATCCATCCCAAGAGAACTGACAGCCGACTTGCCGACTTCGCGAGCTCTAAACTTCCCCACGATAACATCCAGCACACAGCCCATTCAGCCTGTCGGAATAAGGAGCCGACTGGAAGGCACATCAATGGCCACTCCTGCTGCTGCTTGCTGACGCTCCTGTAAGGTGATTCCTTGTGGCAGGACGTTCAGAACCTTACCTGCAGCGGCGGTCGTGTGGGAATTATCCTCCCAGTAAGCCCATCAAGTAGGCTACCACTGACCCATCTAAGACAATTGGCGAAAATCCCCTCCAACATGCAGCAGTAAATTGGTTCAAACGACGGGAAAAGTGAATAAACTGGCACACATGGATAGCCACAAATGATTGTGTGCACCTAGAGTCTTGAAACATTAATATTGTGATCCACTACACATACACAACTCTAAAAATGTTTTACACCACCTCGGTTCCGAGAGTTCCGGAGCCTGTACAGAAAATTGGAATACAGATCATTGCTATACACACCGGTACCTCTAATACCCGGAAGCACGTCCTCTTTCATTGATGCGTGCCTGTATTCGTCGTGGCATACTATCCACAAGTTCTTCAAGACACTGTAGGTTCAGACTGTCCCACTCCTCAACGGCGATTCGACGTAGGTCCCTCAGAGTGGTTGGTGGGTCAAGTCATCCATAAACAACCCTTTTCAATCTGTCCCAGACATGTGAAACCTTAACTTTTCTCGGCGAATTGAATGTTGAAATAAGTTACGGGTTTGCTGCTGGGTGACGTCGTCGACCACCGCCGATATTTTGACAGGAGGACACCCAGCCGTTGTCAAGGCACAACTGCAAGGAGGAAGCAATGTGCAAGGGTATTTAATACCTCGGTTCACAGGGGAGAAACAAGAAAGATACCACACACAGAACAAGCCGGCCGGTGTGGCCGAGCGGTTCTAGGCGCAACAGTTTGGAACCGCGCGACCGCTACGGCAGCAGGTTCGAATCCTGCCTCGGGCATGGATGTGTGTGATGTCCTTAGGTTAGTTAGGTTTAAGTAGTTCTAAGTTCTAGGGGACTGATGACCTCAGATGTTCAGTCCCATAATGCTCAGAGCCATTTGAGCGCACAGAACAAGTAACCACAGAGTCAACACACAACCAAGGACAACAAACATCAGAAATATCGATAGTGACTATTAATCAACAGGTGAGGTAGCACTAATTCTGTCCCTGTGTTTTTGATGAGAGACAGAGCCGGATTCCAAGCAGCTTTTAAACAAAATCCACCATCTCTGTTAATAATGTTGCTTGATAGTCTGACTTCAACAGCTTCCTTAATAACAGTATCCCAATAGCTGGACGTGCAATCCATAATCTCCGTGTTGTTGTATTCCATAGGATGGCCGGTGTCAAGGCAATGTTCTGCAGTAGCAGATTTGCTCGGCTGTTGTAAGCGTATGTGACGCTTATGTTCAATACACCGGTCTTCCACAGTCCTGATTGTCTGACCAATATATGACGTGCCACAAGTGCAAGGAATGCGATAGACACCAGCCTTACGCAAACCAAGATGATCTTCTACCGACGCCAACAGGACCTTAGACGGTGGTCGGAAAACACATTTCACATCATATTTCCGCAAAATAGAGCCAATCCTGTTGGAAATGCTTCCTGCGTAAGGCAAAAAGGCCGTAGACTTGGGTGCCACTTCGTTGCTATCGTCATTCACCCGTTGCACAGAAGGCTGATAGCGCAACGCAGGCTTGATCTGCATCTCACTATAACCATTCTGACGAAAGGTTACTTCGAGATGTGATAGCTCAGCTGCCAAACTTTCAGGGTCTGAGATAACGAATGCCCTGTGCACCAAGGTTATTAAGGAAGCTGTTGAAATCAAACTATAAAGCAACCTTATAAACAGAGATGGTGGATTTTGTTTAAATGCTGCTTCGGCTCTGCTTCTCATCAAAAAAACAGAGGGAGAGAATTAGTGCTACCTCACCTGTTGATTAATAGTCACCATCGATATTTCTGATGTTGGTTATCCTTGGTTGTGTGTTGACTCTGCGGTTACTTGTTCTGTGTGTGGTATCTTCCTTGTTTCTCCTCTGTGAACCGAGGTATTAAATTCCCTTGCACATTGCTTCCTCCTTGCAGTTGTGCCTTGACAACGGCTGGGTGTGCTCCTGTCGAAATATCGGCGGTGGTCGACGACGTCACCCGGCGCAAACCCGGAAGTTATTTGAATGGCCCAGGCATGTTAGATACGGTTTATTTCTGGAGAACATGCTGGCCGCTCTAGTCGAACGATGACGTGATCCTGAAGGAAGTCATTCACAAGATCTGTACGATGGGGGTGCGAATGTCGTCCAGGAAGACGAATGCCTCGCCAATATGCTGCCGATATGTTTGCACTATCGGTTGGAGGATGACATTCACTTATCGTACAGACGATACGGCGCCTTCCATGACCACCAGTGGGCGTCGGCCCCACACAATGCCGTCCCAAAACACCCGGGAACCTCCACCTTGCTGCACTCTGTGGACAGTGTGTCAAAGGCGTTCAGCTTTACCGGGTTGCCTCCCAACACGTCTCCGACAATTGTCTGGTTGAAGGGATATGCGAAACTCGTCAGCGAAGTAAACGTGATGCCAATCCTGAACGTTACATTCGGGATGTTATTGAGCCCATCTGTACATGTTGTCTTGGTTGCAAAGATGTACCTCGGCATGGATGTCGAGAGTGAAGTTGCGAATCATCCAGCCTATGGCGCACAGCTTGGGTCGTAACACGACGTCCTGTGGCTGCACGAAAAACATTATTCAACATGGTGGTACGGCTGTCAGGGTTCCTCCGAGCCATAATCAGTAGGTAGCGGTCATCCACTGCGGTAGTAGCTCTTGGGTGGCCTGAGCGAGGCATGTCATCGACGGTTCCTGTCTCACTGCATCTCCTAACAACATCGCTTTGGTTTACTCCGAGACGCCTTGACACTTCCCTTGGTGAGAGTCCTTCCTGGCACAAAGTAACAATGCGGACGCGTTGGCCTCGCGGTGTTGACTGCCTAGGCACGGTTGAAAGACAACGCGACGTGTCCTGGTGGAATGACTGTAACTGATCCACTGTCGGACCCCTTCCGTCTGATACGCGCTGCTCATGCACTGTTGTTTACATCTTTGGGCGGGTTTAGTGATATCTCTGAACAGTCAAAGGGACTGTGTCTGTGATAAAATATCCACAGTCAACGTCTCACTTCAGGAGTTCTGCCGAACCGGAGTGAAGCAATACTTTGTTTATATGTGTATTAAAGACTTTCCTATTATACTGAATGAAACGAAACTATTTTAGGAGCGCTCTGGCAGAGAAAACACTTAACTCTTGTTATACTCTGTGGGAAAAGATTAGTGCACCCATTTAGAGGTTTCCAGTTCACTCACGGTTTATTGTTGGCACTGTGCAAATGGAGTACATGAAATTGTTACGTTTACAGATCAATAGCACCAACGGTTCTGGTGTAGCACGTATCGGCCCCTGCGGAAACACACAGTATATGGTGTAGCTTCCACAGGTGGTAATGCAGGCACTGACTCTGGTATCCAGTCGATCGCACACATGTAGAATACTGCGATACATTATGTCATCCCTGCTGGACCGGTTCTGTAAGAGTTGTTGGTTGTCGAGTCGCACAAGTCACTTCTCGTTCCATCGCATCCCACATTTGCTCGGTTGCAGACAAGTCCAGGGACATTGCTCGCCAGGGAGTTTGCCGCGCATCTTGCAGAGCACGTTGAGTTCCACAGGCAGCGTGTGGGGGAGGATTGTCCTGTTGGAACAACACATTACCTTCCTGTTACAAGAGCGGCATTGAACAGGTCTAACAATATTCTGCACATATCAGCTGCATGTTAAAGTCCCGTCCAGAAGGAGCAAAAATGAAAGGGAGCTGTAGTGGGTGGGACCAGTGTGTCTTGTCTACGAGACAGCGCTTGCCAGGTCTAGGTCGTACGAACAAACTACCATCACTTGCGTGCAGGCAGAATCTGCTTTCGTCGCTCAAGACCTCGGCACGCCATTCCAAGTGATGCTCTGATGACACCAGTCGAGTGGTGCACGGCGATGCTGCGGCGTGAGGGGGACACAGGCTACAGCTTCGCCTGCCCACAGCATCACTCCTAATAACAGGTTCGCAAAAGTTCGCGTGGACGCGTCTGGGCTCAGAGTCCCTCTCACCTGTGCTGTGCTGGCTGTACAACCTACCACTGCTGCCCTGACAATACAGAGACATGGGCTGGTGTCTCTGCTACTTGGGCGTCCAGAACCTCGTCTACGCTCTTGAGAATGTTCACGTGACCACTGGTACCAGCGTCATTGCACAACTGACGCAGCATCGCCCTCTTGTGTGGCGGTTGACCGACAGGACCATCCCGCCACAGTTTTATCGTGGCATGGTTGCCTGCTTGCTTCAGATCTGAGCCTTCATGGCATAATTCGTCATCGGATCAAAATAGACGTCGTCTTTCCAGATGTAAAAATTTTTGTTTTGACAATGTTTCTATTGGGTCTTTAGCATATATTTCACTCAGAGAAACTTGCTGCCAACTGCATTGTGCGCATCATATGCCACTCTTGTTACGTGCAAGACTGTGTTGTTCATTGTCAGGACACTACAGATTAGGACAGTGAGAGTTAGTGACGGGAAGTGAGGCTCACCGGCACTTGGCTGCAGAGGTAAGGATGTAACTCAGGGCTGAGGGCACGGGTTCATGAGCAGGGCATCGGAAGTCTAGATTATCCTGTTCCCAACACGCAACAACAGCGTCCAACACACCAAAATGAGACAACAAACTTCACCTGCAACAAAGCCGCGCAAGGTGAAAGAAAACGAAGTAGCCAACAAGGCTGACAAAAATACTAACACACGTTATATCCGACATTCAAAATGGTCATACGTCTAAATCCTGTCATGCGCCTGTAAGGCAGTAGCCTTCCACAACTGACGTCTCTGACTCATGACTGAGCAGCTTTTCATGTGGTTACATCCAGACGCAAGTCCACAGCAAGCAAAGCATCTTACACTATCCTAACAAATTTGAAACAAACAACCATTAATCAACAATAATTACTGTATAAAATGTAGACATCAATGAAATCGCCAAGACACTGCACAATCCACTAAGATAAAGCAATCTACTTCATTTTGTTCTGGACTTAAAATTCCGAAAAGAAACAGTGCCGAGGTTAACACACACCACTCAGATAAAAAGATTGATACTGTTGTGACTTGGCAAGACAGCCAAGCCACCATGATTGGCAGCCGAAAGGAACGCGTTTAAGCTCACGCAGGCTGGCGTGAGGTCTGGAACAGTTAAAGGAGTTGAGTCTAGTAAAAATAATACGTAGCTGCTGGAATACTTTAATCCATAATTGGTGAACATCGGTCTGACGGTACAGGCATCACAAGATAAATAGCAAATGATAATGGCGCCTTTCTAGGTCGTAGCAAATGACGTAGCTGAAGGCTATGATAACTATCGTCTCGGCAAATGAGAACGTAAGTAGGCAGTGAACCATCTCTAGCAAAGTCGGCTGTACAACTGGGGCGACTGCTAGGAAGTGTCTCTAGACCTGCCGTGTGGCGGCGCTCGGTCTTCAATCACTGACAGTGGCGACACGCGGGTCCGTCGTATACTAGCGGACCGCGACCGATTTAGAGGCTACCAGCTATCAAGTGTGGTGTCTGGCGGTGACTCCACAGATACTACGTACTGACCTGACGCAACTGCAACACCAAACAAATCGTGTGTCAGACTGCGAGCGGATGAGGAACTGCATGGAGCCACTCTCATGGTTGACCGTTATATAGTTGCACGACCACTTTTGTCAAAACTGTCATGTACCATAACTAAATACCAACAAATTGATGAATGTAGCAAATCTCAGTTAACCAAAAGGTAGAAACGAGAGCATTGCTATGACTAAGGTTGCATCAGTGATAGCCACATCTGATTACTGTATTTGTACAGGGTGTACATCAAGTCTGGGAACATCTTCAATTACTTATTGCACAAGAACCAAACATTGTACAAATCTCACAGATATTGCATTTTGAAGAGAAACCCAGAAAGATATCCTGTGTATACCGCCACAGCGTAGTTTGGTAATTTGCCGATAGTCAGCGCTCCCAAACATGGCGAGTTCAGGTGCCACTCCGTGTGACTTTTTTCTGTGGGGACACATTGAAGATCTGCTGTATGTACCGCCTCTACCACGTGATGTAGCAGAGCTCTGGGACAGAATACGGGAACCGAATGCCACAGTCGGTGATACCATGCATGCCAGCCATGGGACAGGTATGGCAAGAATTCGATTACCGTATTGACATCTGCCGGGTCACTCATGGTTCACGTATCAAATGTTTGTAAAAAAAAAAAAAAAAACTTTCAGAGGTTCTCTTCAAAAAGCTGAATCTATGACACGTGTACAATGTTTAGTTCTTGCGCAGTAAATAATTGAAATTGTTCCCGGATTTTATGTACACCCTGTATATTAAATTCATCTTGGGGACATCTGTATAATGTACTTGGGGATCTTACTGAATACAAGATAAGAAGAGCCCACCTCAGCAGGGGAGACAGCCAGCATCCACCCATTGAGAGGTACTGTATGTCTTCTGGAAGGCAAACCCTGCTAGGGGAACAAGGAGAGCAGGTAGAATGTTCGGAACAGTGTACTGAATGTCATCTGAACTTCGCAGTGTGGCATCATCTGTTTTGTGTCCTAAACGATTGTACGCCATTTTATCATGTTTTTGAAGAGGGCATTCGTTGATGAAGAGATTGCATACAGTGTGGGAGAGCAGTTTCATAGCGCCCTGTCCTCCGCAAGTGTCCAGCTTTCTGGGGAACAACAGACCAGATGCTGTGCGCAGACACGATCTCTAAAGTGGGGCGAGATGGGAAGCTGAAGGGCACTTTTGGTTTAAGCGACGTGGGACCCCCAGCCATAAGGCAGGTGGCGAGCTAGGTGTTTTGTTGTATACTTTTTTAAGAAATAGTAAGAACAGCTACGATTGTTTAATGTGAACGAAGTCTAGAATAGGAAAAGACAAATTGTTTTCTCTACATTGAGAAGAGAGCTTATTGGCTGAAACACGGAATAGGACAGGTAGTGGGAGTTGTCCGTTTCAGATTTCCGGCAGCAAAAAGCCACGAATCTGGTTAATTATCTTTAAAATGAGTATGGAAGGGAGATTGTTGCTACTTTATAATGGACTCATTGGGCACCTCTCAGAAGATTCACTACCATTAGTCCGCAAATTATCCACAGGGAAATTTTGCCTCTTGATGGGACTGCTTTGTGGAATTTATTGCGATCCAAGACTCACCAGAGGACACTACAGTGGAGAGGGGGACCTGGATTCTGGGCTCTGAGGGAGAACAGCCTTCGGTAGAAGTTAAATGACTTAGAATTTTCAGCCGCCACAGCAAACCTCTCGCAGGCATCAGTAACTCTAAGCATGGTGAGCCACTACAGTATTCACAGACAAAGTGATGGGAAGCACGTGGGCTTAAGTTGAAGTCCACAGCAAATTGTAGCAAACAGGGTTTTGTAGTGATCATTGATTTGTTTAGCAGTTTGAAAAACTCCCTATTTATCATCTTGCAACTTACAGCACACATATTTACATATATTAGAGTCATCTGCGTTTAATAAATTAAATTCATGGAGACATACAGGGCATCAGAATTACCATATGTATGAATGTAACATCAAATCTGAGACGAACATGTAGTGTTAATCAACGTAGTGAACATATGGCAAAGGTCCAGGAGGCATCGCTAGGGATCTGAGGTCACCATATGTTGCTTTTAGTGACTTTTTTTACCAGTAGAACTTTACGACCTGCTTTATCTGTATAATGGGCACTTCACGTCCACCCAACCCTTCTTCACCCGGAAATTATTTGAGGGTATCACCTGGTAGCGTAACTACTCTACAAATTTTTCTTTTATCATACAAACATTTTTTTAATTCAAATCAAACGTAGCATTTCTTGGTATACTGTAGGTGTAGCCTACATAGCCACAACATTTTTTTGCGCCCATCAGTGTCCAGATAAATCTGGAAGCGCGAGATTCCATTCTCTACAGCAGAACGAATCATGTCTGTAGGTATACTTGCTACCTCTCTTGATACGCTGCAGATCAGCACATGTGTGAATGTTTCGCTGATGCTGGTAAACCCTGTCCTTGAGGTAGCCCCACAACCAGAAACCACAGGGAGTGAGACCAGGTGATCGTTCCGGCCAAGCATTGGGAAACGATCAGCTGGTAACTCGATGTGCGGTGGGCCCCATCAGCATGAAAACTGTCCAGTTCAATGCATCTCTCTCCTGTAGAGCGGGTACAGCGTGTTGGTGAAGCATATCGCAGTAGCGCTAGCCAGTCACACTACACATCTTTGGTCCCATGAGTGCCAACCTGTTCAAAAAAGAATGGGCCAATGATGAATATGGATGTAAGCCAAACCATACAGTGACACGTTCACCATACAGAGGAACTTCATGCACAGTGACTGGAGCTGAAAATTCCCACACTCGGCAGTTCTGTGTGTTTACCTGTCAGAAGAAAATGAACTTTTTCTGTCCATAGGATGGTCCAGGGACAGGCCTCGCCAACTTCAGTTCCTGTGGAGAGCGAAGTCAGCACGTGGTTGTGCGTCCAGCAGTGCAAGCTGCTGTGTGATACAGGTCTTTTGCGGATACCATTTGAGAATGGTTAGAAGCACCTTCAGTCCAATGGATGGGATTTTCAACTGTCGTGACACAGCACGTGCACCTCCTCACGATCGAAAATTGCGCGCAGCGTTGTCTGCCATAGCAGCAGCGATTTCATCAACCATCTGCGGTGTAACCGGCCGACGGCCTCTTCCCAGAGCGACTCACAGTTCTCCAGTTGATCCAAACTTCTTCATCATGCTCCGCACAGCAGGTGGAGAAAGAGGACCCTTCTTTTGTCCTTTCAGCCGGCGATATTCTCGAAGTGCAACTGCAGCATTACTGTTGTTTTGATAATAGAGATTCGCCAATAACTCCTTGCTCCTTTTGTCCAAGCTAATGTTGACACGTCAGCAAGTCACTGGGACTGGTCAGGTGTGTGAGACTACGAATCACGGCATCTGGTGGCCATAGTTGGAACTGGATGGTGGCGCTGTGATGCTTGGAAATAATGCACCCCATGCTACCAAGTTTGGTACTTGTACAGTAATTAGTTTCTGCGTTATAACGTGTTAAATAGGGAACATTTAATTATAAACGCCCGCTGAAAGGAAGATGCTAAGTATAAAGATTTTACTACGAAGATTGTCTAGATAAAGCGATTTATAATAATTTGTGTAAAAATAGCGCTAACACGTTTGCATGACAAAATATTTTGTGAGAAAGGTAGAAAGAGGAAGAGGCAGCTGGTTCCCCACTTTTCCGACAGAGAGGAGCATATTCGTCTATTTTTTGCCCCGAAACGAGTCTTTTTCAGATAGTAGAAAACGCTTGTGTATTTAGAATCAATAGAATCCAAGACTGAATTTTAGGATGAGAATATATTATGGACCAACGCAGCCTCAAGTTTTGTGCACTAGCAGTGTTAAGTTAGAATCACTGGGCAACCATCTGCTTCGAACAGATTACGCGAGATGTGTGATGGTGTACATATTTCTATCATTGCTACCAGGCCCATAGCAGCGCCCTCGTGTGTCAGTTTTTGGCCTTAAGAGGAACACAATCCTGCAACATTTAACATATCGCGGTGATCTGGTCCCAGTCGGCTTCGTGCTCTAGCTCAGACTGAGATCTCTACTGGAGAGGGGGGCGGACTGTTCAAGGGAATGCAACGGACAGCGAGCGTGGACATCGTTTCAGTCAAAGGCAGTGGAAACGTGATGGAGGGCCTCTACGTCAGTGCTGTGAATGTGTTTCAATTGACCGAATGTGAGCTGAAAACTGATACTGCAGTACACGTCTCTAACACCACATTGTGTTTTATTTCGAAGTAACGTCAGAGCTTATTGAACCCGCTGTTTGCATACGTGGCGACAATCAATTAGTGCAAGAGGACGAAACGCATATTCTAGATTTTTGATTCGAAACGATGTACAATAAAACCTTCTATGTCGACGTCAAAATAGATCTAGAAGAATAGGCGCAAGTAACCAGGAATAAGGCACACAATGCAGAAACATCTTCAAGAAAGCTGTAGCGACCTTATGTGCCGCAGGCGTCGAGAAACGCTCAGTAGTTGGTAAAGAGTCAGCTGAGGGCCGCGGTTGACACACAAGTGATAAAAATCTGGCCTGATCGAAAAATAATAAATGGGGACAATTGTGCAAGTAGTTTTTAAATTAGTAATTTAAAAATGTATTCGTAGAATGTTTGACCACTGCACAGAATCAAAAAGGAGGGATATGGATATTAGCTCTGTTGTTATTGAAAAACAATTGAGACCACCTAAAGTGAGCAATGCATCAGATGCTTACGGAACTGAAGTTAAGTTTTACATTAAATATACCACAAGATGAGGTCCTTCCCCGGTTCGTATTTAGGGAGAATGACTTGTACCAGTGCCGTACAACAAGAGGGGAGTTCAGCTCCGTCCTGTTTACAGAAATGGTACAAGACTGGACACACAGCATCATACATCCAACATGGCTGACACAGGTCTGTTGAAGGAGCCTAGAGCATACTGCAGCTGACGACATCATGTCACTCATAGAGGAACACACGTTTCTGTCAGAGAACTGGCACAGACTGAAGTGGAACCACTTGTCTGAGACACAGCTTTCCTTATTTACATAGTATCACATGTCATAACTAGCCCGAGGGTGTCAAAATTTACAACAGAATTGCAAATATCCCCCTGACGCCAACAGCGGCCGTGCAGGATAAAGGGGGACCCGCCGGGCCACGCCTCCAGTGGCTCTGCACCACGAGCGCCCTCTGCAGCACGGCTGGCGCCGCTGACACAGCCCACTCGTACTTGGAGCCTCTTCGCGACGTGACGCCACGCAGACGTTGCCCAGTCGCTGTGGACACGTAAAGGACCTTCTGCACACCGACCACCACAGCACAGTGAAACGCCCTCAAGAACTCGCCGATCAGCACGCCAATGCAAAGAGCGGGCAGCGGCAAACTTCCAGGAAGACAAAGTTCAGCGCCCCCTGTCGATGTTGACTTAACCAGCCGTCCGTCGCTGGTCGGCCCAGTTGGGTCGCAGACCTCGAGAGATCAGCACTGCACAATTGGAAGTCAGAGGCTACCCGGCCACTGACCTTCTTCTGTGTGAATGAGCACGCTTTGCCCGAACTCTTACGGGACTCGTCAGCTTAGTCTGGCGCGAGTAATGAGTGAATGGGCAAATATCAATTAAGAACACAGCGAATGTAGGGTGTGGACATTTGGGAATGTGGGTGTCATGGGAAGCGTGCACGGGATAAGTCCCTGCAGTCACACTATCCTCTGTGCCATCGGTAGCTCAGATGCATAGAGTGTCTGCCAACTAAGCAGGAGACCCGGGTTCGAGTCCCCATCAGGGCACACATTTTGAACTGTCCCCATTGATGTATATCAACAACACCTGTCGGCAGCTAAGGGTTTCCATTTAATTATCATTACATTTGCTTGTATTGACACTTAAAATATGTGTTTATACAAGTCTGCACACCTAAGGCGGTGTTCACAAAAGTTTATTCGACTGTTCGTTCTCATAAACTCTAGAGTCTGGATCCCTCGCATTCCGACTTCCACCTGTTTGGCCCAGTGGAGGGAAGCAGTACGTGGATGATGGGGAGGTCGCTGGTGCAGATGGGCGTCTGCTCTCACCTCGACCAGGAGAGCGGCACCATGTAGGCACACAGGCCGTCCCAACAAGGCCGCCACATCCAATTGAGACTGCGTTGAAAAATAGGGTTTGTAGCCAAAAAACCGCACCACAAAGCGTGGATCTTGTCGTTGGTGGCGAGGCAAGCGTGCCTCAGCTATACAGATAGCCACAAGCGAGGGGTATCTGTTGAGAGGCCAGACAAGTGTGTGGTTCCTGGAGAGGAGCAGCAGCATTTTCAGTAGTTGCAGGAGCTACACTTTTGATGATTGACTGATCTGGCTTTGTGACGTCAACCAAAATGGCCTTGTTGTGCTGGTGCTGGGGATGGCTGAAAGCAAGGGGACACTACAGCCGTAATTTTTCCCGAGGGTATGCAGCTTTACTCTTCGCTTAAACGATGACAGCATTCTGTTGGGTAAAATATTCCAGTGGTAAAATAGTCTCCCATTCAGATCTCCAGGCGGTGACTACCCATGGGTACTTCGTTATCAGGAGAAACAAAACTGGCGTTCTGCAGATCGGAGCGTGAAATGTCAGATCCCTTAATTGGGCAGGTAGGTTAGACAATTTAAAAAGAGACATTGAGCCGTGGCTGCTGGCGCTAGTGTGTTCTACTTGCATCGCTGATATGGATATCCGTCTGTCCTGCTGTCTTTGACTGCCTCCCCACGGCGGTTTTCCGCATGAACGTGTGACGGGGGAGTCTCTGCTCGCCGCTCAACGAGCCAACTTGTGCTGACAACAAGCCGGCGCCCCTGACCGTGGTGCACGGGCCCCGCCGTGCTCGCCGCCCTTGTCTTTTGGCGCGCCGGATGCACGGTGCCGATCATTGGCCGCCTTGGCGTGCAAAATTGTGGTGCGTTTGTCGTCTCACACTGAACAGCTACCCAGCTGGTATTCTGCAAGCTCAAAGTTACGTATGACTTTTATTCTGTGTTTATCTAAGAAGATTGTTGAAACTTACTGTGGCATGGGTAGCTGCCGGACATGATTCTGAACTTGGTTCCACAGTGGCTATTTTAAGGAGGCTCATGTGCCTCATTTCGTTTCTCATCATCTGTGGAGTGTGTATTTTAAGTGGATTTCACGCAACTTTTAACTTGTTTTACGACATACTGACCGCTTTGGGACTGGTTGCGGTTGTGTAAGCGCCCGGCAGCGGTAGAGTTAATGGTTTAATCATTTGTCACGGCAGGATTTGGTATGTTTATTTAATTTTGAAAGTGCCTGAAGGCAACTGGAAGTGATCTCTAACTTTCCTGGTAATTTATTGGGAGACGGGAATGTTAGAGTATTGCTCCATAAGAATTTGGGGGCATGCTTATATATTTCAGTGTGGCTGTGATTTGACCTAGTTTTCATTGCAATCTATTTGTGCTGCAGGCCACTTTTTAAGTCTGCTCGTTTTCTGGCGTCGGTGCGGTTATGGACTCTTGTCAGGACCGCTCATTGTGAGGCCGGTCGGACTATTTATGAATATACACCGCCTGCTATGTGAGCCTGTGCACAAGCCGTGGGGAGTGAACGCTCGTATTGCCTGCCGGCCGTAGCGTTCGTTGTTGCTTCCAAACACTGCTGTGGACCTTAACGCTGTTCTCTAGTTAAGCGAGGCCACTTTGTTAATATTAGCGTTTCTGTTATTCTACTGGTTGAGTTATTACTAGCCATTCTTATTCAATACTTACGTTAGTTATCTGAGTATCTTTAATGACTGTGCAACTTGTTATTATTCCTGTGTGCCAGTTTTGCGACCTTGGTTTGCCCACTTTGCATTTTTGGTATAAGCATGTTTCACTGTGGACCTTTATGTGGGCAGTTCAGTTTTATTAAGCTTTAAGATCTTTGTCCATATAATGATGTTGTGGTATTATGTGGCCGTATAACTTTTGTTTGGAGGTGTATAGTGTTACCAGTGTTTGAGATATGGTTAAACAAGAACGATTGTTTATTATTGATTATTCATCTTGTCCACTATGTATGATTTTGGTTGCAGACGCAAAATATGATTCTTATTCGTGTTTATGTAATTCAATGAAAGTGAAGATTTGTATATAGCATCAGTAAGAGGACAAGTAAAGGGACGAGAAAGGTAATTCTGACGTTACGGCTAATAATGGAAGCAAGGCTAAAGAAAAAGAAAAATCAAGACACTTTCATAGGATTTGTCGACCTGGAAAAAGCATTCGACAATATAAAATGGTGCAAGCTGTTCGAGATTCTGAAAAAAGTAGGGCTAAGCTATAGGGAGAGATGGGTCATATACAATATGTACAATATGTACAACAACCAAGAGGGAATAATAAGAGTGGACGATCAAGAACGAAGTGCTCGTATTAAAAAGGGCGTCAGACAAGGCTGTAGCCTTTCGCCCCTACTCTTTAATCTGTACATCGAGGAAGCAATGATGGAAATAAAAGAAAGGTTCAGGAGTGGAATTAAAATACAAGGTGAAAGGATATCAATGATACGATTCGCTGATGACATTGCTATCCTGAGTAAAAGTGAAGAAGAATTAAATGATCTGCTGAACGGAATGAACAGTCTAATGAGTACACAGTATGGTTTGAGGGTAAATCGGAGAAAGATGAAGGTAATGAGAAGTAGTAGAAATGAGAACAGCGAGAAACTTAACATCAGGACTGATGGTCACGAAGTCAATGAAGTTAAAGAATACTGCTACCTAGGCAGTAAAATAACCAATGACGGACGGAGCAAGGAGGACATCAAAAGCAGACTCGCTATGGCAAAAAAGGCATTTCTGGCCAAGAGAAGTCTACTAATATCAAATACCGGCCTTAGTTTGAGGAAGAAATTTCTGAGGATGTACGTCTGGAGTACAGCATTGTATGGTAGTGAAACATGGACTGTGGGAAAACCGGAACAGAAGAGAATCGAAGCATTTGAGATGTGGTGCTATAGATGAATGTTGAAAATTAGGTGGACTGATAAGGTAAGGAATGAGGAGGTTCTACGCAGAATCGGAGAGGAAAGGAATATGTGGAAAACACTGATAAGGAGAAGGGACAGGATGATAGGACATCTGCTAAGACATGAGGGAATGACTTCCATGGTACTAGAGGGAGCTGTAGAGGGCAAAAACTGTAGAGGAAGACATAGATTGGAATACGTCGAGCAAATAATTGAGGACGTAGGTTGCAAGTGCTACTCTGAGATGAAGAGGTTAGCACAGGAAAGGACTTCGTGGCGGGCCGCATCAAACTAGTCAGTAGACTGATGACCAAAAAAAAAAGAGGACAAATGTCCGAAGTTTATAATAAAGACTGTTTTGAGCCAAATTAAAATTATAAAACAATCACAAGTTTGTCCGTCACCAGTGATGCCTGGCTTCCTATTTCATTTAAGTAACTGTGGTGAGATTGTAATTTTGATTTTGTAAAGAATTGACTAGTACCTCGGTTCATGCATAATTTGTTATTTTTCGGCACTTAAGCACGCGTTGCGTTTGATTTCGTGGTTAATGTTTTGGCTAGTAGTAATCTCTTTGTTAGTCGATAATCTCTTCGCATTTTCCTGTACAATATTTTCTACTTCTTTACATTAGCTTCGTTTTTGTATCCAGACGTTTCCCTCACTATTAGGCTTTTTACTACGCCCTAAATCAGCACCGGTGTGGGGCAGTTTCAGAGGTGGAACAGCGTTTCGGGGGAATGTTCAACAGTTCTTTTCAAATCTCTTTCATAATCCAAAGCAGACAAGAGCGTTTTCAGCTGAAAATTAATCTCGAAGTGTACAAGCGTTTAACAATCTTCTTTTCGTTACACCGGTTTTAGGACGCGATGCAAGCCATTCTTTTCCACTCTAAAAACTCCTCAATTAACGATAATTACGGTGTAACTCTGTAAACAATTGCCAGTGACTAATAAAATGGCTCTGAGCACTATGGGACTTAACTTCTGAGGTCATCAGTCCCCTAGAACTTAGCACTACTTAAACCTAACTAACCTAAGGACGTCACATCCATGCCTGAGGCAGGATTTGAACCTGCGATTATAGCGGTCGCGCGGTTCAGGACTGAAGCGCCTAGAACCGCTCAGCCACTCCGGCCGGCAGTCACTGATAAAAATTCACGTTGTCCTAACCAACGTTGTTTTTCGCCTGTGAGCGGCATTTTAAGGCATTGTCTTCACCTCGACAAACGAATCTCCTGTCCTCTGTTGACAACATGCTGACATTGTTCCCGTCACGTCTTCCACCTCGGAATTCTACAGTAGTCTGTTTCACATTTCTGCTATACGTTAAAAAAATACCGCAATTTTTTTTACTACGAAAAACGAGATTATCATGTTTATTTCTTTTTGTGAAGTGTGCTATCCGTCGTGTTTAAATGACCGACATTGCACAGTTGTAGCACAGATTGGCACGATTTGTGTATCTACATACTGCTCAGAAATCATTGCCCATTCTAATCAGGAAACGTATTTAAATCTTGCTTCGTAACGATTTGGTTAAATGTATCACATGTGCTTTTACGTAGTTACTGTGTACTGAACTTCAAAGTTATAAATCGCTCGTAACGCATTCCGTCATTTTGCCGTATTTAGCACTTTCTACCATATACGAAGTGTATTGGATGGCTGAGAATTCGACCATTACTGTCGCGTCACGTCTAGAAGAAACAGGGTGGGGGAAAACAATTTGACCGAAAGTGCAGAGCAGGAAGGCAGCATCAAATCAAGGAATTTCGGTATTGCAAGTGTCAGTTGAATATTTCGGGTGCTATGCCAACATGGCAACTGTGGTCAGTCTAAACATTTGCTGTGACATACTTATAGCAATAAGTGGCGGCTCCCTTCTTACTCATTTTCACCTTTTTAAGACGTATTGAAACATGAGACATGCACATCTGATTCTCTTCATCTCTAAAAACGTGCAGTGTCCGAAGTCAGCTAAGTGCGATACACGTGTAAGTGGCGCTTTAAATTTATCTTGTTCTCATGGTGGCGGTTGGTTAGTTCACATAGCCTGTGTTTACGTATACATTTTCTGTAAACTACCAGTCATTTGGAGCCAAGACGGTCGTGTGTGGGATTTTAATTACGTTCCGGTGCCGCCGAAAATATTCAGTCGCGAAGCCTAGTTGCTATACTCAAATTTTTGTGTTTCATACTGCGTTTCCACGATACACTTTTGGTCAGATTGTTTCTATGCAGCCTGTATGACGACGCCGGATGGCAAACTTCGCTAAATCACAACAGCTTAAATTTTTCTTTTTTTACGAACGCTGGGTGACTGCCACCCATATTCTGCCACGTCACTGGAACGCTAGCACGCGACACATAAAATCATGAAACCAGTATCAGATCCGCGTAATTACACTGTACCGATTACGTGCATATTTAAACGTTAATCACAAATGTAGATAGCAGTAATGTGTAAGATGAATTTCTTTTTCCGTTAGTCTTCCGCGTCCTGCAACCGACAGAGCTTTGTTGCTGCCTCAGCGACTGATTGTTGCTGCTACTACGCAGAACGATGTCAATTTTAAAGTCTGCCGCGAGTAATGGCGGTTTTCTGAAGCAAACGAAAGCGGGAGAAAAATGTATATGCATCATCTGATCGAGAGTGGATCCCTAATTGGCACAGAGACTTAATTTTTAATATTTACGAGCAGCAGAGCCTGGCGTAGCTGTCCAGTTTCGAGATGCGTGTCCATTCCGACACGTGAATCGCACCCCTAGTCGCCGGCAGTTGTAACATTGTAATGCATTCGAAGTGTGCTCTTTCGCACACCGAACCTACATGGATGGACTTGTGTCTCAGCTGCCTCCAGCTGATTGTATCCTACACTCCTAAGAAGTAGACGATTCTGTGAGAAAATCTTCTGGAAAACACGTTTAGAAATCGCCAAAAAATACCTTCAGAACCTTTCTATCCAAGCCAGTTAACGCTTGTGTTACTTATATTATGCTCACCTTAATGACACACGTGGTGCAGAATATGCGTAGCGGTAAGGGATGGAACTTATTTACACTCCACGGCTTTGAAGACGTATGATGGCTAGAAAATTCCTGTCGAGTCGAGGCGGAACCTTAAACAAGTACACAGGATTAGCAGATATGTCGTCACCACCCATCGATTGTGAAGGTTTAATAAACAAGTTGACAGCGTCGTCTGTTTCGCATCGAGGCGGAATATAATCGCAGTGTGAGAACCTGTCTTACTTCGTGGCAATGTGTCCAGCTGTTGTCCTTCTGTGTTTCTACAGACTGCATTCGTATCTGGTAACGGATAAGGAAAAAGATCTATCATCGCCCCTAACACACTGCGCATGTGAAGAGGAGCACCGTATGGAAACTAACAAGTAATTTACTGGAAAGGTGATAAAAATGGAAAAAAAAAATCTTGCGTCAGCGATATTATTCTGTCGTGTCTGGGCAGCGCCGAACGCGAGAACGAACGCCACCAAAGCTTTATTTTAATTTACGGCGCCTGTTTGCGTTGTACGGCGCTCGTTGGCGCACGTGAAACTTTGGACACACACACAGCGTTTCATACCTTAGGCCATAGTCACACACATGTAGACGGCAAATGCATCTATCCTTGCCGTGTCGAGGTTCGAAACCAGGTGGATAAGACAGTTGCAGTATTAAGCACTCACATCAACGACGGATCCGTGTCGTATTAGCGTCACACGTGTAGCAATTCCGTTAAGCTAATTTCCCCAAGACTCGCAGTGCTAATCCGGTATCTATCCCTGTTGCGTTTGGTCAGGTGGGACGACACCAAACGTTTCACACACTGTCCTGACAAGTCTTTATTTTCACGAACGACAGAATTCCTGTTCTTGTTAGACTGTGGCTCATTTAGCTGGCCGCTTCTACAGGAGAGCAAATATCGGCCTGGCGGGAAGCATACAGTTTTCTGGCCGTTTCCTCAGGAGTACGTGTCGTGTGCGTCATTATGCCTTAAGAACTAACATCTGTGATGTCCGAATTTACACAGAATAAGAGGCTATGGTCCCTGCATACTCCAGTACAGATAGCGACACAGTATCGAGATATGAAGCGTGAAGAACCGAATACGTTACTGATGGAGGACGCCCGTATACCGAGTTAGAGATTAACATCCCGTCGTCTCAAAATCTTCGCCATTCGTAGCGTTTTACACCTGACGACCGACACGCATCCCTGCTTTCAACCCATGGAAGGACACACTCGCCCTGTTTATTACGGCCGACTCTGCAGCGCCACACGTGCAGCCCCTGCCTTCGACAGAACTCGGCCTTACAGTATTCTCACTAAGACGATGCGTTTAGTATTGCGAAAGATTTGTCCTATTATTAAGTTTTAGCGTTTAAATGGTGTACTGTTTGTTCTGCTACTGCTTTAATATGTTATCTAAACATATAAATGGCGTACATCTAATCGATCGTTAGGAAAACGGGGATTACATGTTCCAAACGCACAAATTTCCATCGCTTTATTTTCTGCATCGACATTCGAATTGCACAGCCTTTGTTGCCAAAGAGTTTTCGTTGTGGTTTGCTTCCTCCTCTGCGAAGTAGTGCTGTGATTTCTTACACATTCCATCCACGTATCAAATCAGCATGGAAGTTGCCCTAATGAGAATAGAGAAGAAATTTAACATTACTAGGTGCTCGTACGAAGTGTGGTGTCCGCTCTCCGACGTGTCCGAAGAGTCCATACCAGGAAACCGCACTACAAAATGGCACGCATTGTGTATGTTGATAATCTTTAAAAACCGTGTCCCAATTACGGCAAGCACAGTTGCTAAGCTAAAACTAATGTGTACTAATAAAATGTTTGATATGTCTCCAATACACTGACTTTACATAGGAAAGCGTCTCACGTTGAATTGCTAGAACAATAATTATAAAAGGTGGCAATGTTATTTACGCACTATCTTTTAAATAGATATGATGGTATCTGATACTCAGCTACTAATGCAAAGAAACGTACTGATGCTAAAATGCTTTAAATTCTTGCTATGATTTAATATTTAAAATTTAATAATTCTCTTCCTGTTAATATTTAATTAATTAACTTATGTCGTTCAGATTTCGTAACGATGACGGCCTTAAAATTTAAAGTTGTTCATTCCCTGTTTTGTTTTCTTTCAATTGTTGCGAGCCAGCGATGGTGCAATATTGTTCGCTTTCAAGTCTACACATTTATAAAAATCAGGTCCAGGAAACACTTTTGTGATCACGGTTGCGATTCAGACGGTATTCGCGTCATTGTACTGATTAAGTGTTATCGTTTCCGAAAGATGCAGGTTCGATCAAAGCTGTGTGCGCTTTTGCGCGTATAATGAAAATATTCCTAACACGTCGCGTAACAAAAAGTAACATGCGAATCACAACCGTGGTCAAACGAAGAAAATATATGATGACATAAATGTTTTTCGCTGTTATGCAGGACAGGTTTAGATTAAACACCGCAATTTTCAGTCTTTTTAACTCACAGTACGATACGCTTTAGAGATATTTGTTTTGAATAACTTGTATTTACCTTTTCTTATACAATATGGTCATTGTCCGCAAGAATTATCTCTCTCTCTCTCTCTCTCTCTCTCTCTCTCTCTCTCTCTCTCTCTCTCTGTCTCCCTTTTATAGCCTTTATACATTCACATTACATACATCGACTAAGAAACTTTTCTTTCTCTACCGACCAGTACGAGCACAAAACCCGCCCAGACAAAATGTCTTACATAGAATTAGTTCTCACTTAAGAATCATATATAGTTTCGTAGTACAAACAATGCTAGTTTATTCCGTGCAATAGAAAGTCTTTGATTCACTGAGCACAAAAATTAAAATAATAAAATTATAATTACAATTTTAATATCGTCAGTTATTGTTTATTTTGTGAAAATAAGGTTTGACATTGTCGTAATATTATTTTTCATCGTTGTAGCACTATAACGTACTCTGAATATTTCTGTGAATGACGCATACTACTTTTCTTTCGTTCCGACCGACGCTTCGAAGTAAGTATCGAAACTGCTTTGGAGTTTATCCACGTACGGTTCCAGAGGCTACGTGTAGCAGCTTTCAGTCTAATCAGGATTGGTGACAAATGAAGCTGTTTTGTCTTCTGGTCTTAAGAAACTGATAGCACCTCTTTGTTCCGACAGACTATGCTTGACCGTTCCTACACGTGGACCACAACGTCACACGCGTTTTGCTCAGGTTGTGCCGCAGGTGTATATTGAGACCAGAAAGGAAAAAAATGATGAAATCATTATATATGAGTTCCTCTCTTTCACTTCTGTGCCTGTTATTCAGTTCTCGCCGTATGCGATGCTTTATTTGGGAAGTAAGGAGCGTCTCTAGTTAGTTTCGGTAGCAAACTTTTGCCCACAGCTGAAACTCAGTTTCCAAACCACATCTGCCATGAAATGAGGTCGTCTTTAGTAGTGAGGCGATGAAGCGGTTTCCCAACTCTGGGTAAATCTTCTGTTTTTTACTTTCATTGACTAGGGGAATTCACTGAAAGAGCATAGTGTTGTCTCCCTTAACCAATAGAAAAGACGACAAGAAATATTACGGTCTTCCGATTAAACTACAGTTGAGAAAAGCCTTCACTTCATCATCGTAATCGCGTTTCTTTCTCGTTTACCGCTCTATAGCTCTTCCCTATGAGATAAACGGACAATTAAAATGACGCGGTGTTCATAAACTGCCACGAAACCTGCTGTGGGTCGACAATTTCGTTACAGCTGGGAACGGAGTCGCTCGCGACGCCATTCTTGCGTCAGACGCTGTCGGTGCTCTTGACGAGTTAAACTTGAGTAGCGGTTCGGGATTATTTTATAAAGTTCCATCGCTCTTCTTTTGGTGACCGTATCATTGTCGTCGTGCTGCCAGGGAAGATGTCGATGTCTGGGACGCTGTTTCCCCACGCCGGGGCGTCAATGATTCGACGAATTACTCTGGAGTACAGCCGCTGTCCAGGTTGAAACTACAGTTGCGAAATCTGATCTGTGCGGCCTCTCTGATGACAATACGTAAAACCCTTGTATGAAATAAAAAAGTCTGTTTGTCTCGGTTTTGCGTCGTTAACAGTGCTGCCAATATTTTTGCTTAAAACCCAAGTGCGAAATATTACACATAGTTAAGCCGAACATATTTCTCCATCCCCTGCGGCCTACAGAGCTTTGCCACTAATGGCAGTTCGACTCTCTCGCGAGAGATGGCTGTTATCTGACCTTTCTTAAAATCCACCCACAGCAGGACGTCGCGTCGCCCGCGATTCACGAGATGCGTGTCCGTTCCAACATGTGAATCACACGCCTAGTCGATGGCCAGTTGCACCTTTTTAATGCATCCCGACAGTGCTGTTTCGCAGTCCGCACATTCATGGGCGGCCTTCTGTTCCAGCTGCCTCCAGCTGACGGTATCCTAAATTTCTGAGGAGGAGGCGGAGGTTGTGTGAGAAAATCTTCCAGAAAACACGTATAGAAATCGTCAAAAACCACCGTCAAAACATTTTTATCCGGGTCAGTTAATGCATGAGATTCTGTTTTATTATGCCCACCCGGATCACACGCTTTGTGTGGTAATAGTTGTTACGTATTTACGCCTCAAGGTTATGAAGACTTGTAGCGGCTAGAAAGATTCGTCTTGAGTCACGGCCAAGTCTTAATCACATACGCATTGTCAGCGTGTATTTTGTCAACAGACATCGATTGTGAACATGTATAAAAAATTGTCGACAATGTCACCTGCTTTGCGCCGATGCGGAATTTAAACGCGGTGTGTATCGACAGCTTCCATTCGTAACTGGAAACAGATTAAAATATATCTATCCAGAACCTTTACACGCTGCACCTGTGAGGACAAAGAACACGTTCAAGTCAAACAGTAATTCACTGACAAGGCGGTAGAAAATTAAAACAAAAAACTTGTCTCATCCATATTCTTCTGTCCTGTTTCTGGGCAGAGCAGGTCGCGAGAACCAATACCGCAAGAGCTCTGTTCACGGTGCCTGAATGCGTTACACGCTGCACGCCGGCCTGTGCAAAATTTTGGACACAAACCGTGTTCCGTACCTTCGGCCAATCTCGAAACTCTGCCGTAGTGTCCTTCATATTCTTGCCATATATTGAAACAATCTTGAATTTTTTTTTTATTATCACGTAAAACAAAAGTTAGTATTTTGATTGTCTCTTATTAAACGTGCTATCACTCGTGTTTCAATAGTCGACATCGCAAAGTTGTCCCACGAGCCAGTGCGATTTGTATGTCTACGTACTCTTTCTAAATGATTGCCCAGTGTGGGACAAGCACATCTGCGGGAAATTCGTTATGATACAATTATTATCTAGTATTCGAATCTCTGATTTGTCGGTTATATACATATTTACGGAGCTGTATGCGACCCTCAAATCGTTTTGTGACAGTAAAATAGTAGGACTGCTACTACATTCCACATCTGCGATGTCGATGCTGGATGTGTCCCTACAACCACAGCCGCCTCTCGCTTAGTGGCACAGCCTCCGCCACACAACAGTGGATGGTGACAAAAACGTCCCCTAACCCTGTGTACAGCGGTGGGAATGTGAATTTACTCCACGTCTCCTGCCCACATCTAAACGCCTAATCTTTTCAGGTGCAAAACGCTTCCACCAGTTCCCGCCTCGTATTTCTTTCGACAACGAGCGTAATTCCGGTCTATTAATAAAGCAGCCACGAACGCTTTAATGTGCCTGGATAAGACTTCTGAACAGTCCTTTACGTGTGATCTGCTCCTCACACTTCTCCATCTTATATTTTCACTGACCTCCGTAAGAAATTCGTACTCTACATTACATGTTGACGTCTTCCTTTCACAATACGGAAACACCGCCAAGTTTGTTTCATCGTCGATAGTTTGCTCAGCGGAGACCATGGGTCTGATACATAAGAATCTTGGGACGTACCGCAGACGTTCGTTCCGGCTAGTAGAATCGGTTAAGGTTTAACATGTAAACATGACTACAGAAAAGTGGTTTACGACATTTTGGGCATCCCTATGTTGTGTCCCGCGTGGTCGCCGTCTCTGTCGCGCCTTTCATCTTGACTGCTCAGTACAAACATGGAAACTCGCGGCAGGTATCCGATTCTGTTAGCCCACCTTGATGGATGGCTAGAAGCAATATTCACCACTTCACCACATTTCAGTATTGTCAAAACAGTTAATAAGTAGAATAGTGTTTGCCTCTGGTCAGGAGAAGGAATAGTGGCTACTTGGTTCCATAGTGTCGTAGATATTTATCGAACAAAAAAAAAAAAAAAAAAAAAATAGAGGAATGAAATCCACCGTATTCATCAGTCTCTGAATCCACACTTCCACATCATAGACACTATAAATTTATTTCGTCTTCATTCACGATGCTAGTTCCAATGTCATAGACGCAGTTAGGTGTTTTGTTTAATTTTGAACGCTTTGGCAACTGACCAACGGTGCGTGCTTTCACTAATACCGATTCTGTGGGATCTCATACGTTGCTCCATAATAGCGTGACAGACACACTTGTCACGACATTTATGCGGTTACCGCTCTATTAGAGAACTTTTTGTAATCAGAAAACATATTACACGTCTAATTCCGTAGTGCCTCGTTATATGAGTCACATTTCCTTTAACATAGTTACTGTCTACTGAGCTTTAAAGTTACAAATCGCTACCAACGCATTCTGACATTTTGCCATTGTTTGACTAAAAGCGTAGGGCACGAAGAGAGTGTCAAACGAAGGAATCTGAGTATAGAATACAGGTCGCAGTTAAATATTTAAGGCGCTACGGCAGCATGGAAACGGTGGTCAGTTAAAACGTTTTCTATACATACTCCTGTTAATTAAGTGGTCGCTCATTTTTCACTCATTGTCACTTTTTTTAAATATACTCAAACAAGAAACATGGGCATGTGATTGTCCTCATTTCTGAAGAAGTACTGTCTCGTTCGTCAGCTGAATGCGATACACGTGTTTGTGATGCTTGAAATTTATCTTGTTGCTATCGTGACGACTGGTTAGTGCAAACATTCTGTTTACGTATTCATTTTCTGGAAAATACCTATCATTTTGAACAAGGACCTCAGTATGGCAGATTTCAATTACGTTCCCGTAGCGCTGAAAATATGGATTTACGACCCTTAGTTGCCATACACACATTCCTATGATTCATGCTCTCTTCCGCCCTCCATTTTTGGTCAAACTGTTTCTGGACGCCCTGTATATCGGTGCTGGATGGCAAACCTCGCTCAAACAGCACTGTTTAAATAAGTCGCTTCATACGTTCGTTACACATACGTCACTGAATGACACCCAGCCAGGTTGTCCGCCTATATTCCGCCACGTCACTGGAAAGCCAGCACGCGATCCACAAAATCACGAAACCAGCACCAGATTCGCATGGTGACACCGTACTGGTTGTAAGCACATTCGGACATTAATCGCAATTGCAGATCATAGTAATGTAGAAGCCGACTAAATCTTTCCGTTAATTCTCCGTCTCCCGCAGACCACAGAGCTCTGTCGCTGCATCAGCGGTCGATTGTTGCTGTTGGCGCCACGGAATGATGGCAGTTAACATTCAGAGTTTCTTCGGAGTAACTGGGATTCTGTTAAAGGAATGAAAACAGAAAGAAGTAACGAATGAGCCAACTCGGAATCAAACAGTACGTTTCTGGTAGTTTAATGCGATGACAATTTTGAATGATAACTTTCGTGATGCGATTGAGTTACCTGCAATTACAGAAACCCAGGTTTTAAGTTGGGCCCTCCACAGACAAACTCACTGTAGTTATCGTCCGTGCCAAGTTTCATTTTACACACAACTAAATTACCCTATTTATTATGACCTACACATAACCTAGCCTGTAATTCATGACGAAGTTGACTATTTCTACTACCACTCTCGTATTTTTTTTAGGTAAGGAATTAGCAAAATGCTCAGACGAGAAAGCAGTCTTGCGTCTGTCACGCAATCATCCTGGAAACAATTCCTCTATCCAGAGCATTTCTTTCTCCGACAGAGGAATGATTTTACAATTACCTTTGCATGTAATTCATACTTTACTGTATAAACTGAATATTTAGTAAAAGGGCGAACCGAGTTAAGTACTGCATAGTGTGAATGAATGCTGCGATTTTCCAACAAAGAACAACGGGCAGAAAATACTGAGACTCGGCTACAGATGTCTGCCATCACCGAGCTGCAGTGGCAGCTGAGTCATTCGTGAAATCTTAATGGCGGCCACGGCTGCCGAGGCTCGTCCACAGATTTAGCAGCAGCCCACAGTGTGGGGTGACGTCACAAGGCACCCCTGTCTCCAAGACAACGCACGACGTGTTTTGCTGTATGTAATCACTTGTTTCTCTTTATCGAGCATTTCCATACTTACTCACCTTTGAACTCCAGTATATTTTCTCGGTATCAATACAATCAATTTAAACGCTCTGTATAATACTTTTTTACGAGCGGCACGATTATTAACAATTTTACATTCAATTTTGTCGGGCACTTGTTCGTTATTTACTGTATTTCCTCATTCTAAACCCAGCGTCAAGCAAATTACGTTCACCTCTGAAACTTGGCCCGCCTTTACAAGGCACATCTCTAGTAGTATTAGGTGCTTAACAAGTCTGTATGATTTGCGTGCAAAATTTGATCTTCTACGCAAAAGGCAGACGTCATTTCGCGTCTGCTGCCAGTTGTAAGATGCATTCCAGTAACGTGTCCCACTCACTGACCAGTTACGCCGATTTTAATCTGTCCACCCGGTGCCATATCGCCGCCCACAGATTTCTGGGTAGTCCTCCTACGTAACAGAACTTTTCCGCTCTTTGCCTCCCGCTGCTTTCGATGTAGTTCAGATTTTCCGTTTCAAGATCCGCCAGACAGTCGATCGTTCGTAACACGCGGTCCGCGACCGCATTCTCTGAAGACTGCCGCCGGTTGTGAATTTGGCTCTTTCTCCATTCAGATGATGTATCTTCCAGCGTCGCACCTAACTGCTTATGCCTCTTGTTACTCCATGCTACGAATTGTGCCCTTTTACTGAACAACTAAAAGAAAATTAATGCCACGTATTATTTTGAGTAGTTGAAAAGTACACTTCGTAGGCAATATACTTGCACCTCACATTGAAATCAACTTTTTCTCCTCTCAGGAAAAAAGAAAAGATGTTCCGGGGAGTGTTGGAATGTGACGAAAAAAACAGTATTTATTTCCATTCTTTGCAAAAGAAATACGAAATATAAACTTATTTTATGTTTTAATATGCTACTACTTATTTGACAGCGCTGAGCAACGCTTCTCTCGAGAACGAAAACAGTCTGAAATTTATTCTACGACTCCTGACTGCGTTATACGATATTCTCTGGTGCTGTGTGGAGGCGAATTTGGAACCGCAGCCGCCTGTTTCTCTGGTGTGGCGGTCTTGTCCGCTCACAGTTATCTCATTTTATCTTCTGTCATACATATAGGCTACAGCCCTCCCTCGTTGCCCACTACAAGAGATTTCGATGTACGGATGTTCTGTTTTTATTTCTTGGAAGTGCGTGATTCGCACCCGAATCAGCGGTATACGCTGTGATGGCGCCCCGTGTTGCAGAAGAAGGTAACTGCGAAAGGAGTTACAGAGGACGCAGTGTCGTCGATGGCCGACAGATGGTAGCATGCGACTTCCCGTGTTGAGCTTTGATATAGGGAATATGCCGGTGAAACGGAATACACGGCGCGAAAAAGATGTATACGGGCTCCATTGTGTATAATATAGACACTGAAATTCTGATACCTTTTTATAGTAAATTATAAATGTCGAACGGAGGAGAATGTTTAGCGTAAAAATAAAATTTTTGAATCTCTTGTGTTTCCGTTTCGAGAAAGTAACGGTATGTTAATAATCGCTTCCATTCTGTCAAACAAAATATAAACGTTATTTAACAGTTCTACACACGGCTAACGAATGTGCTTTCCATAAACCGAACTGCCGCTACCGCCTCTGGTTCGTCATGTAAACGCTATCATATCGACTCCCGAAACATGGTCACCGGTGCCGGATTTCTTGCTGTATTTCGAAGGAAAAAAACACTACCACAGCATTCCATCATTTTACGGTTTTAAGCACTTTCATTTTATCGAAGAATTGAGACTGCGGTCAGCACCCTGGTCATGTCTAATAATGTGTAACAGTGCAGGATGACAAAACCCCGCCCAACCGCCACTGCTTACGTTTGCGTTTTTTCACACACGTCAGTGACTGACTACCAAAAGGGACGCCACTCGAACGCCAGCACGGGTTACACAAAATCGTAAAACCAGCGTCGCATTCGCATACTGACACGGTACTGACGTTGGGCACTTTTAATCGCGGTTGCAGATCGTGGAAAGATAAAGCTGAGTTTATTTTTCCGTTAATTCTGCGTCTGCTGCAGCCCACAGTGCTTTGTCGCTGCCCCAGCGACCTATTGTTGCTGCTGGCGCTCCACAATGTCGGCAGTTTATCACTTGCTCGCTGACAATGGCGGTTTTATGGAGAAAATGAAAACGGAGATATTATAGTAAATGCACAACCACCAATCAAACCTAACATATAAACGATAAACCTTTAAACGATAAACATCGTCGGTGGGACACACATAACTGTATGTTGTCCATTTAAACCCTCATTTACAGTTAGGCCTTCCACACACAAACACGCAAAACTTATCATTCTGTCCAATCGAAATTACGCATCGTATTCTTCAATGAAAAATACTACTCACTTCCACTAATCACTTGTGGCGTCGTGCTTGCGTGACAGTTCCACCTCCCTGTAGCAAACGATTGTCTGCTATATTAAACACTGTCCGCATATAAAAGCATTTCAATATTTTCGCAATAGTAATTGACGAGCTAAAAAGATTCTTCGTCTTGTTACTGCTTAATTATCATGTCGGCATTCACAAACGTTGTGTGAGCTCCCTGTTAACAGGGATTGATAATGTTTTATCGCTCTGAAACAGCGGCTGAAACTCGTATGCAGACGTAGAAACTGAATCGCAAAAGTTGGCGTTCGTTCCAACAGAAACTACCCATGACACTGGTCGCTAGAAAATGATATTAACTTATATAAGCGAGAGTAATTTCCATAGCCATTGTCTTCGTAAAGCTGAATGTTTTGTAAACTCACCATCGTAATTAGTTCAAAGGCTTTCGTTTCTTCAGCAATACGTAAACGAACAATTACAGAGACTTGGAACCGTGCCGTACTTTCGTTACAAATGGGAACGGAGTGTACCGCAGCTACATTGCCCTGACACTCGCTTTTCGGCGTTCTTCGCCGGATTAGCCGCGAATAACAAACCGAAGTTGGGACGAATCTCTCCGTCGCCTCTTTCTGGACCAGCCGACTACAGCCGTGCTGGCAAACAAGGTGTCGATGTCTGCGACGCTGCTTCCACCACGGGTTAAAAGTTATCGAGTCTAGGAGAGCCTCTGCAGCTTCCCAACGCTAAGGCAGCAGCCGCCGTGACGGTACAAGTTACTGCTGCACACTCTCGTCTCTGCGCCCTGTCTTCTCACGGAGCAGATGTTCCTTGGTTTTACCTGAATATAAATAACGTAAGTAATGTTGCCAAAACACTAAGGCGAATATTTACATTTATTACTAACTGTTTTCTCGCATTATCGTCCTAAGCATATTCAGGTTTCCTAATACCCTCACTGTTTTCACATGTGTTTGTGGCCGCCGGCAATCAAATGCGCCATTAGCAGTGCAGGAAACTCACCGTCGTCAAACCAGCATCGGAGAGAAATTTGCTTACCGAGAAAGCAACTTGTGAAGGTTTCCATCTATTCTAGAGCCGACACAGCTTGGCCTGTTGTTGACCGCACTAAGAGAAGACATGTGGCACTCGAAAAAGACCGTCGTTTTAGGAAGTTAAGGAATTTCAAGGGCATACTTTTTGTTTGGCTCTAGCTTCAATACACTCTAAAATCGTCTCAGAGGTGTTTATGTTACCGTCTGCAACTCTGTCGCTTACGTATAATTAATCTGGCCTAAACTTGTGTTTTAGGAGCTGACTGCTTGACATGTTTTGCTTAATTTGGCACCTTCCATTGCGACGTGGTGCTGTGGCCCTTTACATATTCGGCCACACACTAAAAGAGTGTTACAATTGTCGTGATGATAATGGATAGAGAATGAGTTGTTGTTATTATTGTATCTCGTATTATCGAGAGCTTAGTGCGTAGCTGTGCAGTCTCTTTGCGACAGTACTTCATTAACTAGAGACCACGGCCGTAGTTACTTGCTCGTACACCACAGTGACGTCATAACATCCACACTCGCGTCTCATTCATTATGAACGGCTGCGCACTGCCACATATGCTAGCCCTGAAATCGGGTGAGCCCGGCCTTTTTGCTTCTCACTAGAATAACACGGTAACTACTCTCAAAAGAGCCATGCATTTCTGGACAGACGATTTTTTCCATTTAATACAACTTTTCTTTTACTACAGGTATTAACACACTTGGAAAGCGTGTAATCGGCGGATATCTGTCCGATCGTGTTTAACTCACTGGGCTACAAGCGCAAAACGTGTACGCCTCACGGCTTTGTCTTCGCCTCCATAAACGGATTACGTGACGTCTGTTGCCAACATGCTGATTTTATTCCTGCTGCGTCTTCATATCTCGAATTTCTACCGTAGTCGGTTCCACATTCTTGGTATATATTAAAACAATCGCGCGATTTATTTGAATGACCACGAAAACTAATGTTGTCATTTTTATGTCCTCTTCTTAAACGTACTATTCGTCGTGGTTCAACAGTCGACATCGCAAAGCTGTACCACAGATCGGCGCGATTTGTATATCTACGAGAATATCTCGAAGCGATTGCCCAATATGGGACAAACACAACTGCCACGACATTTGCGATGATACAATTGCTCTCTACTATTCGAATCTCCGATTTCTTAGTAACATACTTGCGTAGGGAAGCGTATCTGGTACTCAGTCCGTTTCCGTGATCGTCAAATAGTAGGACAGCTACTATTAATTACATAGAGCAGTCTCTGCAAACGGATCTGCTATTAGCAGTTCCGTCTCATCACGCGACCTCTGCGATATCGATCCTGGAAATGTGCTTATAACCACAGCCAGCCTCTCGCTTACTGACGAGGGCTACGGCAAACTGTGGCCGGAGACAAGACACTCCCTAGCTCTGTGCAGAGCGGTGTGTTTTTACTCTTTGAGAAGTATTGTCGCCGTGCCTAAACGCCCAAAGCTTTTTGGTGAAATGTGTTTGCAGCAGTGTCCATCTCGCACTTCTTTTCACAACGAGCGTAATCCTGATCGCTCAAGAAATCAGCTGTGAACGCTTCAATGGCCGAGCACGAGACTTTTCAACGTTCCTCTACTTCCAATCTCCTCTTCACCCTCCACTACATCACGACTCCACTGGCGTCTGCTAGGATTCCGTACTCTCCATCATCTGTTAATGTCTCCACCTCGTATTACGCAAAGACTGATAAGTTTGCTTCGTGAAGGAGAGCTGTATTGCAGAGACCACGCGTGTAATAATTATGAAGCTCAGGACATCGACGTTTGCTCACTCTGGCAAAACCGATTACTGTTTAACATGTAACCCAATGATTAAAACGGTTTCCGAAATTTTCCTCCCCTGATTGTTGTTTCCCGTGTAGTCGTCGTCTCTGTCGTGTCGTTCATCCTGACTGCTCAGTACACACATGGAAACTTGCTGCAGGTGTCAGATACCTACATGGAGGATTTGAGGCAAATTTCACGACGTTTCAGTACAGTGAAAACCGTAAATAAATAGAATGTAGTTCGCCTCTGCCAGGAGAACAAATCAGGGCAACTCGGTCTCGTAGGCTACTGTGTCGCAGGGATATATCGAGATACGGAGAGCATCTGATATCACACTATTCATCGGTCTCTGAGTCATCACTTCCACATCACAGAAACTATAAAATTAGTTCGTCTCTATGATAGGAGCAATGCGACCAACGCCATTAAAAGTTGCGTTTCATTTTCAGTCCATAGGGAACTGGGGAACTGACCAATGGTGCATTGTCTCTCTCGTTCCATTAATACCGACGCTGTAGGGGCTCATAATATGTTGCCCCATAATAATGTGCCAGACGCTTTTCTCACCACATTTATACATTTACTACTTGCTTAAACGTTTCGCATTTCCTTTCACGTACTTGCCGTCTACTAAATTTTATAGTTGTATATCGCTACCAACGCATTCCGTCATTTTGTTGATTCCAGCACTTTCTATGGAGTCGTGAGAGTTCGACTATCATTATGTCACTTGCTACGACAGGCTTACTTAATTAAGTGGTGACTCATTTTTCATTTACTTTGACCTTTTTAAGACATCTTCAAGTATTAAACATGGACATGCGATTGTCTTCATTTCTAAGGAAATGTTGTGTGGTACGTCGCCTAAGTATGATGAACGTGTATGTGATGTTTTAAAGTTTTCTTCTTCTCATCCTGAAGACTGGTTAGTCCAAAGACTGTGTTCACCCGTACATTTTCTATAAATTACCTTTCATTTTGGGTAAAGAGGTCTCCATGTCAGATTTTAATTACACTCCTGTAGCGCCGAAATTACGCATTTGCGGCTCTTACTTGCGGCACTCAAATTCCTACGATTCGTACTGTCTTTCCGCCCTGCACTTTTGGTCAAATTGTTTTTCCGCACCCTGTATAACATTCCTGGATGGCAAACGTCGCTCAGCCAGCACCGCTTAAATTATTCACTTTTTACAGACGCTGCACGTATCTCACTGAATGACACCCAGCCAGGTTGACCGCCTACATTCCGCCACGTCACTGGAAAGTAGCACGCGATCCACAAAATCACGAAACCACTACCAGATTCGCATGGTGACACCGTACTGATTGTAAGCACACTCAGAGATTAATTGCAAACGCAGATCGTAGTGTGTAGAAGCCGAGTTTATCTTTCCGTTAATTCTGCGTCTCCTGCAGACCACAGAGCTCTGTCGGTACATCAGCGGTCGATTGTTGGTGTTGGCGCCACGGAATGATGGCAGTTAGATTCAGGCTTTCTCCGCAGTAACTGGGATTCTATTAAAGAAATCAAAACAGGAAGGAGTAACGAAAGCGGCAACTGGCAGTCAAACAGTACGTTTCTGTTCATTTAATGCGATGACAATTTTGAACGATAATGTTCGCGATGCGATTGAGTTACCAGCAATTACAGAAACCCAGGTTTTATGTTGCGTCCACCACAGACAAACTCACTAAAGATATCGTCCCTGCCACGTTCCTACGAACTACGCACAACTGAGCCTGTAATTCATGACGCAGTTGACTATTAATTTTACTAGTCCCGTATTTTTCTTAGGTAAAGAATGAGGAAAATGCTCACACGTGATAGAAGTGTTACGTCTATCATGCAATCGTCGAGGAGACAATTGCTCCAGCCTGAGCAGAAATGCCCTTCATGTAATTTATATCTTTCTTTATAAACTGAACATTTAGTAACAGGGTGAGCCGAATTACATACTGCATAGTGCGAATAAATGTTTCAATTTTTTGAGCAGTCGTGATAAAGAAGAACAAAATACTAAGACTTGGCCACAGATGTCCGCCATCATAGGGCTGCAGTGGCAGCTGAGTCGTTCCTCAAGTCGTAATGGCGGCCACAGCGGCTGAGGCGCCACGTCGCGCCCCTGTCTCCGTAGAGCACGCGCCACGTGTCTCGCTGTATCCAATCATTTATTTATCTTTATCGAGCATTTCGACAGTTTCTCACCCTTGAACACCTATGTATTTTCTCGGTATCAGTATAATCAATTTAAACGCTCTGTATAACACTTTTTTACGAGCGGCATGATTATTAACAATTTTACATTCAATTTTTGTCTGGTTATCCGTTTGTTGCCGACTTTCCTCATTCTACACTTAGTAAACGTCAAGAATTTTTGCTTGTACGTTTCAAAGTTGCCCCACTATTACCGGGTACATCTTTAGTAGTATTCGGCGCATAACATATCTTTATAATTCATATGCAAATTCCGATCTTCCACGAAAAAGACACATGTCAATCCGTGTACCTGGTTAAGAGAAACATTGGAGTCTCTCCCTACTCAAGCCAGCGAACTAATGTCCAAAACTGTGAGCACAGCGTAATACTGCGTCTGCCGCCAGTTGTCAGACGCATTCCAGTATCCTGTCCCACTCACTGACCAGTTACGCAACTTTAATCTGTCCACACAGTGGTATTTCGCCGCCCACAGATTGCTGGATACTCTTCCTATGTATGAGAACTTGTCCGGCCTTTGCCTCCCGCTACTGTTGATGTTCAGATTTTCCGTTTCAAGATCTGCCAGTTAGTCCGTCGCACTCAACACCTGATTCGCGACCGCTTTCTCTGAAGACTGCCGCCGGTTGTTACTTTAGCTCTTTCTCCGTTCTGATGATGTATCTTCCAGCGCCGCACCTAACTGCTTATGTCTCTTGTTCTCCATGCCAGGAATTGAAACTTAGTAGCTCAGTTGGTAGCTCAGATGGTAGAGCACTTGCCCGCGAAAGGCAAAGGTCCCGAGTTCGAGTCTCGGTCGGGCACACAGTTTTAATCTGCCAGGAAGTTTCATATCAGCGCACACTCCGCTGCAGAGTGAAAATCTCATTCTGAATGTGGTTTGCCTCTGATCAGAAGAAGAAATGAGGGCTACTTGGTTCCATAGGTTAACGTGTGGGGGGAGTTGATATGGCGGTATTCATCGGTCTCTGTCATCACTTCCACGTCACAGAAGCTGTAAAAATACTTCACTTACGATCATAGGAGCAATGGGACCAACACAGTTAAAAATCGTGTTTTATTTTCAGTGCTTTGGGAACTGACCACCGGTGCACTGTCTCTCGTTTCATGAATACCAATGCTGCAGGGGCTCATATGTTGCTCCATAGTAACGTCACGGAGGCTATTGTCACGACATTTATACATTCACCACTTCAGTTGAGGACTTTTTGTGATCAAGAAACGTATTTTACATCTTACATTCTAGCTACATGGTTAAACGTATCGCATTTTTTCTATTAAATTTTAAGGTTATACATCGGTACCAGCGCATTCCGTCATTTTGCCGTTTCCAGCACTTTCTATGGACTTCTGAGAAGTTGACCATCATTCTGCCATGTCTTGTGTCACATATACAGTGTGTGAGAAAACAGTCTGACCCAAAGTGTAGGGCAGAGAGACAGCATTAAAAAAACCAATCCGAGTATAGGAACTAGAAATGGCTGTTGAATATTTACAGCGCTATGCCAGCATGAAAACGGTGGGCAGTTTGAACATTTGCTGCGACACACTTAACGCTAAGTAAGTGGTGGATCACGTTTCCTTTACTTTGTCCTCTTGAAGACATGTTGAAAAATAAATCATGGACATGTGATTGTCTTTATTTCTAAAGAAATGTTGTCTAGAACGTCGGCTAAGTATTACACACGTGTATGTGATGCTTTGAGTTTTTCTTGTTATCGTGCTGAGAGTGGTTAGTCCATAGACTGTGATTACACTTACATTTTGTGTGAATTATCTTTCATTTTGAGTAAAGACGTCCACATGTCAGATTTTAATTACGTTCCTGTAGTTCCCAAAATACGAATTTTCGACCCCGAGTTGTTGTACTCAAACTACTAAGTTTCACACTGTCTTTCCGCCCTACACCTTTGGTCAAATCGTTTCTCCGGACCCTGTATAACGATGCTGGATGGCGAAACCCTGCTCAACCAGCACTGCTTAAATTGTTCACTTTTAACGTACGCTACACACACGTCACTGAGTGACTCCCACCCCGGTCGCCCGCCCATATTGCGTCGCGTCACTGGAAAGCCAGCACGCGACACACAAAATCACGAAACCAGCATCAGATCTGCATAATTACTCTGTACTGATTGTCAGCACATTTAGACGTTAGTCACAAATACATATGGTAGTAATGTAGAAGCTGGACTTATTTTTCTGTTAATTTTCTGTCTCCTGCAACCGACAGAGCTTTGTCGCTGCGTCAGAGACCGATTGTTGCTGCCAGCAGCGCGGAATGTTGGTGGTTTTAACTCTCCCGCGATTAATGGTGGTTTTGTGAAATAAGCGAAAACGGGAGAAGAATTCAGATGCAAGTGTTCATCATCGAAATGAGAGTGAATCCCTACTTGACGCATGTCTACCCACAGCAAGAACTCGCGTAGGTGTGTGTCCTTCCCCACATGTGAATCACAGCCCTAGTCGCTGGCCAGTTGTACCACTGTAACGCACATTCGTGGATGGCCTTCTGTCACAGCTGCCTCCAGCTGATGTTACGCTACACCCCCGAGAGGGAGGCGATTGAGTGAAAAAATCTCCCGGTAAACATGTAAGGAAATCGTAAAGAAGTACCGTCAAAACGTTTTTATCGAAGCCAAATAACTCAGTGCTGCTGTTTTATTACGCTCGCGTGGATCACACGCGTCGTGCGGAATACGTGGGACGGTAAGAGCTGGAACGTATTTACACTCCATGGTTTTGAAGACGTATAATGGACAGAAAAATTGCTCTAGAGCCAAGGAGAAACCTTAGTCGTGTACGTAGAATTAGCGAATATGTTGTCACCAAGCATCGCTTATGATGACGTAATTAAAAAGTTGACAGCATCATTTCTTTGTATCGATGTGTTAAATGGTAACAGATAAGAAAGGATTCCTCGAATGCCTTTACACACTGCTCATGATAGGAGGACGACTGCATTCGAGTCAACAATTAATTCACTGAGAAGGCAAAGAAATGGAAAAAGCTTGCGTCAGCGATATTATTCTGTCGTGTAGCTGGGTGGCGCCTATCGCGAGAATGAAGTCCGCCAAAACTTTGGTTTACGATGCCTGACTTCGTTATGTGCTCCCCGCTGGCGTACGTGAATCTGTGAACACACACCGGGCTTCATGTGTTAGACCGTAGAGATACACGTATACACGGCGCCTGCATCTATCCTTCCCGTGTTGTGGTTCGAAACCAAATGGATTAGACGGTTGCACCATCTGCAACTGCAATCAGGTACTGACTTCAGCAACTGATCTTGTTGCATTAGTATCACTCATTTGGTAATTCAATTAATCTACTTTCTGCAAGATTCGCGACGTTAATGCGATAACTGTCCTTGTTACGTTTGGCCATGTGGAACGACAGCAAACGTTTCAAAAACTGTCCTGCCAACTCTTTATTTTCACAAATGACAGAATTACAGGAATGCGACCAATTTCTCTTCTTGTTGGGCTGTGGCTCATTCAGCTGGCCTCTTCCACAGAATCGGTTGGCGGGAATCATATAGTTTTCTGGCCATTTCCTCACGACTACGTCTCATGTGTGGCATTATGCTTTAAGAAGTGACATCCGTAACGTCCTATTTTTACACGGAATAAAAACCTACGACTTGTGCTTTATCTAGTACAAATGACGAACCAATATCGAGATAAGAAGAAAACGTTGCTTGTAGAGTAAATTCATAATAGTAGGTTAGAGATTAACTCTCTGTCGTGTCAAAAATTTTCGCCATTCGTAGAGTTTCAGAAATGACGACCGACTACAGCCAACATCCCTGCTTTCATCCAACCCAAGGATTTTGGTAAATGTTTGCCGCGTAGCGTGTGCTTTTGTCATTTGGGTTGAAATTCTCCCATTTGAAAGAGTGTCCAAACATTCCTGAGTGATCCGTCAGTGGGCAAACTGTAACGACTTTTGTTTCACGTGTCTTTGTGATGGTCGGCAAGCGCGGGAACTCACCGGTCAGCCCAGCCCTAGAAACGCATATGCAGATGTGTAGTCATACTGTGGAAAATTTACATATGTTCCATACGCATGGCGTTCCATGATACACAACCGTGACGTTATAACATCTACACTCCCGTCCTGTTTATTACGAGAGATTGTCACAACCCACATATGCAGCCCTACCTTATCCTCTGTTCACCAAGATGATACGTTCAGTGTTCCAAAAGATTCCTCCGTGTTAACGTTGTAGTTGCATCTTCCTCCGCAAAGTAGTTCTGCGACATCTCACACATTCCGGCCACGTATCAAATCAATATCAGAGTTGCCTTGATGACGACACAGAGTAAATTACTCATTAATATCTGCTTCTACAAAACGCGTTGTGCACTCTCCGTAGTGTTTAAATGGTCCTTACTAGAAGACTGTAGTAGAAACTGGCGCCAGTCATACATGTACGTAATCTTTGAAAACTGTGACCCAATTACGGGAAACACAGTTGCCGTACTAGAACCACTGTCTACTACTAGAATTTTTAGTTTGTCATTGATACACTGACTTTGGCGTAACAAAGCGTCTGTTGTACTCAGGAGATTTGCGCGAATAATGCATACTACGGCACTTCTGTTTCTTTCAGACCGATGCCTCGACGTAAACATCGAAACTTCCAGTTGCTATTAAAGTTTTGGAGCCAGTGAAGATGTGGTTCTGGAGGAAGTATTTTGCTGCTTTCAGTTTAGTCAGTATTGGTAACATTTGAAGCTACTTTGTCTTCTGGTCAGAAGAAATTGATAGCACCTCTCGGTTCCGGCAGATTATACTTTACCGTTCCTGCACGTACAACCACCACGTCACACAGTGTGTGTTACTCTTGTGCCGTAGCTTTATAGTGAGAGCAGAAAGGAGAAAAAAAGACAGCTGATATCAGTACATTTAACGAAGTCATTCATTTCTGTGTACGTTATTCACCTCTCGCTGTGTGTCCTGCTCTGTTTAGGAAAGGAGGAAGCGCCGGTAGCAAACTTTTGTCAACGGCTGAATCTGGAGGTCGTTCGTACTAGCGAGGCGATGAAGGCATCTGCGAACTAAGGGTAAATCTGTTTAATTTATTTTATTTCATCGCATAGGTGAACGGACTGAAACAGCATAGTGTGGTCTCCCCTAATCCACAGAAGATACGATAAGAAATGTTACGTTCTTCCGATTAATCTACAGCTAAGAAAAACCTTCAACTTCTCATCGTAATCGCAGTTCCTTCCAGTTCACCGCCCTGTAATTCGTCAGAATCAGATGAACGGACAATTTAAATCACACAGTGTTTACAATAAACTGTTGCGCCTAAAATTCCGTTACAACGGGGAACGGAGTGGCTCGCGACGGCATTCTTGCGTCAGACGCTGTCCGTGCTCTTGTCGAGTTGAACTTTTGTATCTGTTCAGGATTACATTAGAAAGATTCGTCTCCTTTACTTCGGCTCCACATCACTGTCGTCGTGCTGCCAGACGAGGTGTCGACGTCTGCGACGCCGCTCCCCCACGTCCGGACGCAAATGATTCGATGACCTGCTCCGTAGAATAGCCGCTGCACAAATTGAATTTTTTTTTCCTGGGAAATCTGATTTTTGCGGCATCTCTGACGACAGAAAAATGTGAAGCCCTTTTCTTATACAAAAGTCTGTATTGCTATATTTTTTGTTGGTAACAGTACTCTAAATATTTTTACGTAAAACGCTAGGCAAAGTATTACACTTAGATGAGGCAAGTGGCAAACGAGGGAAAGTGTTAGAAATATGGCGCGCTTCCCAGAATTGACTGTTCCCTTCGCTTCAGTTGTGTTACACATATTCAGGTCTGGGGAGGGCGTCTCTTGCTGATACACTGTGGAGACGTCGCAACATCGACACTCGCGAGTCATTCATTACCGACGATCCTGCACTGGCAAACACGCCACGCCTGTAATCGAGTGACCCTGGCCTCACATTCTTATTACTAACGTACTGAAGAAACAATTTCTTTCCATTTCAATGTGTCTCATTTTTGCTCTACTATGCGCTCAATACACCTTGAAAACGTAAACGGCGGACATCTTTCCGACTGGTTTCAACTCTGCTAGCTACAGCTGCCAGCTAATATAATTATTAATCGCTCTGTCTGCTGATTGTGCAAATGGACCGCGCGAGCCCAGTAGACGACATGTTTACATCGCTGTGACATCTTCTTTCCGGAAATGCTGCTGTGGTCTCCTGTACATTCCGGTCGTGTATAAAAACAGGCCAGTACCCGTCTTCTTGACAATGTGGAAACACGTAAAGTTATCCTTTTTGTAACCTGTTGTCAAGTATGCCGTCCATTCTCTATCGTGTTTGAATAGTGGGTACCACAAAGCCGTAAAAGAAATAAGTGCGCAACCTGTATCTACACTTAGTTCACAACCGTGCACCAGTAAACGTAACTTTTGTCGCTCAGTACAGCACCTTCCAACGCTTTAACGGACGTGGATACTTTTGAACACCCGTTTATGTGCCACCTCCTCCTGCTCCCCATGTTTTCACTGGCGTCCGTAACAAGTCCGTACCCTCCACCATTTGTTAATGTCTCCTCTCGATATTAGGGGAACGCCGAAAAGTTCGCTGTACCGAGGATAGTTGCATTGCAGAGGCTATGAGCGTAAATGTTATGAAGCTCGCAAAATAGAGGCTTCTTCGGACTAACGTTTCATATGCAAACATGACTAGAGAAAATCAGTTGCCCAAAGTTTCGTCTTGTGAATGTTGTGTCCCGTGTGAACGTCATATCTGTCGTACCGTACACCTTACCTGCTCAGTAACCAGGCTAGGTGTTAAATCACAGAAAATATTAAATTCTGGTCGAGGTCTACGTGGTTCCATAGATTGTTGTCCACATGTTTCAGATGTTTATTGAAATACAAAGAGAAGTTAATATCGCCCTATTCAACAGCCTCTGAGTCATCAATACCGAATCACAGACGATAAAAAAGAGTACCGCCATTACTCACGTTGATGGTAACAATGTGACCAACGCAGTTAAAAATTTTGCTTCGTCTTCAATGCTTTGGCAGTTGACCGACGGTGCATAGCCTCTACTTTCATTAATATTGACTCTGTGCGGTCTCACGTGTTGCCCCATAATAGCGTGACTGATACGCTTGTCACGACACTTGTACATTTACTACTTTACCTGAGGACATTTTGTAATCAGGAAACGTATTTCACATCTATTTCCTTAGCGCCTTTGTTAAACGTATCATAGTTATCATCCACTGAATTTTAAAGTTACAAATTGCTTCCATCGCATTCCGTCATTTTGCCGTTTTTCACACTTTCCATCAAAGATTAAGTGTACTGGACTCTAGAGAATTCGACCAACCCTCTGTCACGCCTCGTCTGGCATATGCAGTGTGCGGAAACACAATTTGACCAAAAGTGTAGGGCACAAGGACGGCATCAAATGAAAGAATCTCAATATGGAAGCCAGAGGCCGCACGTGAATATTTAAGGCGCTATGTCAGCATGACAACGGTCGTCGGTTTGAACATTTGCTACAGATAATTACGTTAATTAAGTCGATGCTTATCCGTCATTCATTTTCGCTCTTTTATGAGATATTGAAAAATGAAACATGCTGCGTCAGCCTAGTCCGATACACGTGTGATACTTTAAATTTATCCTGTTCTTCAAATATTCTGTTTACGTATACACGTTCTGCAAATGCAGATCGTAGTAATATAGAAGCCGAGTTTATCTCTCTCTCCATACCTCGCAGACCACAGAGCTCTGTCGGTGCATCAGCGGTCGATTGTTGCTGTAGGCGCCACGGAAAGATGGCAGTTAGATTCTGATTTTCAGTGGAGTAATTGGGATTCTATTAAAGAAATGAAAACAGAAAGAAGTAACGAACGCGGCAGCTAGCAGTCAGACAGCACTTTTTTTTAGTTTAATGCGACGACAATTTTAAAAGATAAAGTGTTTTATCTATTAAAAAAATCAAAGTTTAAAGTTACGCTCGCAACGGACAAACTCACTAAAAGTTATCGTCCTTGCCACATTTCATTTTACACACAACTGAATCAGACTATTTCTTATGAGCTACACATAATTAAGCCTGTAATTCATGACGAAGTTGACTGTTACTATTCCTACTGTTGTATCTTCCTTACGTAACGAACGAGCAAAACGCTCACATGAGATAGTAGTCTTGTGTCTAGCACGCTATCGCCCAGGAAACAATACCTCCAGCCAGAGCATTTCCTGTTGCCACACATGAATGATTTTGTCATTACCTCTACATGTAATTCATGTGACCTTCCAAACTGAATTACGTGAATGAATGCGGCAGTTTGCTCGGCAACAACGATAAACAAGCAAAAAAATAGAAAGACTTGGCTACAGATGTCTGCCATCACAGAGCTGTCGTGACAGCTGAGTCTTCCGTGACGTCTTAATGGTGACGACAGCGGCTGAGGGGCGTTTAGAGGCGGCAGCAGACCACACTGACGTGTGACGTCACTTGGCAACCAAGTCTTCTAGTATCCGCTGCAATTAATCATTTATTTTTATCGATCATTTAATAGGTATACATTTTCGGTAAATTAACCATCATTTGGTGCCAAGATGCCCGTGTGGGAGATTTTAATTACGTTCCGGTAGTGCCGAAAATGTGCAATTGCGACGCCTACATGCTATTCTCAAATTTCTGTGTTTCATGCAGCGTTTCCGGGCTACACTTTTCATCATATATTTTCTATGTACCCTGTACAACGATGCGGGATGGCAAACTTCGCTGAACCAGCACAACTTAAATTTTTAATTTTTTACGTACACTGCACATATGTCATTCAATGACTCCCACGCCGATCGCCCACCTATATTTTGCTACGTCACTGGAACGCTGGCACGCGACACACAAACCGTGAAACCAGCATCAGATACTCATAACTACACTGTACAGAGTGTGAGCAAATCTAAAAGTTAATCACAAATGTAGACAGTAGTAATGTAGAAGCTGAATTTCTTTTTCTGCTAGTCTTCCGTCTCCTGCAACCGAGAGAGCTTTGTCGCTGCCTCAGTAACTGATTGTTGCTGCTACCACGAGGATCGGTGTCAATTTTAGCTCTCCCGCGAGTAGTGGCGGTTTTCTGAGATAAACGAAAACGGGAGGAAAATATATATCCAAGTGTTCGTCATCGAAACGATAGTGAATCCCTAATTGGCACAGCGACTTAATTTTTAATATTTAGGAACAGCAGAATCTTGTGTTGCCGCCAATTGCGAGATGCGTGTCCATTCGCACACGTGAATCACACTCCTAGTCGCTGGCAGTTGTACCTTTGTAATGCATTCGGAGTGTGCTGTTTCGCACTCCGCACCTACATGGATAGCCTTCTGCCTCTAGCTGATCTTACCCTACACTCCTGAGAAGGAGGAGATTCTTGAGTAAATCTTCCGGAAAACACGTATACTAATCGTCAAAAAATACCGTCGAAACATATTTGTCCAAGCCAATTACCGCATGTTTTATTATGCTCACTTGCGTGACGTGCGTTGTGCGGAGTATGCGTAGCGATAAGGGACGGAGCTCCACGGTTTTGAAGACGTATGATGGCTAGAAAAATTCCTCTCAAGGCGAAACGTTAAGCACGTACACAGGATTAGCAGATATGTAGTCACCACCCATCGATTGTCAAGACAAAATAAAGAAGTTGACAGCGTCGTGTGTTTCGTATCGACGCGGATTATAATCGCAGTGTCAGAACGTGTTTTACTTCGTACAATGTGTCTAAACGTTGTCCTTCCGTTTCTACAGATTGCGTTCGTATCTGGTAACGGATAAGATAAAAGATCTATCGTCGGCTTTTACACATTGCATATGTGAAGACGAGAACCGCAGTGAAGGTCACAACTAATTTACTGGAAAGGCGATAAAAACAAAAAATCTTCTGTCCGCGATATTACTCTGTCATGTCGCCGGAGAGCAATGATCGCGAGAACGAAAGTCACCAAGGCTTTATTTTACGGAGCCTGACTGCGTTATACGCTGCTCTTTGGCGCATGCGGACACACACCACTTTTGAAAATGGTTCAAATGGCTCTGAGCACTATGGGACTCAACTGCTGAGGTCATAAGTCCCCTAGAACTTAGAACTACTTAAACCTAACTAACCTAAGGACATCACACACATCCATGCCCGAGGCAGGATTCGAACCTGCGACCGTAGCGGTCGCGCGGTTCCAGACTGTAGCGCCTAGAACCGCTCGGCCACTTCGGCGTGTGTTTGAGACGGTCTGCAAGCACTTGTATAGTAAGCAGTGCTGATAATTCACTGCCGTCCACCCAGCCCGGGAAACGCATAATAAGCAGATGTAGACACCTAATTTGGAAAGTGTACGCACATTCTGTGCCCATTGCGCCAGGCCTCGTTGCGTGGTACACAACCGTGACGTCACAACAGGGACACACTCGCCCTGTTTATTACGGCCGACCCTGCAGCGCCACACGTGCAGCCGCTGCCATCGGCAGAGCTCGGCCTTACAGTCTTCTCACTAAGACGATGCGTTTAGTATTGCGAAAGATTTGTCCTGTTATTAAGTTTTAGCGTTTGAATGGTGTACTGTTTGTTCTGCTACTGCTTCAATATGTTATCAAAACAAATAAATGCCGTACATCTAATCGATCGTTCTGCTACTGGCCACAGCAGCACATCGCGTCGCCCGCCATTCACGAGATGCGCGTCCGTTCCAGCATGCGAATCACACGCCTAGCCGCGGGCCAGCTGCTCCATTTTAAAGCATTCGAACAGTGCTGTCTCGCAGTCCGCACATTCATGGCTGGCCTTCTGTCACAGCTGCCTCCAGCTGATGCTGTCCCAAATTTCTGAGGAGGAGGAGGAGGAGGAGGAGGAGGTTGTGTCAGAAAATCTTCCAGAAAACAAGTATAGAAATCGTCAAAAAACACCGTCGTAACATTTTTATCCGGGTCAGTTAATGCATCAGATTCTGTTTTATTGCGCTCACCTGGATAACACGCTTTGTGTGTTAAGAGTACTTACGTATTTACGCTCCAAGGTTATGAAGACTTGTAACGGCTAGAAAGATTCGTCTTGAGTCACGGCCAAGTCTTAATCATATACGCATTATCAGCGTCTATTTTGTCAACAGACATCGATTGTGAACATGTATAAAAAATTGTCGACAATGTCATCATCTTTGTGCCGATGCGGAATGTAAACGCAGAGAGTCCAGCAGTTGCTTCTCTGTGTCGACAGATTCCATTCGTAACTGGAATCAGATTAAAATATATCTACCCAGAACCTTTACACACTGCACCTGTGAGGACAAAGGACATGTTCAAGTCAAACAGTAATTCACTTAGAAGGCGGCAGAAAATTAAAACAAAAAAACTTGTCTCATCCATATTCTTCTGTCCTGTTGCTGGGCAGAGCCGGTCGCGAGAACCAACGCCACAAGAGCTTTGTTCACGGTGCCTGAATGCGTTACAAGCTGCACGCCGGCCTCTGCAAAATTTTGGACACAAACCGTGTTCCGTACCTTCGGCCAATCTCGAAACTCTGCCGTAGTGTCCTATTGTTATCACGTAAAACTAAAGTTATTATATATTGATTGTCTCTTATTAAACGTGCTATCACTCGTGTTTCAATAGTCGACATCGCAAAGTTGTCCCACGAGCCAGTGCGATTTGTATGTCTACGTACTCTTTCTAAATGATTGCCCAGTATGGGACAAGGACATCTGCGGGAAATTCGTTATGATACAATTATTATCTAGTATTCGAATCTCTGATTTGTCGGTTATATACATATTTGGGGAGGTGTATGCGGCCTTCAAATCGTTTTGTGAGTGACAGTAAAATAGTAGGACTGTTAATACATTCTACATCTGCGATATCGATGCTGGATGTGTCCCTACAACCACAGCCGCCTCTCGCTTAGTGGCACAGCCTCCGGCTCACAACAGTGGATGGTGACAAAAACGTCCCATAACCCTGCGTACAGCGGTGTGAATGTGAATTTACTCCAAATCTTCTGCCCACATCCAAACGCCTAATCTTTTCAGGTGCAAAACGCTTCCACCAGTGCCCACCTCGTATTTCTTTCGACAACGAGCGTAATTCCGGTGTATTAATAAAGCAGCCACGAACGCTTTAATGGGCCTAGATAAGACTTTTGAACATCCCTTTACGTGTGATCTGCTCCTCACACTTCTGCACCTTATATTTTCACTGGCGTCCGTAAGGAATTCGTACTCTACATTACATGTTGATGTCTTCCTTTCACAATACGGAAACACCGCCAAGTTTGTTTCATCGTCGACAGTTGCTCAGCGGAGACCATGGGTGTGAAACGTATGAACCTTGGAACGCACCGCAGACGTTCGTTCCGGCTAGTGGAATCTATTAAGGTCTCACATGTAACCACCACAACAGAAAATTGGTTTCCGAAATTTTGGTCATCTAATTGTTGTGTCCCGCGTAGTCGATGTCTCTGCCGCGCCTTTCATCTTGACTGCTCAGTACAAACATGGAAACTCGCGGCATTCAGTATTGTCAAAACAGTTAATAAGTAGAATAGTGTTTACCTCTGGTCAGGAGAAGGAATAGGGGCTACTTGGTTGCATAGTGTCGTTGATACGAGTATTTATCAAAAAAAAAAAAAAAAAAGAGAGAGAGAAATTAATTTCACCGTATTCTCTGAATCATCACTTCCACATCATAGACACTATAAATTTATTTCGTCTTCATTCACGACGATAGTTCCAATGTCATAGACCCAGTTAGGTGTTTTGTTTAATTTTGAACGCTTTGGCAACTGACCAACGGTGCATGCTTTCACTAATACCGATTCTGTGGGGTCTCATACGTTGCTCGATAATAGCGTGACAGACACACTTGTCACGATATTTGTGCGGTTACCGCTCTACTAGAGAACTTTTTGTAATCAGAAAACATATTACACGACTAATTCCGTAGTGCCTCGTTATACGTGTCACATTTCCTTTTACATAGTTACTGTCTACTGAACTCTATAGTTACAAATCGCTACCGACACATTCTGACATTTTGCCGTTGTTAGCACATCCTACGAACGATTAAGTGTACTGGACTCCTGAGAATTCGAACAACATGCTGTAACGCATCGTCTGGCATATACAGGGCGGAAAAACTATTTGACCAAAAGCGTAGGGCACAAAGAGAGCGCCAAACGAAGGAATCTGAGTATAGAAAATACAGATCGCAGTTAAATATTTAAGGCGGTACGGCAGCATGGAAACGGTGGTCAGTTAAAACATTCTCTACATACTACTGTTAATTAAGTGGTGGCTCATTTTTCACTCATTTTTCACTTTTTTTAAATATACTCAAACAAGAAATATGTGCATGTGATTGTCCTCATTTCTGAAGAAGTACTGTCTCGTTCGTCAGCTGAATGCGATACACGTGTTTGTGACGCTTGAAATTTATCTTGTTCTCGTCGTGACGACTGGTTAGTGCAAACATTCTGTTTATGTATACATTTTCTGTAAAATACCTATCATTTTGAACAAGGGCCTCAGTATGGCATATTTCAATTACGTTCCCGTAGGGCTGAAAATATGCAGTAACGACCATTAGTCACCATATACACATTCCTATGTTTCGTGCTGTCCTTCCGCCCCCCTTTTTTGGTCAAACTGTTTCCCCACACCCTGTATAACGTTGCTGGATGGCAAACCTCGCTCAAGTAGCACTGTTTCAATTATTCGCTTTATACGTTCGTTACACGTATGTCACTGAATGACACCAAGCCATCTTGTCCGCCTATATTCCGCCATGTCGCTGGAAAGCCAGCGCGATCCACAAAATCACGAAACCAGCACCAGATTCGCATGGTGACACCGTACTGGTTGTAAGCACATTCGGACATTAATCGCAATTGCAGATCATAGTAATGTAGAAGACGACTAAATCTTTCCGTTAATTCTCCGTCTCCCGCAGACCACAGAGCTCTGTCGCTGCAGCAGCGGTCGATTGTTGCTGTTGGCGCCACGGAATGATGGCAATTAACATTCAGAGTTTCTCCGGAGTAACTGGGATTCTGTTAAAGGAATGAAAACAGAAAGAAGTAACGAATGAGGCAACTCGGAATCAAACACTACGTTTCTGGTAGTTTAATGCGATGACCATTTTGAATGATAACTTTCGTCATGCGATTGAGTTACCAGCAATTACAGAAATCCAGGTTTTAAGTTGCGCCCTCCACAGACAAAGTCACTATAGTTATCGTACTTGCCAAGTTTTAAACACAACGGAGTTACACTATTTCTTATGAACTACACATAACTGACCCTCTAATTCATGACGAAGTGGACTATTACTACTACTACTACTCTAGTATTTTTTTTTAGGTAAAGAACCAGCGCAATGCTATCACGAGATAGCAGTCTTGCGTCTATCACGCAGTCGTCCTGGAAACAATTCCTCCAGCCAGAGCATTTCTTTTTCCGACACAGGAATGATTTTACAATTACCTTTGCATGTAATTCATACTTTACTGTATAAACTGAATATTTAGTAAAAGGCCGAACCGAGTTAAGTACCGCATAGTGTGAATGAATGCTGCGATTTTGATCTTCTACGCAAAACGGCAGACGTCATTTCGCGTCTGCTGCCAGTTGTAAGACGCATTCCAGTAACGTGTCCCACTCACTGACCAGTTACGCCGATTTTAATCTGTCCACACGGTGCCATATCGCCGCCCACAGATTTCTGGATAGTCCTCCTACGTAACAGAACTTGCCCGGCCTTTGCCTCCCGCTGCTGTCGATGTAGTTCAGATTTTCCGTTTCAAGATCCGCCAGACAGTCGATCGCTCGCAACACGCGATCCGCGACCGCTTTCTCTGAAGACTGCCGCCGGTTTTTAATTTGGCTCTTTCTCCATTCAGATAATGTATCTTCCATCGTCGCACCTAACTGCTTATGCCTCTTGTTACTCCATGCCACGATTGGTGCCTTTTTACTGAAGAACTAAATAAAAAATAATGCCGCGTTATATTTTAAGTAGTTGAAAAGTGCACCTCGCAGGAAACACAATGGTTTCAGACATTGAAATCAATTTCTTCCTCTCAGGAAAAAAATGATGTTTCAGGTAATGTTGGAATGTGACGAAAAAAAGAATGTACTTATTTCCATTATTTTCAAAAGAAATAAAAAATATAAGCTTATTTCATGTTTTAATATACTACTACTTATTTGAAAGCGCTGAGCAACGCTTCGCTCGAGAACGAAAACAGTCTGAAATCTATTCTACGGCTCCTGACTGCGTTATACGACATTCTCTGGTGCTGTGTGGAGGCGGATTTGGAACCGCAGCCGCCCGTTTCTCTGATGTGGCGGTCTTGTCGGCTCACAGTTGTCTCAATTTACCTTCTTTCATACAAATAGGCTACAGCCCTCCCTCGTTGCCGACTACAAAAGATTTTTATGTACGAATGTTCTGATTTTATTTCTTGGAAGTGCGTGATTCGCACCCCAACCAGCGGTATCGAAAGACGTTCTGATGGCGCCCCGTGTTGCAGAAGAAGTTATCTGCGGAAGGAGTTACAGAGGACGCAGTGTAGTCGCTGGCCGACAGGTGGCAGCATGCGACTTGCCGTATTAAGCTTTGATATAAGGAATAAGACGGTGAAACGGAATAAACAGCGCGAAAAAGATGTCTACGGGCACCATTCTGTCACACAACGATCAACGACCTTGTATATAGTAATGGACACGGAAATTCTGGTATCTTTTTGCAGAAAATTATAAATGTCGAACGGAGGAGAAATGTTAAGCGTAAAAATAAGATATTTGATTCTCTGTGTTTCCGTTTCGAAAGAGTAACAGTATGTCAATAATCGCTTTCATTCTGTCAAACAAAATATAAACGTTATTTAACAGTTCTACAAACAGGTAACCAATGTGCTTTTTATAAACCGATCTGCCGCTACCGCTTCTGGTTCGTCAGGTAAACACTATCATATCGACTCCCGAAACATGGTCACCGATGCCGGATTTCGTATTGTATTTTGAAGGAAAAAAACACTACCACAGCATTCCATCATTTCACGGTTTTAAGCACTTTCATTTTATCGAAGAATTGAGACTGCGGTCAGCACCCTTGTCGTGTCATGTCTGATAATGTGTAACAGTGCAGGATGACAAAACCCCGCCCAACCGCCACTGCTTACGTTTGCGGTTTTTCACACACGTCAGTTGCTGACTACCAAAAGGGACGCCACTCGAACGCCAGCACGGGTTACACAAAATCGTGAAACCGGCGTCGGATTCGCATAGTGACACGGTACTGACGTTGGGCACTTTTAATCGCGCTTGCACATCGTAGAAAGATAGAGGCTGAGTTTATTTTTCCGCTAATTCTGCGTCTCCTACAGCCCACAGAGGTTTGTCGCTGCCTCAGCGACCTATTGTTGCTGCTGGCGCTCCACAATGTCGGCCGTTTTAACTTTCTTACGAATAATAACGGTTTTATGGAGAATATGAAAACGGAAAAAGGATAGTAAATGCACAACCATCAGTTAAACTTTACATTTATCGAAGTTAGAAGCGAGTATACCATTAAACGATAAATAACGTTGGTGGAGCACACATGAATGTGTTCAATCTATATAAACCCACATTCAGACTTTGGCCTTCCACACACAAACTCGCCAAAGTTAAACGTTCTGTCCAATCGGAATAAATGCTACCGACATCCACTAATCATTTGTGGAGACATGCTTTCATAACACTTCCACCTGTGTATAGCAAACGCTTGTATGCTATATTACGCACTCTGTTTGCATTTCAATATTTTCGCAATAGTAATGGACGAGCTATAAATATTTATCGTCTTCTTTCTTCCTAACTATGATGTTGTATTCAGAAACGTTAAGTGAGCTTCGACCACCGGTTTGTTAAGAAGGAGTGACAATGATATATTGCTGTGAAACAGAGGGTAAAACTCGTATGCAGGCGTGGAAAGTCGTCGTTCGTTGCAATAGTAACAACCTGTCGTATTCGTCATCAGAAAATGATACTACCTGATATAAGCCACAATAATTTCCATAATCGTTCTCTTTCCAAAGCTAGACATTTCGTAGACTCATCATCATGATTAGTTCAGAGGTTTTCGTTTCTTCAGCCATACATAAACGAACAATTACAAAGACGTGAATTTTTGAAATGTCGCCAAAGCAGTACTGTTACAACTGGGAACGGAGTGCCTCGCAGCGGCATTCTGGACACAAATGCTTTCGGCGTGTTTGCCGCGTTAGATTTGAATAAGAAATCAAGATTCAGACGAATCTCTCCATCGTCTCTTTCTGGACCAGCCGGCTTCAGCCGTGCTGCCAAAGAAGGCGTCGATGTCTGCGGCACTGCTTCCACCATGCCTGAAACGTTTGCGAGTCTCGCAGATCCTGTGTAGCTTCTCAAGGAAAGACGGTAGCCGTGGTGACGGTACAAGTTTCTGCTGTACATTCCCACCTCTGCGGCCTGTCTTTCCACGGAACTGATGTACCTTAATTTTACCTGAATCTAAATAACGTAACTAATTTTGCCTAAAATACTACAGCGAATATTTATGCTTATTGCTAACTGTTTTCCCGCATTATCGTCCTAAGCATATTCAGGTTTCGTAATACCCTCTCTGTTTTCACACGTTTTGGTGGCCGTCGGCAAGCAAATGCACCATTAGCAGAGCAGGAAACTCACCGCCGTCAAATCAGCATCGGAGACGAATTTATTCAGGCCTTACTTGTGTTGTAAGAGTTGACTGCTTGACATGTTTTCGTTATTATGGCGTTTTCCATTGCGACGCGAAAAGAAATAGTTGTTATTATTATTTTATCTCGTACTATCAAGAGGTTAGTGAGTATCTCTGCATTTTTTCTTTTGGGTGGGGGGGGGGGGGGGGGACAGCACTTGATTATCTAAAGGCCACTGCAGGCGGATGTTGCTCATACACTAAGGTGACGTCGTAACACCCACACACTCGCCTCATTCATTACGAACGGCTCTGCATTGCCACATGTGCTAGCTGTGAAATCGAGTGAGCATGGCCTTTTTGCTTCTGACTAGAATAATATATTAAGTACTCTAAAAAGACCCATGATTTTCTGAAGAGGTGATTCTTTCCGTTTAATAAGACACTTTTTCTTCTAGTGTAGGTATTAAAGCTCCATGAAAGCGTGCAAATGGCCGATATCTGTCCGATGGCGGATATCTGTCCGGGCTATGAGCGCAGACCTTATACTCCTCGTGGCTTTGTGTTCGCCTCGTCAAACGGATCACGTGCTCTCTGTTGGCAACATGCTAATAATATTCCTGCAGCGTCTTACATCTCGAAATTCCACCGCAGTCTGTTTCACATTCTTGGTATATATTAAAACAATTCCGAAATGTTTTTGAATGACCACGAAAACAAAAGCTGTCATTTTTATTTCCTCTTATTAGACGTGCCATTCGTCGTGTTTCAACAGGCGACATCGCAACGCTGTACCACAGATCGGCGCGAACTGTACGTCTACATACTCTCTCGAAGTCATTGCCCAATATGAGACAAACACATCTGCGGGACATTTGTGATGATAGAATTGTTCTCTGGTATTCGAATCTCCGACTTCTCAGTAATATACTTACGTAGGGGAGCGTATCTGTGAACGTCAAATAGTAGGACTGCTACTACACAGTACGTAGGGCAGTATTTGCAAATCGATCTGCCAATACCAGTTCTGTCTTATCACGTAACATTGCGATATCGATCCTGGAAATGTGCTTATAGATAAGCCAGCCTCTCGTTTAGTGGCGAGGGCTACGGCAAACAGTGGCCGAAGACAAAACATCCCCTGTGCACAGCCGTGTGGATGGGTCTGTAGCGTTTGAGAAGTTTTGTCTCCGTGCCTAAACGCATAATACTTTGTGGTGAAATGTGTTTGCAACAGTGCCCATCTCACACATCTTCCCGCAACGAGCGTAATCCTGATCGCTTAATAAATCAGCTGCGTACGCTTCAGTGGCCGTGCACGAGGCTTTTGAACATCCCTTTACGTGCAGTCTTCTCCTCACCCTCCCCCACATCATGACCCCACTGGCGTCTGCCAGGATTCCGTACTATCCACTACTTGTTAATGTCTCCACTTCGTATTACAAAAAGACTGATAAGTTCGCTTCGTCAAAGGATAGCTGCATTGCACAGACCATGAGTGTAAAAGTTATGAAGCTCGAGACACTGACGTTTGTTTGCCGCAGCAAAGTCGAATAACGTTTAACATGTAACCACATCATTAGAGGAAAACGGTTTCCCAAATTTTCGCCATCTGAATGTTGTTTCCCGTGTAGTCGTCGTCTCTGTCGTACCGTTCATCTTGACTGCTCAGTACAAACATGGGAACTCGCAGCAGGTATCAAACACCTTGATGGCGGCGTAGAGGCAAAATTCACCACATACAGTCTAAACCGTAAATGAATAGAATACGGGTTGCCTCTGACAGGATGACAAATGAGGGCAACTTTGCTCCATAGGTTAGTGTGTGACAGGTGTATATGGAGATACATAGACAACTTGATATCACACTATTGAGCGGTCTCTGAGCCATCACTTCCACATCACAGACGCCATAAAATTATTTCGCCTCTACTCACGATGATAGGCGCAATGCGACCGACGCCATTAAAAGTTGTGTTTCATTTTCCGTGCATTGGGAATTGAGCAACGGCGCACTGTCTCTTTTTTCATTAATACCGATGGTGTAGGGTCTCGTATGTTGCCCCATAATAACGTAACAGACGCTTGTGTCACGACATTTATACATTTACTACTACATGAAATATGGAGATGTGATTGTCTTCATTTCTAAAGAAGCACGTGCCGAACGTACCGAGAATTCACCGACGCGTTACTGGCAAAGTATTGATCGCGCCAAGTGCAAGACCGAATAAAAAAAGAAATCATTTTGTGTCCATATCCGGAGGCGTCAGGATACAAGAGCCCCACGAAGCTCTTTGAGGCTTTAATTAGAAAGAATCGGTTTCTTGATGTGCCACATTGTGATGGTGAAATAATGAAGTTCTGTTTCGCGAAACTGCCGAGCAACTACCAGCTAGCGCTTGTAGGAAAGTACGGAGCGAATATCGAAACATTGAAAAGCCTTCTGCGCGAGTTGGAGTTAATTTTCGAAAAAGAAGCAGCGCATGATGGAAGGAACGGGTAAAATAACTATTACAATGGCGACTTTCGTGGAGCACCGCGCAATAACAACATCCATCAGCGTGGAGGCAGGACTATAAGAGACAAAATTGGGGCGGCAGAGTAACTTGCAGAGACAAAACGATACCCGCCAGTACGACACGAGCTGGAGGCGCAGAGATTCACATGGAGAGCGGGACGAGTGAATCGAAATACGTGGTCCTAACCCGAGTTCCAATCACCGAAACAGAAATGGAGGGCGAGCTTGTAGCCAGGACCGTGCGGTTTGGATTCGGGGTGGAAAATCCGCACAAATACTCGGACAGAGCCGTTTACATATGTTGAAATGTGAGGAGCGCAAGAACGTAGTTTTTGTACAGAAAAAAAGTGTTGCCTGTGTGTGAAACAAAAGGGAAACATTTGTAAAATAGACATCTTTCTGATGTGTACGTATTAGACATTAAGTGTGGTACTTTGATTTTATTTATATTCTTTAACATGTACATGTGTAACTTGTAGGGGCTACGAGGCGACATGTGGACCTTCCGCATTCTTTGTTAACTCCGAAAACGAAGGGTCGGTCTAACTGACTGTTCTGTACTTTCCACGTCATGCGGGAGCCTCCACTCTTCCGAGTCATTGGTAACACAGAGTGCACCTTCCCGTGTGTTTTGTCTTTACACCGTACCAATTACTGAGTCTTTGTTGAGGAAGAGCTACTGGGTGCATATGGACAGTGTCCCGGGCACGCCTCACAGCGCTGCACCACTTGTTTGTTTGCGCGGCATTCGTCACTGCTGTCGTGGGCACACAACTGCGGTGCTGCACCTACTTTCAGTGAGGCTTT